>NC_133144.1:51124829-51438267 GCF_048418815.1 Hemitrygon akajei | reverse complement strand
CAAGGAGCCCATGCTACCCAATGACACACATTTGACCAATTAACTTACTAATCTGTATACTTTTGGAATATGGGTCAAACTGGATCATCCAGCGGAATCATACATGGCCCCAAGGAGAACGTACCAACTCCTCACCAACAGCAGTGGAATTGAACCCGGGCCGCTAGCACTGGAGTAGCACAATGCTAACTGCTGTGCTACCATGTTGTCCAACAACAAGTGGTATGTCTGGCAGTGTAGTATTTCCCTTGTTACGCATTTGTAAAGAAAATGGACTTCCGGAATATATGATCACCTCTCTTAAATAATTCTTGTGGATTGTCGGACAGTGGCAGCTGTGAAAAAAAATCCCTGTACACACAGCAAGATCCCACAATGACCAATTAATCATTAACTCCATGGTGTTAATTGAAGATGAACATCAAGAGAGCTAGACGGTACCCTCTCAGATCATGAGTGTTTTCCTCTTCCGCAACACTAGTTCAGTCTACAAGATGGCATCCACCACATCACAGTATTCTCTCAACCAGGTTCTGATCCATTGGACATAACCACTAACATTTGAGCCATGCTGACAATTCAGCAAGCCTGCTCAGTCAACAGGAGGTTATTTCTGTAACCTGAGGTGACTGGTTGTAATTTGAGGACAGTTTAGAACCAAGCAGAGTGCTGGTCTGCATTTTACTTACATATTTATTTATTTATTTAGAGATACAGCATGGAGATACACAATTCCCACTGATCAGGAACCCACCTACTTAATCCTAGCCTGGTCACAGGACAATTTAGGATAACCAATCAACCTACAGCACTAACCAGTACTTCTTTGGAACTTGGGAGGAAATTGGATCAACTAGAGGAAACCCATATGTTCAGAGGAACGTACAGGTGAAGTCAGAATAGAACTCCGATGCCCAAATTGTAATAGTGTCAGGCTAACTGCTGTGCCACCCTAGCACCTAAATGTGGGTTAATTTCAGTCGTGCTCTAGATTATGCCTACTCTGAACAAAATCAGAAAACTCTAAACTCTTACTTCATCCACACCCTCCCCAAGTCCACCAACCACCATCTCATCTGTGATACTTACAGGGTTTCTGACCCAAAGTTTAGAAGTCAATGGTTCTGGTTTATAGAGGGTTGTACCTTAGCCTCTGTCCTGTGGAAACGTGCACTCCTCTCTTGTTATCTCTGTTACTCCATTAATGTCATAATCTTCAGCCCATTCAATAATACATTGGAAAAACTCTTCTCATCTTTCTTTACTTTTACTTGGTCTCAAAGGGATTTTTAAAAATCCATCTTGTCAAATATGCCTGCAACCATCTTTCCCACTGGCAAGCATCTAATGAAACTCATTGAAAGGTTAGCAGACTAGAAACGCTACTAGAAATGTGTGAGGAAAGGGTTAAATTGACCTTGGAGAAGGTTGAAAGCTCAGTACAATATTGTGGTGAAGGGCTGTACTGTTCAATGTCCTATGTAAGACAAATGGAGGGTTATGGGCTGTGTAGGAGAGAAGGATTAGATTAGTCATGGAGTATGTTTATATTGCTCAACATAACATAATAGGCTGAAGGGACTGTACTGTACTGTAGTAGTAGTAGTAGTAGGCCTCTGTAGGTCAGAGACAAAAATGGATGTTGCGTCCTAGCTGACTAGATATGCAAGACAGAGCAATACAATATGGCGAGCAAATGGTTGCCCATATAGGAAGCACCCCCTGTCCACCCTTCTGATGAATGGAGTGACAGTTACCGATACAGTCTGGGACCAACAGTGTTGCAGGAGTTGCCAGTCAGCATTGAACTCAACATAGGACTACCTTAGGGACTCCAGCTCCGAATTTTCTCCTGGGGTTTACTCCCATAGTCTTCCCCATGAGTGGTTGTAGCCGCAAGGCAGGGGGGATTTGACATCAGAGTTTTCCTTCTTCTAGATGAGCTGCCAACCATGGCTGACAAGCCCACCTGCCCGAAGCGACTGGTTTTAAAGCACCAGTAACCCACATCTGCCTCTTCTCCCGTTAGTAGAAACAGTTCTACTGGGCTTAGTAGGCAAGCCACTTGTGAAGGCCAAGAACCGGACTTGTTTGTCAGACGTTATTTGAGCAGCATGCCTTAGGGAGCATTTAATAGGTAGTCGGAGCTTAACCCCATTACCACCCCTTCTCTCCCACCCTACAACAACCGTAAGGAATCACTGTGCTGTACTGTTCTAAAATTAACAAAAAGGTTTTCATTAGTGAATTGAAGTATGAGTTTGCAATGATCAGAGAGATATGTTATTGCCAATTCGTAAAAGGCAATGTCAAAGTTAGTACTTAAAAATGGGAATTACTGAAGTTGCCTATCCTGTAACCCTCATCTAAAATAGTTTAGAAGTGTTACTTTTATCACAACATTCTTAAAATTACGAAGTACCCTTTGTGACCCGTGAAGTGATCATAATGGCAAATCTATCGAGGGGTTCCGAGATCTAGGCAGAGCCTATTTCTGGAAGCTTTGGCCGGTGTGGATTGGATAACTGAAAATGTGCAGAGGGTGGCATCTCCAGACAAACGTGAAGGCCTGTCCAAGGGCCAAATTCTGAATTTGTGTAAAGGGAGACCTAGAGGAGTCATTGGGGGTGTTGATGCATCCTCTGGAAAGAAGGATGTCAGGCTGAGTGTAGAAAGCAGCAGCTACCTGTCATACTCGACTGGTGGAAAGGGACTAGGCAAGACCTTTATGATAAAATAAGACTATCTGAACCTTAATGTTTGCACAATAAAATAGACAAAGGCCAGTAAACGAAGGAGAGATCATAAAAGTAGAAGAAAGCTCCAAAACAATGCAATGCTCACTACTGAAAGGAAAGTGAGGAGATACCTGCTGTCTGCGCTTGGAAAGGAGCTGCACAAATCTTAATCATGAATTGTAAACGCTGCAAATATAAAGTTCAAATTTTGCAATAAACCATAGTAAAATTAACACTCAGCAGAAATACTGATCTTTTTACTTTGAATTTCATTGATCCATTTAAAAGCTGAACAATTGGTTTTCTTACCACTCTTAGCAAAGAAAACTAGAAACGTCCAGACAGAAAGTAACTTATCCATAGTTAAAACTGCTCAATGCATCACTGACACCAGCCTACTCATCATTAAAGTTCAAGTTCAAAGTAAATTTATTATCGAAGCGTGTATATAATGTCACCAAATACTACCCTGAAATTCATTTCCTTGCAGGCATTCACTGTAGAACAAATAAAACCAGTGAAGATCCACACCCAAGTAAACAAAGACTGACAAGCAAGCAATGTGCAAAAGACAAACTGGGCAAATAGAAAACAGAAACTAATAATAATTTTAAATAAATACACAAATAATACGTATTAAGAGCATGAGTTGTAGAGTGTTTGAAAGTAAGTCCATAGTTTGTGTTCAATGATTACTTCAGTGTTGTGGTGAATGAAGGTGTCCACATTGGATCAGGAGCCTGATGGTTGAAGGGTTTTAACTGTTCCTGAACCTGGTGGCTAAGGTTCCCATACCTCCTTCCTGACGGTAACAGCAAGAGAGCATAGCCTGGATGTTAGGGGTTCTTGATGATGGATGTTGCCTTCGTGTGGCAGCACCCCTTGTAGATGTGCACATTGTGTAGAAGGCTTTTCCAGTGATGAACTGGGCTCTATCCACTACGTTTTGTAAGCTTTTCTGTACTGCTGTTCTGTACCAGGCCATGATGCAACTAGTCAGCGTACTCTCCACTGTGAATCCAAAAAAGTTTGTCAAAGTTTTAAATGACATGCTGAACCTGCACAAGTTTCTAAGAAACTAAAGGCACTGCCATGCTTTCTTTGAATTGGCACTTACCTGCTGGTCCCAGGACCAGAATGGACAGCAAGGACCCATAAAAAGGTCGGCAATATCATGACAACCCCTCCCACCCTGCTCATAAACTAATTTGTCCCACTCTCATCAGGAAAGAGGCTGCTCAGCATCAATGTCCTGACCATCAGACTCAAAAACAGCTACTGCCCCCGGGGTCATATCGACCCATGAACCCACTTCACCACTGTCATAGTCACCTGATGAATAGATACTCCTCTAGTTAGCAACATTTTATGTACATACGATCAGTCTATGTATATAATTAATTTATGTATTTTTATTTGTTGTGTTTTTATTGTGTTCTTTATGCTTATTTTGTGTTTATAGTGTTGTTTATGCTGCATCAGATCCAGAGTAACAGGCATTTTGTTCTCCTTTGCACTTGTGTGCTGACGGATGACAATAAATGATCTTGAATCTTGAATTTGATATTGTGGATGAAACTACAGACACTGGAATTATCTCTTCTTGAAAAATTCCACAGCAGGATCCGGGAACGCTTTGTTAGGTTTTCTATCCTAATTTTAATCCGCAGGAATGACAGTGGAAATATAGAGAGACAGATCAGATAACCACCTGCTGGGTTCTTGCAAGGATCAGATGTCTCTCTATCAGATAAAGATTAGGAACCATATGCTGCCTACGGCCGATCAATATTCTCCAACAATACAGATCTGTCCTAAACCATCATTCAAAAAGGTCAGAAAACAAAATCACACAAAGCTACCAAACATACTTGCAAAGGTCTGTACTTGTAAAAACATTTTTGTTATTACACATGAATATTTCAAAGGATGGTTTTTGTACATCAGCTGCATGTCCACCTTATAGTAAAAGGCAGAAATCTCGTAAACAGAGGGTGCAGCCACAAGCTTTTTGGAGGAGGAAAAAAAATTGCTTTAGAAATTCTCAGAAGGCAGGTTTTTTTGTTAATGATTTTGGATAGATTCACATTTCGAGCGAAATCTTTGACCCCATCTAACCTCACAGTTTTAGTGGCAGCTCAGATTCAAATAAATGAGAGAAGAAAAACAGGTAATTTCTGAAACCATTAAAAAGAAACAGAGGTACTTAAAAGATTAGTATTGATTTTCTCTTTTTTTTTGAAAAAAAACATTTAGGTGAATTCAATCATTCTATCAGTTTACGGTTATACAGGAGAGGGTCAATTATAAAATATTTGGACCAGAAACCGAATGTCAGAGTTTGATACATGGCCTTAAGTCTGGCGTGTTGAGTTAACAATGTTGCAAAAAGGATGCTGGTTCCCTCTTGTTTATGGGTAATCCAATCAAAAGGGTAGGATTACAACATAAACCACAAAAGTCAAGTAGTTTATGTTCATCATTTGACCCCAGTGTCACCTCTCCACTCCCACTGCACGATTACATTTTTCTTTGTAATTCATTAAAATGCTGACAGTGTTATTTATATAATGAAGCAGAGGGTTGATTGCCTGATTATTACCTTCTGATCGGCTTTATAGCCCTTTGATGTTTCTGTAATTTTAGCAGGCGCTCACTGTTAGTAGGAAAGGAGGTTATTTTAACTGAAGGTGGGGGAACTAAGAGGTGATGGTTTTCCCACAGCATAGCTGACCTTGCCCTCCCTGACGGTGGGAACGAAATGCCATGGAAGTTTTTAATATATTCCTGGACAGGAATTTTTAGTTCTGACCCAATACAATGCAGAATTTAATCACTGGCTTTCAGCACTGAATATTGAAGAGCAGGAAAGCACTGAATGAGGCTGTTGATTGGTAAGGTGGTACGGTAGCGTAATGGTTAGAGCAATTGCTTTACAACACCAGTGATTACCGATCGGGGTTCGATTCCTATCAGTGTCTGTAATGAGCTTCAATAGGTACATTTAACGTCAAAGAAATGCAATCAATATACATCCCAAAATTCTCTTTCTTTGTACATTTTCCCCATGACGATATGGGTGTCCTCCCACATTCTGAAGACGTATGGGTTAGGGTTAATGAGTTGTTGGCATCTCTGGTTACTCACTCCATCTATACCTCTTATTATCTTGTACACATCTATCAGGAGGTGTTAGAGTTCAGATTCAAAGGTTCAAAGGTTCATTTTATTGTCGAAGTATTCTTGTACAATACAACTCTGATATTTGTCTTCTCCAGATAACCGTGAAATACAAAAAAACCATACATCAACCACCCAGCCCCCAACCCCGAATGAAAAAGAAAATGAACAAAACTAAAGGGAAATCAAATTAAAACTTGATTTTAGTTGGAGATGATCTACTGCTACAGATTCAGATTTGTTATCGCATAAGAAGTAAAGAATGGGAATAAATAGGACTTTCTCAGGTTGACAGGTTGCTAATTGCAGGGCCTTTTTCCCATCTATTCATGACCTAAATTAACAATTTGGCTGAAAGGACTAAATGTCATATTGCCAAATTTGCTGGTGATTTTGAGAAGTGAGGAGGATCTAAAGAGGCTTCAAAGGCTTGTAGACAAGCTGAGTGAGTGGCAGAAAATGCCAGATTGATGGCTTTGTTTTCTCTCTCCCTCCCTTCTTAAAGAATAGGGCCCCCACACAGCCCTCACACAAACTCTTCTTCCTCCTGCCATCTGGGAAAAGGCACCGAAGCATTTGGGCTCTCACGACCAGACTGTGCAACAGTTTCTTCCCCCAAGCCATCAGACTCCTCAATACCCAGAGCCTGGACTGACACCAACTTACTGCCCTCTTCTGTGCCTATTGTCTCGTTTATTATTTATTGTAATGCCTACACTGTTTTGTGCACTTTATGCAGTCCTGGGCAGGTCTGTAGTCTAGTGTAGTTTTTTTCTGTGGTGTTTTCACATAGTTCAGTGTAGTTTTTGTATTGTTTCATGTAGCACCATGGTCCTGAAAAACATTGTCTTGTTTTTACTGTGTACTGTACCAGCAGCTATGGCCGAAATGACAATAAAAAGTGACTTGACTTGACCTTTGGCACCTTCCAATCCACAGCAATTCTGGGATCTATACAATTTTCACCAGCGATAGCCGAAGATTCGACTCTCATTATAACCATCTCTTTCAAAACTCTGGAATGGAGATCATTGGATTTTTTTATCAGCGTCTCACCACTTACCCTCTTCTCTTTACTCTGACTGTCTTCCCTCTCCACTCTAAGTCCAATTCATTTCCTCAACAAATGCCGCTCGGCCCTCTGAGCTACCTCAGCAAGTAATTTGTTGAGATGAAGTAGTTGTTTAATTCCTCTGTCATTTCTTTATAGGACCTACATTTGCCCTACTTTGCCCCTACTCACATACTGCAGAAAAGTTCGAAGTATATTTATTATCAAAGCAGACATCCTACCTCTTCCAGAAGTTCCAGGAGTCTCCTGCAAATTGATAGCGGCTCCCTGACACCCGCAAATTATATACAATATCCCGGAAATCGATTTTTGGGAGAGCGGGAGCGGGAGAGGAAGAGGGAGAGGTGAGATAAACAGGTGTCATTCATTCATTAGCATAGCTAACGTTATTTAAACTAGCTGGCTAGCTGCTAAGGAGTCACTCTATTGCAGACATCCCACCTCTTCTGGGAGTCTCCCGCGAATTGATGGCACTTCCTCCCTGAAATGAGTTTTTGCAGGATGGGATGTCTGATCAAAGTACGGATGCTATACCTTGAGATTTGTCTCCTTATAGATAGCCACAAAACAAAGATACCAATAGAAACCATTAAAAAGACCGTCAAACCCCAATGTGCAAATAAGCAACTATCACTCAGAACTGAAATTCACAAAAGTGAGTTCACAGCCACAAAGCCAGTCCAGGAGCCCATTAGTTGCCACAGTCTCAGTTCAGTGTAAAGAGAACTAAATCTCACTGAGTGGCGAGCAGAACACCGGCCTGTCCCTAGCCTTCGACCCTGACACCCTGATCTTTTTGATCTGGCCTGGCGTTCCTCTCTGTTGGACCTGGGCCCCATCCCCTTGACTCTGCCTCGCCTCAGACCTGCTGCTTCAAAGCAGCTCCAAGCCTGCTCTAGTAACGGCCAACCATTGGCTCATTCCCCTCTCCTGGGCCTGGGACCCGCTGCCTCTCTCTGGCCCACGCACACCACCGTGCAACATTCTGCATCTTCGAGACCTCGGCTCACACCTCAAAAATACCAAGTTGTACAGGCAGTTCGGAAGCTCATCTCCGAAAGGGAACTTACATGCTATAGTGATAGTTGTCGTTGTGATCGTTGTCCAGAAAAAACAGAGAAAGTGTGATTAATAGAGTAGTTAGTAGTTTTGTTTGCTGGCAGTAGGGTGTCACCGTGTTTCACAAGCATCATCTTATAGTTCATTTTTATGTGTCTTAAAACATTTCAAATAGTCTAAAGTATAAATAGAAATACCAAGTAAAACAAGTTGAAAAACAGGAAGGCACACATTTGTTTAGCATCCTACCTGCTGAGGTATTCTGTTGGTTGGGGTCGACAATGCATGTTCCGTGCCAGCTGTCTTCTATGTGATATGTAGCCAGTACGAAAGCAAGTCAGGGCAGTACAATATGGAGCCCATGCAGCAAGCTCCCCTCTCCACACAGCTGATGAATCCAAAGGAATGGCAGAGACCGATACGATTTGGCACCACTGACGTCGCAGGAGTTGCCAGTTATCTTTGAACTCAATGTAGTTCTGCCTTAGGAACTCCTACTCCGTATTTCTCCTCAGAGTTTACCCAGGAAGCCTACCCCCTGAGTGGGGACTGCCACAAGGCAGCGGAGGTTTGAGATCAGTGTTTTTCTTCTCCTAGATGAGCTGCCAACCACAGCTGATGAGCCCCATCTGCCCTAAGCCACTGGTTATAAGGCACCAGTAACCTGCCTTTGCCCCTTCTCCTGTCAGTAGAAATGGTTTTGATAAAGACCAGGAGGTGGACTTGGTTGTCAGAGGCTTCTTGAGGCACACACCATTGTGAACATTTAATAAGTAGTGGGAGCTTGTCCCCACTACCTCCCCCAGCTATGATAACCTTAAGGAACCTTCAATTTACCATGTGTCCTAAAATATCTCAAATCATGTTGGATACAATTTACTGCTATGAAGTTCCAAGATAGTTTTATATGGAGAAATTAAATGCACTTAACAAACTGTCATAAAGAGTCAGAATTTGTGATCAACAGTAAATTAAAACACTCACAGTCATCCTCAAAGAAAGCTCTCCAGAAAGATTGAACGATTGCCATAGTGTGAATTTTTCCTTTTCCAACCCATGTTTTCAGAGATTCCTAATTTCAAACAGATGTGATGTCATCAAGCTGGTGGGGAAGCTAGAACTGTCACACACAGTAAAATGCACATTTTTGCTTTTTGGATTACAGACTGACATACTTGTGTGATTATGGAGAAACCTGAAGTACTATGAGAAATATTTTAAAATCTTTTTCATTTTGTAATATTAACCTACAGGAATTACAAACACCTGGACTAGATCAGTTTTTAAAAGGCCAGATCGTTTACTTAGCATTGTGGTTCAGGGCCCCATTAACAGAATTCATGCAAGAAAGTGTGTGGCTTCCACAGTCCTTTACTGGGACGAAAAGCATTTAGTGTCTTTTATGTGATTGTGGTGAAGGAGGCTCTGCAGCCCAGGGGGCAATACTGAGCCATTGACAGCAACTTCAGTAACTCTGTGGAGACACAAGGGACCGCACATCCTGGAGTATGGAGCATCAAGCTGTCTGCTGGAAGAACTCAGCAGCTCGAGCAGTATCTGTGGGGGGAAAGGAACTGTCGAACAGGGAAGAAGGCATAAGAAGCTTTTAAGCTACAAGGAGTGAAGGGGAGGGGAGTGTTTGTTTCTGACAGGGTGAAATGAGGGTGACTATGAGGAAATACTATACATTAATGGTCAACAGAATGAATGGGGGCAGACTGAGAATGAGAGCCTAGACAAAAAGGACTTTACGGGCTTGTGAAATGCAGGGCAGGAAAACAATACCTGCAACAATCAGCAGAAGGGACTCAACGGGTCGAGCAGCACCAGTGGGGAGAAAGAAATTGTTGCTGTTAAAAAAAATCTATGGTTATATCACCCACCCTGATGTAAGGAGCAAAATGTCAACAGTTCCTTTCCTCTCACAGATGCTGCTCGACCAGCTGAGTTCCTCCAGTAAATTTAGGACCTGGATATTAAATGTCACGTTGGTGGAAATCCTAAAATTAATCAGAATCAGAATCAGAATCAGAATCAGACTTTAATCGCCAAGTACCTTTGCACATACAAGGAATTTACTTCCGGCAGATGTTGTCTCTCTGCTCATAACAATAATAATGATAAATATAAATGAAAATATAGATTATACATACAGGTAGTGCAATCCAAGTAATAGTTAGCCGACAGTTAACCAGCAGTTAACTGTTCAGCAAAGTGACCGCAGTAGGGAAAAAACTTCTCCAGTGCCTATTAGTCTTAGTCTGGAGGGATCTGAAGTGCCTACCAGACGGAAGCAGATCAAACAGTCCGTGCGCAGGATGGGAGGAGTCCTTTATGATGTTCCCCGCCCTCTTCTTCAACCTGGAAGAGTACAGGTTCACAATAGAGGGCAGGGAGGCTCCAGTGATGTGCTCGGCAGTCCTCACTGTGCGCTGTAGTCTGGTTCTATCCTGCTTGGTGGCGGCTCCAAACCACACAATGACGGAGGTGCACAGGACAGACTCAATGACTGCAGTGTAGAACTGCAGCAGCAATTCCTGAGGCAGACCGTATTTCCTCAAGAGCCGCAGGAAATATATCCGCTGCTGGGCCTTCTTCAGGATGGAGCTGATGTTCTGCTCCCACTTCAGATCCTGAGAGATGGTGGTTCCCAGGAACCTGAAGTTCTCCATGGTGGACACGGTGGATTAACATCATCGTCCTGCATCAATGATGCTGAAAGCCAGTGATTTTGCCATCATTATGATGATAATTTTACCAAAATTGCCAGTGCAGAGTCCTGACCAGTGGAATTAGTAAGGAAATAATAAACACAGGAAAAATTGAAGATGCTGGAAATCCACAGCAACACACACAAAGAGCTGGAAGAACTCAGCAGGTCAGGCAGCATCTATGGAAATGAATAGATAGTCAACATCTCGGACCAAGACCCTTCTTCAGGACCGAGAATGAAGTGGGAAGATAGATGCCAGAATAAAAAGGTGGGGGTGAGTGGAAGGAGTCTAGCTGGAAGGTGATAGCTGAAGCCAGGTGGGTTGGAAAGGTCAAGGGCTAGAGAAGAAGGAATCTGGTAGGAGAGGAGAGTGGACTACAGGAGAAAGGGAAGAATGAGGGGACACGGGGAAGTAATAGGCCGGTGGGAAGAGGTCAAAGTGGGGAATAAGGAAATAAACTATCTTTGGTAGTGTTGGAGAAGGTGGGGTGTATGAAACAAATGAACTTTTACTATGTCAATTGGTAACTTAAACCATCGGTCAAACAGATAGAGAGCATTTTGAGTTGAATCCTGCCATGTGCCAGTACAAACCTCCATCCCCTATCACAATGATTCAACAGCCTCAATCCTGGACTTCTGATGCGGAGATGAGATCATTTCCAACTGATCCAAGCTAGTTTTCAGAAGATTACTTGATATAATGGTTCAGTAATTATTTTGCATTATTAACAAGTCCAGTAGCAAAACATTTGGAGGTAAGTAGCTTTGGAGATGAAGTGGCTACAAGTGACAACTTTTCAGTACTGAATGTTCAGGAGCTTCATGTTTTTACAACCTCCTCGAGCTGAATGATAAAAAGCAGAACATTTCCTCCCAACTCAACAGCTATTGTCATCCAAGGAAAAACAGTTGTTGTCTTTCATCATTTTGAAGGGGAATGAATGGCAAGTTTGTTATGCCTTTTGAAATATTATATAGATATCGTATTAACAATTAATCTTTTAGAAAGGACATAACAGGTTAAAGGTTGAAGTCGTTATCTGGTAATTATATTTCACCACTGTACGTGCACACTATTTCTGTAGCTGTTTAAAACTTCATGCTGTGTTTGAAATATGAATTTTTTGCGAGCTAGTCTTTGTTTGTCAAGCTGTTTAGTGGTCACAAGAAGCCAGCAGGTTCATTAACTTTTCCAAAAGGAAACTTTTTTAGAATCTATCTGGCCTATATATGCAATAGTGGTATATACGACACTTTTAGATAGATGAATATTCCAGGAATGGATGGATATGGATCATATGCAAGCAGAGAAATTTAGTTTAATTTGGAATGATATTCTGAACAGACATTCTGGGCCTATTCCTGTGCTATACTGTTTAACATTGTGTGTTCTGTGTGTCCATAGTCCAAGCACCAGTGGTCTCAGCTGCCCTCTTATGTATCTTAGTAAGCCATTCAGTTGAAACAAGGGGCAAGAAGTAAGTGGAAACCTTGCAATTTATTGAGGATGATAGCACAGTAGCGTGGTGATTTGTGTACCGCTAACAGAGCACCACTGACCCGAGTTCTATTCAAACGCTGCCTTTAAGGCCTGTAAGGAGTTTGTACATTCTCCCCATGATAATGTGGGTTTCCTCTGGGTGCTCTGGTTTTTCCCCACATTCCAAGGACATATGGGTTAGGGTTAGCAAATTTTGGGCATGCTATATTGGCACTGGAAATGTGGTGCCAGTTATGGGCCACCCAGTAAAACCCTTGCTGGGATTTGATCTGATGCAAATGACACATTTTTAGTACGATTGATGTTTCGATGTAAATGTGACAAGTAAAAGCAAAGCTTTAGTCTTTAAGTGATCTGCTAAGACATCTGGGGCTTCCTGCCAAGCCACAGTTGAATTGGAAATTGAACCAACATGGAATAGAGACAGTAAAACCAGATCTAACCACGTCAGGAGTGAGTACTGAAGCTTCAGCTGATAATTCCATTGGTTTATAATCTTCTTCATTGCTCACACACGCACAGCAGCAAAACGAGAGCTAGGCAAAGGGAATGGAAAGAAATCAAGCTTTTCTTATCAATATTGTTCCTACTGTGCAATATGTTTAGAAGTTAGCATAGATTTGGCATGCCTTCTAAAACTTTGACAAACTTCTACAGATGTACAGTGGAGAGTTTCCTGACTGGTTGCAGTCCTGCCTGGTATGGAAACACCTATGCCCACGAACAGAAAAGGCTACAGAAAAATAGTGGATCACGGTGCATCACAGGAAAAGTTTACCTCCATTGAGCACATCTACAAAACGCACTGCCAAAGAAAGAGGTTTCCATCATCAAGGACCCCCACCATCCAAACCATGCTCTCTTTTCACTGCTGCCATTGGGAAGGACATACAGAAGCTTTAGGTCCCACACCACCAGGTTCAGTAACAGTTATTACCCTTCAACCATTAGACTCCTGAACCAGAATGGATAACTTCACTTACCTCAACTCTGAATGGATTCCACAACCTATGGACTCACTTTCAAGAATTTTACAACTCATTTTCTTAGAATTATCTATCTACCTATCTATTTATCCATTTATTTATTTGTTTGTTTGTTTATTATTTTTGTGTTTGTACCTTCTTTTACACATTTGTTGTTTGTCAGTTCTTATGAGTAGTTTTTCATTGATGCTATTGTATTTCTTTGTTCTACTGTGAATGCCTGCATGCTATTACAGCTCGGAGTTTGGAGTTTAATTCCAACCTCCCTTGTAAGGAGTATTTGTATATCCTCCCTGTGGAATGCGTGGGATTTCCCCAAGCATTCCAGTTTATTCCACACTTCAAATACCTGTCGGGTAGGTTAATTGTTTATCGTAGGTCTGGAAGGGCTTATTCCACGCTGGATCACTAAATAAAATATTAATAAATAATGAATCTCAGGGTAGTATGTGATAACATATACTCAGTGGTCACTATTAGGTACCTCCGGTGCCTAATAAAGTGGCCAGTATGTGTATGTTTGTGGTCTTCTGCTGCTGTAACCCATCCATTTCAAGGTGTGACATGTTATGCATTCAGAGATGCACTTCTGCACATCACTGTTGTAACACATGGTTATCTGAGTTACTGTCACCTTCCCGTCAGCTTGAACCAGTCTTACTTTGATAATAAATTTACCTTGAACTTTGAAAAGATTTATTCGTCTTGCTTGAGCTGTGGCTCCTGATTGCAGGATGGATGGTGTCTAGCCCGCTTTGCTTTAGTTACAGAATGCTGGGTGTTTGGTGCTCACAGTAAAAGCTCAACAGTTTTGGGGTTGTGTGCGGCAACTGTCTGCAAAAGCTTCACCATGAACCACAAGAAGACCATTGAACAGAGCTAAAAATCCCAATTTCACCAAGGCTGTTAAATCCCACTTACATATTTGCAATAGGAAGGTTGTAATGATGAGTCCTGAAAAGGAAATGAAACAGTTAAGACAAAACACTAAAAAGGACTTTTTCTAAACTCTGAGGAGAATGAGATGGGTCTTATCATTCATTTAAGTTTAACTGGTGTCAGCAAATGATGTCAACTGGTTGACAAGATGAACAGCCATCAATATAAATCTACCAAACTGACAACCAGTTGGAACAAACACACAAAATGCTGGAAACTCAACAGGTCAGACAGCATCTATGGAGATGAATAAACAGTCCACATTCCAGGCTGAGACTCTTTGTCAGGACTGAAAAGAAAGGGGAAAGAAGCTGGAATAAGAAGGTGGGGGAAAGGGTGGAAGTACAAGCTGGCAAGTGATAGGTGAAACCAGGTGAGGAGGAAGGAAGGATGAAGTGAGAAGCTAGGAGGTGATAGGTGGTAGGGCTAAAGAAGAAGGAGAGGAGAGTGGACCATTGGAGAAATGGAAGGACGAGTGGCACCAGAGTGAGGTAATGGGCATGTGTAAAGAAGAGAAGGGGTAAGAGGTGAGCCCGAATGGAGAATGGAAAAAGACATAAGTGGGAGTTTGGAGAAATTATCGGAAGTTGGAGAAATCAATGTTCTTGCCATCAGGATGGAGGCTACCCAGACGGAACACGAGGTGTTGCTCCTCCAACCTGAGAGTGGCCTCATCATGAAAGGAGGCCATGTACCAACCTATTAAATGAGAATGGGAAGTAGAATTAAAAGAGTTGGCCATCTGGAAAACCTGTCTTCTGTGGTGAACGGAAAGAAGGTGCTCGATGAAGCAGCCCCCAGTGTAGAGGAGGTCGCACCTCATCTTCTCTTGTCCAGATCTTCCATCCCAAGCAAATGCATCATGCTTCAGTGCATCTTATTGGTAGGTCTGTTCCATAATGATAGTCAAAACCACAGTGAAGATGCCAAGATTATGAACAGAAGTCTAGGTGAAAATCAAAATCTGTAAATCTAAATTAAAAACAGTCAGCAGGTCAGGCAGCATCAGAATCAGATTTAATATCACCAGCACATGTTGTGAAGTTTGTTAACTTTACGGCAGCAGTACAAAGAAATACATGGGAAATAAATACGGAGAAAACAACTGAGATACATTAAGTTTATATGTGTCTATTAAATATGTAAGTTAAAATAAATAGTGCAAAATGACAGGAAAAAAAGTAGTGAGGCAGTGTTCATGGGTTCAATGTCCATTTAGAGATCAGATGGCAGAGGGGAAGAAGCTCCATGAAAACAGAAACAAGAGTTAACATTTCAGGTTGTGAACTATTTAAATTAGTAATCAAATGACAATCTAAACCAATCCCTTCTGCCTACACAATTAAATAAAGCTTAAAACAGTATGAAAGGAACATGGTGAATAAGACAGAATGGAACTGAGGAACACAGGGAATGTAAGAAGAAGAGATCCAAAGTCTAAGGGATAGATTGATAAATTTGCATATATTAGGACAGCCCAAGGCCTATGGATGACATCATCAAGGAACAGAAATGGATGATGAATAGAGAAAGATGGAAGGAAACACATAATATTTCTGAATTTCTTCAAACACCACACAGAAATCCAAAGCAAGTCATTCTATACTTTGGTTCAACATCTGACTTGAAAGATGTCACTTCTAACAGGACGGCAATCCCTCGCTTCTGAACCAGAGCATCAACGTTGATAATACCTTCAGGTCTTAGAGCAGATCTTCAACAACCTTGATGCTCAGGGCAAGAGTGTCATTAACGAACGCAAGGAGACAATGGTGTTGGCCGGAGGACACAGAGAGTCAGAGGAAGACAATCAGAACTTGCAAGAAGTGAAAATGTGGTATCTAAATGGGGGAAACCCATATGAATATACCAAAATGAGAAGACCGGGCAGGAGTTCTACCCTGTTTTATGGAAGTTTTGTTGGATCATTATTGAAAAGGGGAAGATACAATGCAAAGAGCTGAGTGTGGAAGAATGTGTAATAGAGAGGAGATGAAAAACTTGAGCGAGAGTTCAACCTATGGATACATAGTTAACAAGCATCAATATTTTGACAAAAATTCTTAAACACGTGATTGTTTCAATTTGTTCCACATTCCTGACATTTCGTAAGATTTGTAATAAAATCTGTTTGAACAGTTTTAGTGACCTGTTTGAGAAGTGCTTGCTGTTACAGATCCAAAGGGCCATTAACAACAACCCCCCTGTTTAAGCAGTACTTGTTGTATCTAGTTAAATATCATCCAAGCTGTAACCTTTTCAGCACTCTCTTGCTAACTGTGGTTGATGCAAAGCAAGAATATCAACACCTTTTGAAGGGGTCCAAGGCACAGAGGAGTGGATGAAGTAAAAGGTTGTTCTTTGTTTAACTTGGGCTGATTTATGCATGAGGGTTTTCCCTCTGTTCTTTAGTGGATGAATTGTAAATCACTTGTAATTAGGACATACCAACTGTGCAGCTCAATGAGTTATGACCAATGTGTCCCTCCAATTGCTTCCCCAGTGTGGCTGGAGCCAATTTCAATTTTACTTGTAAATAACTTTGATTTGGGAATTGGAAATACAATTCCAAATTTGCAGGTTACATCCAACTGGAGACTCTTGTTAATTCAAATGAAGAATAAAGATCAAAACAGAACAAAAGGAACAAGGTGACCAAATGGTTTGCCAACATAATCAAGGATCTGTCCCCACCCTGGTCACTCTCTCTCCCTGCCCACTCTCTCTCCCCTCCCCTTCCATTGGCCATACAATATTAAGGTGGTACTTCTACCACCTAGCTCAAGTACAGCCACTATCCCACTGTTACCAGACTCTTGAAGGAAGCTCCTGTACACAGAAGATGAACTTTTGATCTCCCAGTCTACCTCCTTGTGGCCACTGTACTTTATTTATCTGCTTACGCTGCACTTTCTCTGTAACCGCGCGACTCCACTCTTTATTCGTTTTGGTTTATCTTTTGTACTACTTCGATGTATTTCTGCATGGAATTATCTGTCTGAATAGCAGACAATCAAAAGCTTTTCACCATACTGTATCTTGGTACAAAAATGAACCAATTACCAATTGCACCTGTAAAGCCGCAGACTCAGTATCTGAATGGTACATTCATTTCAGTCTAGACGGTGAGGTGGAGCACTTAGGTTGGACCTCAAAGGAAACCACATATCCAACAATGATCCTTGATAAGAGTGCATTGGCAAAAACACAATGATATAATCCTTATGTGTGAATTGAAAATTGTTTTTTATAACCATTTTTGTGTCAGTTGGTATCACCTGGAAAATGTGATAGACTTGCCATGAGATGGATTTATAACCCCATCCTTTCAGCATTTTCATGCCAGCTCCTGTCCCAGATCTCTCCATACAACGTGCTACTCTGCTCCTCATCTCACTGCCTCAACAGACCAGTTTCTCTGATCCCGATACCAACTCCATTTCAACACACCCTCTGACTAAGTTCTGGCCTCTGACTCTCCCCTTGTGACCAACGTCCAACCAGTCTAAGAAAACGAGAGCCTTTAGGATATTATAGCATTTCCAGTGTAAATGGGCAGAGGAACACAACGATCCATTGTGCATCATGGCCTGGTATGGAAACATCAATCCCCAGCAACAGAAAAGTCTATAGTAAGAGATAAATACAGACCACTCCATCATAGACTCCCTCATCATCATTGAGCACGTCATTGATTACCTAACTGGCAGACCACAGTACGTGCGCTTGCAACACTGTGTGTCAGACAGAGTGGTCAGCAGTACTGGGGCTCCATAGGGGACTGTCCTGTCTCCATTTCTCTCCACCATCTACACCTCAGACTTCAACTACTGCACAGAGTCTTGCCATCTTCAGAAGTTTTCTGATGACTCTGCCATAGTTGGATGCATCAGCAAGGGAGATGAGGCTGAGTACGGGGCTACGGTGGGAAACTTTGTCACACGGTGTGAGCAGAATCATCTGCAGCTTAATGTGAAAAAGACTAAGGAGCTGGTGGTGAACCTGAGGAGGGTTAAGGCACCGGTGACCCCTGTTTCCATCTAAGGGGTCAGTGTGGACATGGTGGAGGATTACAAATACCTGGGGATACGAATTGACAATAAACTGGACTGGTCAAAAAACACTGAGGCTGTCTACAAGAAGGGTCAGAGCCATCTCTAATTCCTGAGGAGACTGAGGTCCTTTAACATCTGCCGGACGATGCTGAGGATGTTCTACGAGTCTGTAGTGGCCAGTGCTATCATGTTTGCTGTTGTGTGCTGGGGCAACAGGCTGAGGGTAACAGACACCAACAGAATTAACAAACTCATTCATAAGGCCAGTGATGTTGTGGGGGTGGAACTGGACTCTCTGACGGTGGTTTCTGAAAAGAGGATGCTGTCCAAGTTGCATGCCATCTTGGACAATGTCTCCCATCCACTCCATAATATACTGGTTAGGCACAGGAGTACATTCAGCCAGAGACTCATTCCACCAAGATGTAACACTGAGCATCATAGGAAGTCATTCCCGCCTGTGGCCATCACACTTTACAACTCCTCCCTTGGAGTGTCAGACACCCTGAGCCAATAAGCTGGTCCTGGACTTATTTCCACTTGGAATAATTTACTACTTATTATTTAATTATTTATGGTTTTATATTGCTATATTTATACACTTTCTTGGTTGGTGTGTCTGTAACGAAACCCAATTTCCCTCGGGATCAATAAAGTATGTCTGTCTGTCTGTATTTACATGGAGTGCTGCCACAAGAAAGCAGCATCCATCATCAAAGACCCCCAATATCCAGGCCATGCTCTCTTCTTGCTACTACCATTGGGCAGGAGTTACAGAAGCCTTAGGTCCTACACCACCAGGTTCAGGAACAATCATTACCTTATAACCATCAGGCTTCTGAACTGGTGGGGATAACTTCAGTCACCAGAAATCTGAACTGACCCACTGTCAAAACCTCTTCACAACTCAAGTTCTCAGTATTTTTTTTTTCAATTTGCACTATTTGTCTTCTTTTGCACATTTGTTGTTTGTCAGTCTTGGTTTATGTATAGTTTTTCATGAATTCTGTTTTATTTCTTGATTTTTCTGTGTGGCTGCAAAAATGAGTCTCAAGGTAGAATATGGCAACATATATGCACTTTGATAATATATTTTACTTTGACTTTGACTAAGTTCCCAAGAACTCAATAAAAGCACATCCAATACTGAGATATGTTTCAATTGGGAAAGAACTGCAAAGTACAGAACCTTGATTAATCCATACCAAGTAATTAAATAGACTGGTTGATTCTCTAAAGTGTTCAAGGAGATTTCTCAAAACTGTAGGCTGTGTCAAATGAGCAGACACATTTATTCTCTGATACATTGTGTAAATATCTGCTGACTGGTCCTTAAGATATCCACCGGTATCTATAGTCTGTGGAATTACTGGATGTCCATGTGCTGGTATCCACAGAATTAAGTATGAATTACACAGACCTATCATTCTAGCATTTCACACTTTAATCAGGTCAAAGTTCACAGAAAAGGTCATAATTAACATAAAGAATGGAATGATTCTTGGTCACTAAGCAACATTTTCAATCATTCATTCCAATATTTTGGAAACCATGTTGCTTGTTGATATTGGTCATCTGTTGAGGAGTGGAGGATCAGGGAATCCCAGTCAATGTCAATGGAGTAAACATTCCACACACAATGTGTCCCAGGTATGCTACCAGAAGGATACAATGTCCCCTTGACACTTTATTTCTTGGTAGTAAAGCTGACAAAGGCTCTCAGACTCTCAGCATTAACCCTGCCTCACCTACTGAGTGTTTTCAACATTTTCTGCCTTTATTTCTGGTTTCCAGTATCTGCAGGGTTTTTTTTTGTTTTTTCAGTTTTTGTCCCAAAATTATCTGTGGTGAGATCTAGGCTGTACCTGGCTCTTCCTGGGGATCTGGGGCCAAACGAAGGTATTCAAGCCTTAATACGGAATACCTGGGGTCACTGGACTGGACACATGTTCTGGGCTCCTGGATTGCTTGCTTCCACAGTTTTGCTTATTTGTACATCAGGAACACTCGTTCTTTGGTTGCTGAGTGTGAGTCACAGGAATTAGTCCAAACATTCCATCATCTACTGAGAATCCAGGTATCTTGTGGTTACCACCGAGGATGGAAGCCTAGACCCATCTCAGACAGTGAGCTGTGAGGGGTTGGTACTGATATCCCGAATAAGCTTTTAACATTTTGTAAGATGATCCTAGATTAAGTAAATGAAAATCAAAAAGAACCTGAAATAAAACAGAAAAAAACCCAGAAAATGCTAGAAAAACTCAGCGGCTCAGGCAGCATCCGTAGAAAGTGAAACAGTAAATATTTCACATCTGAAACCGTTCATCGGAGCAAAGTAACTTAATTACTTAACAAGACAAAGGCCATGAAATGGTTATCAAACTATTGTCTCTAGATACAATTGCTATTTAAGACAACCATTAAACACTTCAAAACTAATTTACAAATATGAAGAAAGATGTGCTTCAAGAACAGTGAAAACACTGGCTTTCATTAACTATTCTTTCTCAGTAGTCTGTAGTGATGCTGGGTATTTTAAGAGTACCAGGATGTAATGACTAGAAGCAGGATTAGCCATTCAGCCCTTTATGTCTGCTCTGGTGCTGTATAAGATCTCGGCTAACCTTCTACCTCAGTGCTACTTTCTGGTACTCCCTCCACCTCCCTTGGTTACCTTAATATCCAACAACTTATTGCTCAAATTTAAGACATTAACCACAGTGAACCAGGGACTAGACCTCACTGGCTTCCCATAAGACCATAAGACACAGGTGCAAAATTAGACCATCAAGTCTGCTCTGACATTTGATCATGGCTGATTTATTTTCCCCTCTCAACCCCATTCCCCCGCCTTCTCCCCATGATCTTTGACGCTCTTACTAATCAAACCTATCCACCTCTGCTTTAAATACACCCAATGACGTGGCCTCCACAGCCGTCTGTGGCAATGAATTCCACAGGTTCACCACCCTCTGGCTAATAAAATTCCTCCTCATCTCTGGCCATTCAGGTCTGGAGATGGTCACACACAGCTGAAAAAACCCGACATTTTACCAATAAGCTTAAGGTCTGTTGGAAGGCTGTGTCTGGGAGTAGGACAAAGAAATGTTGTACACTGCTATGGAGTTCAAATGGTAATATTGTGTATTTAATATTTCAGTAATATTTGAATAACCTTGTGTATATATATATATATATATGTATTGGTTGATTAAGCATTCTTGTTCTTTAAATAATTCACTATGGGTTATATGTATATATAAATACACTATGTCATCAAGCTACCACATGATACATGTGCTCCTTACTTAAAGTGAAGACGAGGTTTACACCCGTACTCCCAGACACCCATGTTTTCCTTTGAATTAGTTTAGTATTTTGGAGTTATAAAACATAACAGGTAACCTCAGGGAACTCAACAAATCTGGTCCAAAGATCTCTAAAGGAATGAAAGTTGCTGTTGCATTGTTCCATTGGACATCTTAATTTACTACCAGTGGCAGTTTGAGTATCAATTATAAAAGACAGTTGGTAGTTTAATGGTTGTGAGGGAACTGAGGATAATTACCATCAAAACAGCACTTAATAGTTGCAGACAGGACCATCAATTGCTGGAAGGAAGGCTGGTGCCACAGCTCCATCATTAGACATGGCTTGCAAATATTTGATTTCAGCTCACACACAGAATGTGAATATCACTGTGGCTCTCTGATACGCCTCTTCACTGTACAAGGTTCACAGCGGAGTGAGAAACAATATTACTGATCATATCTGACAGATTATTATTAATCATTGCACTGACGGAAAGGGCTTTCAACCTTGAATATTGACAAGACATGAAAATCAGTGTACTTAAACCACGAGGGGCTTTACACACAAGAGAAATCTGTTTCACCATCATTGAGTTAGTATTCTTCTTGTACTTTGTAGGACAGGAATTGCTGGGAAACACTGTTCTTTGCAAAATAAATCGTCAGCATATGTTCCCATAAGCACTTATTGGCTAAACTCTGCTGGCAACCTCTAGCTTGTATTCTGTTGTCAGACTGTCCAATGAAACCAATGAATAAGCATGCTGCAATTCCTCATCAAATCCCTTTATTTGAAAGGAGAGGAGCAGGTGCCTGGGACAAAGTCAAGTGTAAGATTATTTACGCCTTTAAGTTACCTTTCTCGGAGAGTGAGTGAGTCTGGGCCAGAGACCAGAGGCTGGAGGTGGCCTGCACGGGAGTTGGAGACCTGTGTGTGTGTGGGGGGGGGGGGTTAGGAGGATGGGAAAGGGGGTTTTGCTCTTGTCTTGTGTTATTGTTGTGTGTTGAGCTGTTGTTGCGTTGAACAGTGTGGACATGCTACGCTGGCACCGGAATGTGTGGTGATACTTGTGGGCTACCCACAGCACATCCCGGAGTGTGTTGTTCGTTAACACAAATGACGCATTTCACTGTACATGTGATAAATAAACCTGAATCGGAAATTCATTTGTGTCTCTGTTTTTATATCATTTTAAGAGTTTTGAAATGTTTTAAATGCTTGATTTCTGTTTTCAAATTGTAATAACTTAATGTGGTTTAGCTGCTGAATTGTTTTAAGTTTCTTGATACCTGTGAGATTCAGAAACATACAGAGCGTTTGATAGGTTGGTGGCTGGCTAAGCTTGGAGACATGGCTTAGCTTTTGTCAGCCTTTGACTAGTCTGTTTTGCATTGGCCCACCCATATGAAAGCATAACATTGAGCTACCCGATGTCTTAGCGCTTTAGATTGGAAAATTTCAGCAACAAAGTTAAAAATTGTCAGAAAACACTAAACCATAAACACAAGATATTCTGCAGGTGCTGGAAATCCACACAATATGCTGGAGTGGAATTAACAGTCAATATTTTGGGCCAAGACCCTTCATCAGTCCAGATTGTTTAATCCCCTGCATAGATGATGCCTGACGTGCTGAGTTCCTCCAGCACTTTGTGCATATTGCTGGAAGTGACCAAATATTTCAGCAGAGAACACAGCTGATTAACTGCAGGCTGTAAATCCCGGTGCGGGGATGTTGTCATGTAACCTTAAATTTTTACTGAGGCAGTTCACTCAATGGTGACTACTTACATTAGAAGTTAAATTTTCCAAGTCTGGGAGGTAGCTTCTCCTTGAACCACCTAATGGGGTCTCAATAGGTTCAGGTTTACTCTTTAACCTGCACTGATGCTGGTCAGGAGGCCATTGTGAGATGTTACATTGAAATTACTGTGTCTCAGCCATGAAGGTAAAAACAAACTTGGCTACATACACAACTCTAACTAAATCTACTAATAATTTACTGGAAATGAAATATCTTAAGAGTGCAGTAGTTATTATAATAAAGGGAGAAGCAACAATTATATAGCATTTAACACAACCTCCGGACATTGCAATGCACCCAACAATCACAAAACTGTTGAGTAATCAATGTGATAATGCCCAAATGATCTGCTTTGATAATGCAGAGGGATAAATCCTACCTGGAATATTAATGTTTTTCACATAATGCCATGGGATCCATCTGGTAATGGGGTGGGGTGGGAGCGGCTGCAGCACAGGATCAAAGTTAGCTGCAGAGAATTGTACAATTAGTCAGTCCATTATGGACATTCGCCTTTGTAATATCCAAGACATCTTCCAGGAGCGGCGCCTCAGGAAGGCGGCTTCCTTCATTAAGATCCCACCACCCAGGGCAGGCTTGCCCTGTTCTCACTGTTACCATCAGGGAGGAGGTACAGAAGCCTGAAGGCACACACTCAGTGATTCAGGAACAGTTTCTTCCCCTCTGCCATCTGAATGGATATTGAATCCATGAACACTACCTCACTACTTTTTTATTTCTGTTTTTTCACTATTTATTTAACTATATATATATTTCGTTATTGTAATTCATAGTTTTTTTGTCTATTATTACATTTTGCATTGTACTGTTACCACAAAGTTAACAAATTTCACGGCATATGCCAGTGATATTAAACCTGATTCTGATTTGGATTTAGGAGAGGATAAACGTCAGAGAGTTTTGTTTAAATACGATTTATTTTACAAAGCATGACTATTTGTATACTGGCTGGATGGCACGTCACCTTTTATGGAATATGTATATTTTTATTCACTATACAGGATGGATAGGCAGAGGTGACATTTATTGCCTGTCTATAGATGCCTTTCTTAAGACAATGAGCTGTCTTCTTGAACCACTTCCAAAGGTTTCATACTTGTGTCTCAGAATCACACAGCACAGAAAAAGACCCTCCAGATTACTGAATCCATGCCGACCATCAAGTACACACACACTGATACACTTCCATCTTTTATTCCCAACTCTCCCTCATACTACTGCTCACAAGGGGCAATTTAGAGTGGTCAAGTAACCTGCCAAGTTGCTGGAGTCTAGGATGTGAGGGAAAACAGGTGCATCCAGAGGAAAGCTGCATAATCTCAGAGATGATGTGTGGAGATCAAGATTGAATCTGGGTTTGCTGGAATAGTGAAGCAATAGCTTCAGCATGCCATTTTGTGAAGAGCTCCAGCATAGCAAACTAGAAACTAGTAACAATATACACTCAGTGGCCATGTTATTTGGTACAGGATGTTCCTAAAGTGTATTTGCATGGTCTTCTGCTGCTGTAGCCAATCCACGTCAAGCTTCCTTGTGTACTGCATTCAGAGATGCTCTTCTGCACACCACTGTTATGATGCATTGTTATTTGCGTTAGAACATAGACCATTGAACAGTACAGCCCAGGAACAGGCCCTTTGGCCCACAATGTTGTGCTGAACCAATTAAATTAGTAGTCAGATGGACAGGCTCATTAATTTCCTCTGCCTACACAATGGCCATATCCTTCCATTGTCCTCACATTCATGTCCCTATCTAAACATCTTTTAAAGGCCTCTACTGTTTCTGCCTCTCCTGCCACCCCAGGCATCACATTCCAGGCATCCACCACTTTCAGTAAAAACATGCCTCTCACACCTCCTTTGAAATTATCCCCTCTCACTTTAAATGCAAGCCCTGTGGTATCAGACGTTTCATCGGCCTGCCTACTCTAACTATGCCTCCCATAATCTTATACACCTCTGTCGGATCTCCCCTTGGCCTCTGTAACTCCAGAGAAAACAACCCAAGTCTCTCCAACCTTTCACTTTAGTACATGCTCTCCAATCCAGGCAACATTGTGGTAAATCTCTTCTGAACCGTCTCCAAAGCCTCAATATCCTTCCTATAATGGGGTGATCAGAACTATATGCAATACTCCAAATATGGCCTGACCGGAGTTTTATAAATCTGCAACATAACTTCCTGGCTCAATGCATCAACTAATAAAGGCAAGCATTTGCCTTCTTAAGCATCCTATCAACCTAAGTAGTTACCTTCAGGGAGCTATGATCTTAGACCCCAAGATAACTCTGCTCTACTGTCACTTTGCATTTCACCTACCAAGTTACAACACAGCATTTGGCTGGGATAAATGACACCTGCCATTTCTCTGCCTGTATCTACAACTGATCTATATCCCATTGTATTTTTTGCCAGTCTTCTACACTATCCACAACACCATCAATCTTTGTATCATCTGCAAACTTATTAACCCACCAATCTGCATTTTCATCTAGGTCATTCATATACATCAAAAACAGCAGAGGTCCCTGTACAGATCCCTGCAGAACACCACTAATCACAGAACTCCAGATCGAATAAGTCTCTGACCATTACCCTCTATCTTACATGACAAGCCAGTTCTGAATCCAAACAACATATTCACCATGGATCCCATGCATCTTAATCTTCTGGATGAGCCTCCCATGAGGGATCTTGTCAAATGCCTTACTAAAAAGCATCACCATCCTTCATTAATCACTCTTGTCACCTTAGTTAGTAGGACACAACTTGCCCCACACAAAGCCATGCTGGCTCTCCATAATTAGGCCATGGTTTTCCAAATGCTCATAAATCCTTTCCCTAAAAATTCTCTCCAGTATCTTCCCTACCACTGACATGAGACATGAAACATGGGTCTATAGTTTCCAGGATTATCTCTGGTTCCCTTCTTGAATAATGGACAGTTATTGTCACTTTTCTGTCAACTTGAATCAGTCTGGCCATTCTCCTCTGACCTCACTCATTTACAAGGTTTTTTCACCCACAGAACAGCTGCTCACTTTTTTTTTTGTTTTTTTGCAACATCTTCTGAAAACTCTAGAGTCCGATGAAAATCCCAGGTATCAGCAGTTACTGAGATTCTCAAACCACTCCATCTGGCACCAATAATCATTCCACAGTCATAGTCACTTAGATCACATTTCTTCCCCATTCTGATGTTTGGCCTGAACAACAACTGGACTTCTTGACCATGTCTGCATGCTTTTATGAACTGAGTTGCTGCCATATGATTGGCTGAGTAGATATTTGTATTAACAATCTGGTGTACCTAATAAAGTGGCCACTGAGTGCATTTCTAAATCACAATGGAGAGGCAAATGTCAAAGCATTGAAGTTTAACTGCCGTCTGAAGTCAGCTATTTGTCTCAAAACTTTTTTTTATTAATTTTATTTCTGGTTAAGAGTATTTACACACCAACTATTTTCCACTAAGAGGGAAAATTGTCCCTCTTGTGTTCGGTGATCTCATCACTAGAGATTCAGTGTCACCAGACTCTGCTACTTTGGAATGGCCCAGGCTTTCATTAACCTGGTTCCGCTCCTCTTGCCTTTCTTGAAATCCATCATTCTTATGAGTAGGAGGGGGTGTGTAAGGTATCGTCCTACGCTTATGTGTACAAGTTGGCGGTCAGTTATGCCAGAGGGTTGGAATTGTGTATGTGTGGGAGTGGAGCAGCTTGTAAGTCTACGGGGTGTTGACTCCAGCTTGGATGCTCAGTATCAACGGGGGCTTTCCCCATGCTTGATGGGTGCGTTCCACTGCGGGATGTCGTTAGGGTTAAGGGTTGGAGGGGAGAGAAAGGTATAGGAGAGAGGGCTATGAAGGTTAGGATTAGAGTTAGGGGTGGTGTTAGATGATGGAGGTGAGTGGAGATGGGTGTGGAGGTTTCGTTTAGGGATAGGGGTATGGTCCAGGGATGGAAGTGAGGAAGGGGAGAAGGTTGTGGAGGAGAGAACGTTATGGAAGAGAGAACGTTATGAAAGAGAGAGCATTGTGGAGGAGAGAGCATTGTGCACAAGAGGGATATGGAAGGTGAGAGAAGAGACCAGGGATGGAGATGAGGAGCTGGAGGGGAGAGGGTTGTGGAGGTCAGCGTTTAGGTTAGGGGTACAGTTAAGGGATGGAGGTGAGAAGTTGGAGGAGAGAGGGAGTGGATGTCAGGGTTTGGGTTAGGGGTACAGTTAAGGGATGGAGATGAGGAGCTGGAGGAGAAGGGGGTTGAGCTTAAGATGGTGCTGGTGAGACGCAGAGACACTTTCCTGGCAGCAAACAAATGTACTAACTACTCTATTAATCACACTTTTTCTGGATAACGATCACTGCAATTAATAGCCTGTAACTCCCGATGGAAAATGTGCTTTTGAACTGGCTGAAGAACGTGGCATTTTAGCGGGAACTGAATGAACTGGAGTTTCAAAGGAGCAGTACGAAAGTGGTGGCATGAGGATTATGCGCTGAATTGAGGTGGTGGCGCTCAAATCCGAGAGCAAGGAACGACCCGACATTTCACCATTGCTGGAGTGGACTTTGGGCCGAATCAAAGTGGCAGGACCCTGTCCTGAGAGCGAGGAACAAGCCGATGTTTAGCTGATTTATGCACCGGGCCAGTTGGAAAAGGTCAGGTTGTCAGGGCCGGAGGCGAGGGATGCGCTGGTGTGGAACGTGCTGCTCTGCGAGGTTACTTATCTTTGCACTGACCCAAGGTTGAGGCCTGCAACTAACACGTTCCTAGACTAGCTGCATCAATGAACTGGCTTCGGGACTGTGGACTCACTTTTGTGAACTTTAGTTCCCAGTGTTATTTGTTTACTGTTTATTGTTTACAGGATTTGTTCTTTTTTTTGCACAATGGGTATTTGACAGCCTTTTTAATGGATTCTCTTTCTCTAATGTTCGGAGATTGATGAACATTATTTATTCACCATTATCTAAGCAACCTCAATGTGTTATCTCTCTTGATGCGGAAAAGGCATTCGACAGAGTTGAGTGGCCATACTTGTACAAAGTATTAGAAAAATTTGGTTTTGGTAATAATTTTAATAGATGGATTCAAATGATCTATAAGAACCCTATTGCCATGGTCATTACTAACAATTACAGGTCTTCTTTCTTTTCACTTTCTCGTGGTACTAGATAGGGATGTCCATTAAGCCCTTTATTATTATTTCTTGAATCGCAGCCTTTAGCTATAACATTACAGGAGGCCAAAAACATTCATGGTATTTCTATAAATGGAACCATACATAAGATTTCTCTTTATGCAGATGATCTTTTGATATTTATTTTGAATCTTGAGGAATCAATTCCTAATCTTTTGGAAACACTTAGATTTTGGAAAATTTTCAGGATATAAACTTAATTTGAATAAAAGTGAATTGTTTCCATTAAATGCTCCTGTTAGTAGATATAATGATATTCCTTTTAGAATTGTTAATACATTTAGATATTTAGGCATTATAATTACTAAAAAATATAAAGATCTTTATAAAGCTAATATAGTTCCTCTATTAGACTAAATGAAATTACTATTTTCTAGATGGAATCCACTTACTCTTTCTTTAATAGGTCATATCCATGCTGTGAAAATGATGATTTTACCTAGATTTTTATATATTTTCCAAAATATACTTATCTTTTTAACTAAAAAATTTTTTGATCAAATTGACTCTCTTATTTCTTCCTTTATTTGGAACAATAAGAGACCAAGAATTAACAAGTACCATTTACAAAAACCCAAAAAAGATGGTGGACTTGCACTTCCTAATTTAAGACTATTATTGGGCTGTGAATATTAGACAATTATGTTTTTGGTTATACTGGCTCGATAAGAGCCAAAAACCACTTTGGGTTGATTTGGAATTAAAAGCTGTTAAACAATTTCATTTAACTTCAATATTAGGAGCTCCATTACCTTTACAGCTCTCTAAAATTCCAAGTTTAAATTTTTACCCAGTTATTAAACAATCTTTACGGATTTGGATTCAGTTTCATAATTTTTTAAATTTTAAACAATTTAAGTTGTCTAGTTTTTTATATTGTAACTTTTCATTTAAACCTTCAATAATCGACCCTATTTTTCTCCTATGGAAAAATAAAGGGATCCGTTTTTTTACAGATTTACTTTGTGATGGTCAATTGATGACTTTTGAAGAGTTAATTAACAAATACTCTCTCGCTCATACACATTTTTTGCAATATTTTCAGGTTAGACATTTTTTACAATATTTATCATATTTACAAGAATCTGATTTGTTGCATACCATTTCAAAATTGAATCCCTTAGTGAAAGGTTCCATTAGCAGAATTTATAATTTACTTTTGTTACAAAAAGAGAACCTGACACCAAAGATTAAACAAGATTGGGAGAGAGAACTTAATATGACCTTTGTGAATGAAGATTGGGTTTGAATTTTGAAAAACGTAAATTCTTCTTCTATATGTGCTAATCACTGTTTAATTCAATTTAAAATTGTCCATCATTATTATTTAACAAAGGAGAGACTATCTAAAATATTTCCTAGTGTAGATAATTACTGTGATTGATGTAAAACTGAAGTAGCTACTTTGTCACATATGTTCTGGTCATGTTCTTCATTAAAACTGTTTTGGAAATCTTTATTTTCTACAATCTCTAAAGCTTTGAAAATTTATTTACAACCTAATAGACTAACTGTTCTATTTGGAATAGTTCCGCATCATATTCAGGGTATTTCATCTTCAGATCAACATGTAATTGCATTTGTTACATGGTTGGCAAGAAGGGCTATTTTATTAAAATGGAAAGATATCTCTTCCCCTACTTTAATTGAATGGTTTTCTCAAGTAATGTTATGTCTCAGCTTGGAAAAAATTAGAAGTAGAACTTTTGAACCTCGATTTGATTTTGAGAGAAGATCGGGTTCTTTTGCCAAATATTAACATTTAATTTGAATTAATCTATATGGTTTCCTTCCAATTTTATTATCTTTTTAAAAAAATATGAATTGGCGGTTGATGACTTTTTAGATATGTCTAGATCATATATGTCAAACTCAAGGCCTGCAGGCCAAATCCGGCCTGCGGTGGAATTATCTTTGGCCCGCGAGATAATATCTAATTACTATTAAAGCTGGCCCCAGTAATTGAAGCGCCTATGGCGTATGATATGGCTAATGCTGAGTTTATTCAGGTACCAGGTTTTCAGGGTTTTTAGTGTTTATTCGGCTGTCTTGCTCGGCAGTCTTCTTCATAAGAAACGGAATTTGTAAAGTGAAACACTTTGTAGTTATAGCAGAGACTGAGACACATGAGAGCAGGCTGAAAAAACGGAGGCAACGAAAGTTGCGTTCGCACGCGTCCGACTGATCCGGCCCGCATGAAGCTGCATTTTGCTCAATCCGGCCCATGACCTAAAATGAGTTTGACACCCCTGGTCTTGATGATGGTTAAATGTATTGCTTCCGGGGGTTGATTCCTAATGGGGTTTTTTTGTAGTTAATGGGGTTCTTTTTTTTTCCTTCTTTTTTCTATATGTAATTTTTTTTTCATTTTTATATATTACGATCAGTTATTTCCAGCTCTATTAATTGTATACATATTAATTTGTTGAAGTTTTGTATTATTCTATAGTTGTAGAAGATTATGTATTAATAAAAAGATTCTAAAAATGATATTTAATGGATTCTATTGAGTTTCTTTGTTTTTGTGCCTGCTAGTAATAAGACAAATTTCAAGGTAGTATATTGTATACATATTTTGATAATAAATGTACTATAAACTTTGATTTATATTTTTAATGATATAGCGTGGAATAGGACTTCAGACCCTCCAAGCCGCACCTCCCAGCAACTCCCCGTTTAACCCTAGCCCAATCATGAGACAATTTACAATGACCAATTAACCTACTAATTTTGGACTAATCTTTGGACTGTTAGAGGAAGTCAAAGCTCCCAGAGAAATACCATATATTCCACAGGCAGGGTGTACAAATTCCTTACAGAGGACGCCAGGATTGAACTTTGAACTCCAGCACTCTGAGCTGTAATATCGTCAATTTTTAAGCCCTTTTACAGTCTCGCCTACTTAGCAACTTTTTCCACTGCTTGGCTATGTGACAGGAGTCATCCATCCCACAGATAGATCAGGCGCACCTGCAACACTTGCTTGGCATTGGCTGTTCACACTAGACAGTCCTCCAGCAAGTACCAGCAGTTAAAATATGGAATTTCAACCTAGCAGAAACAGTTTCTTCAGGAAAAAGGAAAATCTGGGAAAAGATTGGATAATGTTCAATGATTCAAAGTACATTTACTATCAAAGTATTTACACAGTATATAACCTTGATATTCATCTTCCCACAGACAGCCACGAAACAAAGAAGCACCATGAAAAATATCAAACCAACCCCCCCACTCACCATACGCAAAAAGAATCACGCAACAGCAAAGATAAAAAAAAGAGCAAAAACCAGAATATGACACAAAATAGGAAGTGTCAAGGCATATTCAGTCCAGCTCAGTTTATTTCAATCTAGCTCAGTGTCGTTCATTATCTGCAGGCCTCCTTGATCAAAAACAACAGAAACAGCAACAGAAAAAGGACCAAACGGAAACTTGAAATACATCATAATGTGTACTGCAGAGCTCAATCCAGAAACTGCATCAATTAAGCTTTCCCCGAGACCCAGCACTCCAGCCCAACCCTCCTGCAGCATTGAGGGAGAAGGGGAGAGAGAGAGAGAGACCATTCGAATGCAGGCAGGGTCTTGCCTCTGGGAGCAGCAAGCAAGAGGGAGATAGAGACTGTCACACACAGACACCTTCCTCCAGCAACAACAAGCAAGAGACTGGTAGACGGCACTGAACACCTGCCCACCTTCTGCTCCTGACTTGATAAGTTCAATCTTCCTTGATGCTTTAATCAGCAAGATTGGTGAGAAATGGAGTCTCCAAGCTTCTTGGCTTTGAGGCCACCCACTTTGCCCAAAACCTCAACGAACACCCTCAGAGAGAGAGCGGAGCACCAGATCGCTCAATAAGCCCGAAAACACACCACCACAGGCTCCAAGAGTCACAGAACCACATTTGAAGGAAATAGATGTAGAAGAAGAGAAGGAAGTAGTTTTGTGAACCATCAGGATGATGTCACCTTTGGTCGCAATGTTCCCTAGTTCCATCTTCTTCTGGAAGATGTGAGAGCACTATCATGAGCAGTACATGCGGGGCAACACATACAAAGTGCTGGAGGAACTCAGCAGGTCAGGCAGCATCTGTGGAAAAGAATAAACATTCAATGTATCAGGCCAAGACCCTTCATCTGGACTGCAAAGAAAGTGGGAAGAAGCCAGAACACTCACATATCTCTGAGCACTCATCCATTAGATGTCCATGAATTGCTAAACTTGCATTATTTAAGGAATGGGTAAAACTGGCTACTTATTTTTTTAATTTTTATTTCGAGATTCAGCACTGTAACAGACCCTTCAGGCCCAATGAGCCCATGCTGCCTAATTACACACCCCTGTGAACAATTAACCTACTAAACCGCGTATCTTTGGAATGTGAGAAGAAACCCGCGCAGTCAAAGGGAGAAGATAAAAAGTCCTTGCAGACAGCGGCTGGAATTGACCCAGAGTCATTGGTGCTTTAATTGTGTAATGCTAATGGCTATGCCACTGTGCTGCCAATTTAAAACAACTCCTTCGGCCCACCGAGTCCACAGCAACTAACCACCGGCGATGCTAATCCTATTTTAGTTTCTTCACAAGGTAGCAGAGGTCACCATTGAACCTGGGTCCCCCGGACTAGGAAGTGGCAGCTCTACCAGCAGAGCCACCCTGCTCTCCTTCCGTCTTGGCTTGTGATCTAATTTATTGTGAGGAAAGTGGCTATAAGACTGCAACTGCGCGCCAGTCCCAAGTCTGATATCAAGAGGACTCTGGGTTTCTGTCATCAGAGGAAGCTTTGTTTATCTTTGTGTGTAATCATTTCAACTCGCGGAGGTACAACAGGTGTGTACCAGAGGTTCTTGGGGATGGTTTTGAATTTCAAATTATAACTAGATGCATCCCTAGAGGTTTCATCTTATGGCTTCTTGGCTCCAAATACTTCCCCACCCCCAGCCAGCCTCCCACCACTGATCACCTGATGTATCCATCTTCTCACTCAATGTCTTTCGAATTTCAAACCAATTGAAAAGTGAAAGAACTTTTCTGTGGCTGAATAGAAGTTTCAATGGATGAAACAGCTTCCTTCCTACAATATCCGATCAAAAGCCAAAAGGTATAGGAGCAGAACTAGGCCATTCAGCCCATTGACTCTGTTCCTGAATTTAATCATGGCTGATTTATTTATTTATTGAGATACAGAGCAGAACAGGCCCTTCTGGGCCGCCAAGCCACACCACCCAGCAACTCACACTTTAACCCTGGCCTAATCATGGGACAATATAGAATGACTAATCAACCTCTCAACCAATACATCTTTGGCCTGTGGGAGGAAACCAGGAAACCCGGAGGAAACCTACGTAGTCACGGGGAGAACATACAAACTCCTCACAGGAAGTGGCAGGAATAAGTCCATTTATTTTCCCTCTCAACCTCATTTTCCTTCCCTCTCCCTGTAAACCATATACATTCTAGTTGTTACAATACAGTTGTTTTTCTATTTTTCTAGCAACCTCTTAGTTTTCAGTAAGCGAGATATGTAAAGAAAATGAGTGAACAGATTTTAAGCAACACACACAAAATGCTGGTGGAACGCAGCAGGCCAGGCAGCGTCTATAGGAAGAAGTACAGTCGGCATTTCAGGCCGAGACCCTCCGTCAGGACTAACTGAAAGAGGTTGTAAGACTGTAAGAGATTTGAAAGTAGGAGGGGGAGGGGGAAATGCAAAATGATAGGAGAAGACCGGAGGGGGAGGGGTGAAGCTAAAAGCTGGAAAGTTGATTGGCAAAAGGATACAGAGCTGGAGAAGGGAAAGGATCATGGGACGGGAGGCCTAGGGAGACAAAGGGGGAGGGGAGCACCAGAGGGAGATGGAGAAAAGGTAAGGAGTGATTGTGAGAGGGGCAGAGAGATAAATAAAGGAGAGAAAAAAAGGGAGGAGGAAATAATCAATCAATCAATAAATAGGTAAATAAATAGATAGCTAGATAAATAAATAAACAAACACACAAATAAATAAGGAATAGGGTAAGAAGGGGAGGAGGGGCATTAACGGAAGTTAGAGAAGTCAATATTTATGCCATCAGGTTGGAGGCTACTCAGACGGAATATAAGGTGTTGTTCCTCCTACCTGAATGTGGCTTCATCTTGACAGTAGAGGAGGCCATGGATAGACATATCAGAATGGGAATGGGATATGGAATTAAAATGTGTGGCCACTGGGAGATCCTGCTTTCCCTGTGGACATAGCATATGTGTTCAGTGAAACTAAGTCTTTCTTTTTTCCAGGGGTGCTTGGACTGGCATCCTGGGTGTTAATTTTCATGTCCTGGCCTAGTCAGGGCAGTCCAGATTTGGGAGAGAAAGAAGACTGACGATAAATTGCATTGCCAGGATTGTATTAAAAATAATCAAAGTGACCACCTTGGCGTTCCATCAATGAGCAAATGGTAAACTCCTCTGCAATGATGTACTCTTACAAGGCAAACTTCCGTCAGATCCTTGGGGACCTAGGTGTGTGATAACCCTGGATCAGTCTTGGTGGGAAAAGGAGTGGAATAGTTTCTGTATAAGAGATCGGTATGTTTACCAAGCCAGCTAGAAAGTGTTAATATAATTAAGGGGTTCAGCTCTCTTTACATAGCATTGATATACTTAAAACAAATACAATTACCTCAAAGGAAATTTATACTTTGAGAAAATTGCTTAATGTATTCAGACCATGAATCAGACCAGACATTAACAACAAGGAATTAATTTACAAACTTAAAAAAAAACATTGGATTTCCCTCCAGGACAGCCAATCTTACTGAAAGAAGCTACAGTGGGTCGTAAATTTAGTCAGCTCCATCTTGGGCACGAGCCTACAAAATACCCAGGACATCTTCAGGGAGCGGTGTCTCAGAAAGGCAGCGCTCATTATTAAAGACCTCCAGCACGCAGAGCATGCCCTTTTCCCATTGTTACCATCAGGTAGGAGGTACAGAAGCCTGAAGGCACACACTCACTGATTCAGGAACAGCTTCTTCCCCTCTGTCATCCAATTCCTAAATGGACATTGAACCCATGAACACTATCTCACTTTTTAAATATATATTATTTCTGTTTCTGTACAATTTTTAATCTATTCAATATATGTATACAGTACTGTAATTGGTTTATTTATTTGTTTTTTCTTTTTCTTCTATATTATGTATGGCATTGAACTACTGCTGCTAAGTTAACAAATCTCATGGCAGATGCCGGTGATAATAAACCTGACTCTGATATTTCACACAGCTTTAAGCTGCCTAGTTTTTCTTTTACCTTTCATTGATATTAGTTGTGTAAATCAAAGGAGGATCTAAGACTAGTTCCTTGTGCGGTCCAGATGCATGTAAATATTGAAGCACCTTCAAAGCCTCGGTTAGCCGATGCCGTGTATTTTGGGAGACAGCAGATGTTGTATTGCCCTTGGTCCATCTCTCTAAACACTCAAACTGCTTCAGATGCTTTGAAGTGCTGTCATCCAGGGTAGAGTGGCATAGTGATTATGTTACCAGTCTAATAATGCAGAGGCCTCCACTAATGATTCAGAGAAATGAGTTCAAATCCCATCATAGCAGATGGGAAATTTAAATTCAAGTAATTAACTACACATATCCGCTGGTGATCCTTACCCTTCCCCTCTGATTCACTAATGTAATTTAAGGAAGGAAGATTACTGTTTCTACCTTGGTTGAAGCTTTATGAAATTCCATACCCATAGGAATGTGACTCTGAATGTCCTAGTAACTCATTCAGTTGTATCAAAGCCATTGCACGCCACCGGAGTATCCTTGTCATATGAGATTGTGAAAGGCTCAATCATTATCATCTCAAGGTCAATTAAGTTATTTTCTTACCAATAAAAAAAACAACACAACATTTGGCATGCAAAGAACTGCACACAGAGCAATTAGAAAATATGCGGTAGTTAAAAAAAGTAGTGGTTTAATAGATTGCTCTCTTGTCTCAGAGAAAATTAAAGACTTAAAGATCTTTAATTTTAAAGATTAACTTTATTTGTCACATGTACATAGAAATATTAAAGCATATAATGAAATGTGTCATTTGTATTAATGACTAACATAGCCCAAGGATGAATTTGGGGCAACCCACAAGTGCCACTATGCTCCTGGTGGCGATATATCATACCAACATAGCATGAAGTTTGGAATCAAAGTTCAAAGTAAATTTATTATCAAAGTGTGTGTATACGAGGGGTGATTGATAAATCTGTGGCCTAAGGTAGACAGGGTCAATTTTAGAAAACCTAGCACATAGTCCCCTCCTACATTTACACACTTAGTCCAGCAGTCGTAGAACATACAGATCCTTCTTTGTAGAAGTCGGTGTCTTGGACCTCCAGAAGTGGTCCACAGCAGGGGTGATCCTGGTTAACATTCTGCTAAAAGAAGTAAGTGGGGCCTGCCCCTCTCTCCCAGCCCATTAATTATTTTATACATTTTCACTAAATCTGTTTTTAAACTTCATCCAATTTGAAAGGATAAGAACAGTAGATACTGGAAATCTGAATAACATCAAAAGGTGCTGGGGATACTCAGCAGGCCAGGAAGTATCAGTAGAGAGAGAAGCAGAGTTAAGTTTCCAAGATGACCCAGTTCTGTGAAAAGCTCATCAGCCTGAAAGGTTAACATTGCTTCTCTCCCCACAGATGCTGCTTGACCTGCAGAATATCCCCACCTACTCAAACCATCAGATAGCAGAATATATCCACTTCATTCTATAAATCAATCTGGAACTGTTGGGTTTTCTGCACTCTGTCAAAAAATAAATAAAATTTCTGTGCTCACTAAACCTTCCACACTGAATTTAATCACATCTGGTTTTACAATAGTTGAAACCTTCAGATATTACAGGCTTTATGTTCTGTAACTTGGAAATTTACTTACATTTTTACAGTTCTAAATCACTCCTTCTGTTTGAGATCTAAACATGTTCATACTTTATGTGGGAACCCCAGTTCTCTTTGGACATACACTTCTTCCAGCTTTCAATGCAATGGATTCCAGCTAATTGGACCATCAGTTAATTGAGGCAGCCACTTATTTAGGACAACTCTGAAAGAACAAAAATTACTCAAGAAAATAGCCAGGATTTGCTTCATTTATTTGGGACACTATGTTGCTTAATCGGGACAGGAGACTGATGCCGGACAGTTGCTTGCATCAGTCATGTCCACTTGCTTGACTATTAGACATCACACCATTCTTAGATCAAACACGTTTTAAATACTGTCAGTTGCATGTGCTTGTGTTCACAAAGCAGTGATTTTTGCCACTGATAGTTGGTGAAAAACAAGCACTAAGACAACTAGGAACTGTTTTGCTCACTGCGGTTTCAAGCATACAGGCTTGGAGATGCCAGAAACGACTAGGAGTGAAAATGAAGCAATTTTGCTACTTCAACAAGTTAGGAACTGTGAAGATTTGAAGGTATCAACAATCATCTTGAATGTTACAATGAAAATGAAGATTTGGCGGATGCACTCGATGAAGGTATTAAGGCAGTCCGTTTTCTGCATGTGGTGAGTGCGCTGATTTTATTCTTTTAGTGGCTATCCAGAGTGTAACTTTAAAAGTAGAAAACCCATTGCGCTGGGTAAGTTCCACTCTCTTGGCCTCAGAAGTGGTCAAGTGGGCACAGTGGTACGAGTAGTCATCGCAACTGGGTCTTCCTTGGTTACAGTGGATGACCACAACTTCTGTGCCTCATCATCATCATGCCCTTTGCAATCCACAGAGCGTTGCAGAACCATTTTCCTGGTTGTTGGACCTCTTTATAGATCTCATCCGCCCAGTCTGCTGGAGTTGACTTCGCATACTAGGACAGGCATGTTCCTATCTCACCGGGGTAACAGGCCCACTGACTACCCTCACCTGGTTTAGCCCATCTATTGAAGCGGGTACAAGAGTGTGGCCACTGTCACTTGCAAAACAGCTACCGAGAACCACAGGTGAGGATCGAGTATCTAGTGGGGACCAAAGGTAAGTGAGCTGCCCCATATTGGACACGACGTAGCTCTTCGCTGCAGGTGCTACGCCTTCCTAGATACCCCATTGTTCATTTAAGAGTCAATGAAAAAAACACAACAGCGTACACTGGATAAATTCTTCTGACAATAACTATTAGGAACTGATACAGAGTTTTATAATACTGTAGTGGTATTGGTACTGTCCTAATTTGTTTCTGTATTTCATTTAAATATATAGTTTGCTACTCAGTTATCTTTTTTTTTTATACCTTTTTAACTATTTCCATGGAATTTTGGCTAATTCGGGCAGCCACATAATTGGGCCAAAATGTACTGGTCCCAATGTGTCCCAATTAACCAGAATCCACTGTACTTAAAAATATTCAGCCCTTTCTGTGTTTAAAATAAATAACCACACATTTACCCACATGGAAATTCATTTGCATAATCTATTAATATTTCTTTCTAATTGCATGCCTCTGTCTGTATTATCATCTTTCATTATGTTATACAGATTTTGATACCATCATCTGTGTCAATGTCATTAAGAAATATTATAAATAGATATGTTACCAGAGGAGACTGTGGCGGGATACTGGCAATCACATCCTCTCAAGTTGAATACCTGCCCCTTATCCTTCCTCTGTCTCCAATCTGCTGCTTTTCTTACCTACCCAATCATTTGTCTTCTGTTCCACGAGCTTCAGTTTTAGCAAACTTTATCATGAGATTCCTGGAAATCCATTAAATAACATACATAAATATTACAACAGCAACTATCTTAATCACATTTTCTTATGTATGACATTCCCTTACAAATATAAGCAAACTTTTTCTGACTGACTGAAAGTTTCAGGATGTTAGTCCAAGTGTAACCAGAGACTCTTGTGAAAAAAGTCAAAGTCAAGTTTATCGTTATAGTATGTAATCACAGGTGCAATGAAAACATATTTACAGCAGCATCACTGGCACATAACAGAGCCAGAAAGCAGTAGTCAAAAGAAAACATCAATTAAACACAAATTATTGGCAAATTTTACCATAAGGAATGCAATTCAAACAATAAAAAACAAAGTTTATTTTAGTGCCAAGGTGTGGTGATTGGGATTGTGCCAGATGGTTCAAGAACCAAATGAAGTAGATGTTCTTAGACCTCATTAACCATGTAAAGTGGTTTATAATTCTCTGATTTCCTGCTCTCATCTTTTACAAATATTTCAGTTATATCTGCAATTTTCCAATATATAGGATTGTGGGAGCTTAAAAGTTATACTTTGGACACCTGTAATGTTCATCTGCACTTCCTTTAATAACTGGGTGGAAACCACTGGGCCTGAGGATTCAGTGATCTACAGTGTCATAAATTTCTTCTTAACCATAATTCTACATCCATTACTTTTGTTGAATCAAAATCACTTGATGAGTTTCAGCCTGAAATGTCAACTGTTTATTCCTCTTTTGAGATGCTGCCTGATTTGCTGAGTTCCTCCAGAATTTTCCTCTGGATTTCCAGCATTCGCAGAATCTCTTGTTTTTATCTCTTATTCAGTGTTAGTTTCTTGGGTTCTCCAATAATAAACAAAATAATTGTTCAATGCATCTGTCCTACTCTTATTATTTAGCATCATTAGTAGTTTTTGAATAGAATATTGCACATAACCAGCATTGAAATACTTTGTGTTTTAATCTTCTTATCCCTTGCAAGTTTCTTTTTATGCTTTTTAAAAAAAATTTCCTTCAATCATCACATTTTGGTGTTCATCACATGTTCATTCTAAGCTCAGCGGCTGGGCAATGTTCTTCATTTCAGGATGCAAAGCAGTGAACGTGATGAATCAATCTCCTAAACTGCTACGTCTCCATTCTGAGGGCTACAATGACATTAGGGGAAGCTAATGCAGAGTCATGGAGTCCAAGAATGGTACTAACAGATGTAATGGTTAGCATAACACTGTTAACAGCGTCAGCGATCACTGATTGGAGTTCGATTCCCGCCTCTGTTTGTAACTTTTTTGTACATTCTCCCTGTAACCATGTGGTTTCCCCAAGGAACTCCAGTTTCATCTCACACTCCAAAGGTGTACAGTTAGGGCAAGTGAGTTGTGGGCATGTTGCTGCCAGAAGAGTGGTGACACTTGCGGGCTGCCCTCAGTGCAATCCTTGCTGATTTGTTTTGATGTAATGAATGCATTTCACCCTATGTTTTGATGTTTCAATATACATTTAAAAATACAGCTAATCTTTCTCTCATCTCCAGGACCTCCACTTGAATGAGAGAAAGAAAGATCAGGAAGTAGATATAGTCTTTGCTCTTGATAATGAAAACTGACCGTAAATCAGGTTACTGAGCTGTCGCCTCAACAGCTGGACACACAGCAGCATGTGCAATAAATCTGAAGTACTGCACACCTCAACTCTGTTGTGAACAGAACCCTGCCAATCATGAAAACCAATCTGCACTTCCTGCTGCCTTGGGAAAGCAGCCAAAATAATCAGGGACATGTCCTTTTCAGTTCTTCTCTCTTCGTCCCCCTCCATTCAGGCAGAAGACACAAAGGTTTGAGAACACGTACCACCAGGGTGAAGAACAGCTTCTATCTCAGTGTTATAAGTTGAATGGACTTCTTATGTAACAAAAATGAACTCTTGATCTCACAACCTACCTCAACCTATCTCATTTTGACTAATACAGTATATTGTGGAGAACATTCTAACTGTTTGCATCACCATCTGGTATGGAGGAGCTACTGTGCATGATCAGAAAAAGTTGCAGAGGGTTGCAAACAGCCAGCTCCATCATGGGCACTAGCCTACACAGCATCAAAGACATCTTCAAAGGGCAATGCCTCAAGAAGGCAGCATCCATCATTAAGGACCCTCGCCAACCAGGGTGTGCTCTCTTCTTATTACCACCATCAGAGAGGAGGTACCAGGAGCCTAAAGAAACACACTCAATGCTTTAGGAACAGCTCCTACGTCTCCGCTATCAGAATTTTGAACAGACAGTGAACCATCCTATGAACAGTGCCTCACTATTTTTGCTGTCTTTTGCACTACTTATTTAATTGAATATGTAATTGATAATCTTTTTAAGTATTACACTGTAACCCTGTTACAAAACAACACATTTTCTAGCTTATGTCAGTGATATTGAACTTGATTTTGATTCTTATTCTAACTCATCATGGTCCCTCCACTTCATTTATCTTCCTGTACTGAACATTGTCTCTAACTTTTGTACTACTTCAAAGTACTTATGTATGGAATGATCTGTCTGCATGGTAAACAAACAAAACCTTTTCATTGGTTTATTATTTATAAGATACAATTACCAATTACTGATCTGTAGAAGGATAGCTCAAAACTATAACTATTCTAAAGGTAACTTGAGATGAGATTAGAAAGTGAATTGATACTGGCTGCTAGTAGTATTTGTAACAAATATCTTTCATGCTTTTTGAGCCCATTTGGTACATTAACCAAATAAATAACATTAAAGTCAAAATTAATCTCTGGGCTGATTATTGACCTTATCTCTGTTACCACATCTAACCAATAAGACAAATTCTTTGGACACGCCCAGAAAATTATTGGCAAAATAATAAAAATAAAGTTTTTAAAAAAAAGAAAGTGAATTGATAGACTCTTTCATTCGAAACCTGAAGTTGTCATTTCCTCATATAACATAACTAAATTATTGCATCAAATAGTAATCTAGCTGACAGATAACATTCATAAAAATTGCTGATATGGCTATTTTATTAGGTATACCTATACACTTCTTTATTAGTGCTATCAGCTAACCATCCAATCATGTATGTGTCAGGAGGTTCATTTATTGTTTGGTCCAAACATCAGAATGGGGAAGAAACGTGATCTAAGTGACTGACCTGGAATAATTGTTGCTACCAGATAGGGTGGTTTGAGTATCTCAGAAATTGCTGATCTCCTGGGATTTTCGTGCACAACCGTCTCTAGAGTTTACAGAAAATATTGCGTAAAATAATAAGCATTCAGTAAGTGGCAGTTCTGTGGACAAAAAAGCTTGCTAATGAGAGAGGTCAGAGGAGAATGGCTAGACTGAATGGTTCAAGCTGACAAGAAGGTAACAGCAACTTAAATAATCAGGGCTTTACAACAGTGGTGTGCAGAAGAGCATCTCTGAATGCACAATACATCAAACCTTGAAGTGGATGGGCTATAGCAGACCACAAACGTATGCTCTGGCCACTTTATTTAACACAAGAGGTACCTAATAAAGTGGCCACTGGGTGTATGTTACCATTCAAAGAGCCAATTTCATAATTATGGTTTACTATGAATATCCTATCATCCCTAAAAATGATAACTAACATTTTGACAGGGTCAATTAGCTTTCCAATACAATACACCTTCTTTGAGCACCAAATCCTATTAACTGGTACTTCAAATATATCATTATTTTAATTATGTTTTCATTATTTTTGTAAGTTTTGTTACAGGTTTAATCTGTAAAGCATGAACTAAAGCTTGCAGAAATTTGAAAAAAAGTACACACATTTATAATGTAGCTCATGAGGTGAATAAATAATAAACTATTTAAAAAACAGACTTGTTTTGTAGTAACTATTTAATGCACAATACTCAAAGAAAATAAATCAGCCCATGCAGCAGCTATGGACAGCATTCTGGCTACAGATAATAAATAACATGTCATATTTCGCTGCACAAGAACCAAATAATAGCCATCTCCTATCCCCTTGACAGCTAATGGCATTTCCATTGCAAAATTCCTCTCCAATTTAACTGGACCAGTCTTTTAAATAAGAGTAGAGTTGAGACTGAATGTTCTGTGGCGACTCCTCAAAGTCTTTCAGCCATGGCTCAAATCCAGAGTGTGGTTGAATATTGTCCACTTTTCTGATGACTGCAGCTCTATTATAGCAGTTCAACGTTTAGTTTACTGCAGCACACTTAACTGTTTAGTCCCAAAACAAACACTCTGTGAATGTAGTACTTACCATCCACATGATGTACTGAGGCAATTTAGAAGTGCAATCACTCGAGTCGAGGAACATCACTGTCTGCAATTTTCCCCTAGTATTTACATGTCCTTCCTCATTACACATTGCATCTTCTTATATACTAACTGTCCCATCCTCAGCCCTATCACTCCAGTTCCCATCCCCCCTTGCCAAATTAGTTCAAACCATCCCCAACAGCTCCAGCAAACCTGCCCACAGGGTTATTGGTCCACCTTAGGTTCAGGTGTCCCTTTTGTACAGGTCGTACCTTCCCCAGAAGAGATCCCAGTGATCCAGAAATGTGAAACCCTGCCCACGCACTAATTCTTCAGCCATAACTCTACATGCATCTTGAATATTATTGGTAAATTTCTTTATTATTGTTGCATGTACAATAAAAAAACTTAGTTTTCCATGCAGATCATTTCATCACATAAGTACATTGAGGTGGTACAAGGGAAAACCAGTAACAGAATGCAGAATATAGTGTTAAATGTACGGAGAATGTGCACTAGAGACAGACAGTAAGGTACATGGCCACGATGAAGTAGATTGTGAGGTTGAGTCCATCTAATCATACAAGAGGTCCTTTCAATAGTCTTATAATTATGAGACAGAAGCTTTCCTTGAGCCTGGGAGTAACTTGCTTTCAGGCTGTTGAATCTTCTGCACAATGGGTAAGGGGAGAAGAGAGAATGACTGGGGTGGGAGGAGTTGTGAATATGTAGGCTGCTTTACTGAAGCAGTGAGAAATATAGACAGAGTCCACAAAGGGGAGGCTGGTTTTTATTACGTGTGCTCACAACTCTCTGCAATTCGGACAATCATCGGCATGTTGCTGGGTCCCCTGCAATTAGCTTGGTAATAGTTACATAAACTATTATCATTGGCAGTCTGGTTCAAATCATAACTATTCTGAATATTTGCTATGAAAAATTCCTATGAAAAAAAGTTGTGAAGTGTTTGAGCTTACAAGTAGGGCTAAGAAGGTTTATTGTGGGAGAAGTTATGAGAGGTGTTGGTAGAAATAAATGTCAGAGGTTCCAAAAATTAGAGCTGAGAGAGACTTAACAGTGGAGTTCTGTAACCAAAGGGTTAAAATGAATCCATGAATGGAGAAAAGTAAAGAGTAAGATTTAAAGACAAATATAAACAAAAACAAAAGCACAATGGTCTGAATAATCTCCCTGCTCTGAAATTGTATAATTGTGGCCTATTGGTTAGGTCTGAAGTGAACACAATTTAGACAACTCAATTAATTTATAAAAATCTGGTTAGGCCACATCTGGAGAATTGTATACAATTCTGGTTGCCCCACTAGAGGAAGGATGTTAAGGCTTTGGAGAAGGTGCTGAAGAGGTTTAGAGGGTATATTCACGAGAGGCTGGACAAACAGGTTGTTTTCTTTGGAGCAGCAGGGGCTGAGAGGAAATCTGATAGAGGTTTATAAGATTACAAAAAAGCATAGATAGAGAAGACAGAGTATCTTTATCCCAGGGCAAAAATGTCTAATACCAGACAGAGGGCATGCATTGAAAGTGAGAGGGGGCAAGTTAAAGGGGATGTGAGTGTTTTTTTTTTACTTAGAGAGTGGTGGATACCTGCTATGGTGGTAGAGGCCAATACATTAGAGGCTGTTAAGAGATGTTTAGATAGGCAGATGGAGGGATATGAACATCGTGTAGGTAGGTGGGATTCGTTTTTGGGAGTTTTTGATTTACTTTTTAGTAGGTTCGGCACAACACTGTGAGCTAAATGACCTTTTCCTGTGCTGTACTGTTCTATGTTCTATGTTCTTCTTCTGCTGTCAATTTGCGATGTTGACTGAGGCCTGGGCAGGATTGTATGGAAGACCAGCAGTTGCCCATGCTGCAAGTCTCCCCTCTCCACGCCACCCATGTTGACCAAGGGAAGGGCACTAGGTCGATACAGCTTGGCACCGGTATTGTCGCAGAGCAATGTGTGGTTAAGTGCCTTGCTCAAGGACACAACATGCTGCCTCAGCTGAGGCTCAAACTAGCGATCTTCAGATCACTAGACCAACTTGGCCATGTTCTAGTAGACTCCAATCCACCACTCATTCAGCATTCAACACTGAATTGAAAAATCTACATCAAAGATAACTAGTGTGGAATTTTTAATCAGTTTAATAAGGTGTGTCAAATTGAGCTTAAGGTTTGATTGCATTGTTATGATGATGTTCAGGTAATTTTACCCTCTGGTTTACAGACAGTACTTATTCTAATCACACAGCAGCCATTAATGTACTTCAGAGAAAGCAGAAATGCTTTGGGATGATGTTTCTAGTTGTCGATTATCCATAGCTTGCTGTGCCTAAAGGATAATTTCATGGTTTTCATCGCAGCACAAGATTTACTTGTTATATAAAAACAGCTTAATTAGAGAATGGAACCTCAGATAAATAAAGGAGCGAAAACAGGATAATTTATTCAGTCACCCAGAGGTAATTATCAAGGTAAGTTCGGGCTCAAAAGTGATAAAAGAGTAAGAAATGGATAAGATTATACACTTTTTAAATTTCATTCAAACCAAATTACTTGGTGACATTTATTCCAGTCTAATTATATCTTTAAGAAGAATCTCTTTCTATACAGCAGATATGCAATGAAAACCCAAACAGCAGTGCCCACTAGATCCTGGAGCAGGCGCTCAGCATGCGTACTCTCGTACTTCATTTCCCAGCTGAACGGGAAGTATCCACCCAGTATAGAATGTCCAACATAAACGAAGATTGAATTCATTCCTGTAATCAACACAGAATAAGTAGGATTTTCATTAATCTCCATTGCCTACCAGAGACTCCCTCTATTGTCCTACTGTGCCTTGCTACCCGAGCTGAGCCTTTGAATTAGAGTAGTTCTGGTAGAGTGCCAGTATTGACATGATGGGCATAATGGTCTGTTCTGCACTGTAACCATTCTATAGTTCTACATTTCAAAAATAGATGATCTGTAGTTAGTATTGTATTGGGCTGATCTTTATGAAAACTGGCACGGAGGCTCTGTATTCCGTGACAGGGCATGATAGTTAGGAGAGCGCAGGAACCAAATGAAGCAGCTTCTTTTTCTGATGAAAGGTTTCAGTCCAAACCTTTGACTCTTTATTCCTCTCCATAGACACTACCAAGTTAATTCCTCCAGCATTGTGTGTGTGTGTGTGTTACTCTGGGTTTCCAGTAACTGCGAAATCTCTTGTGCTTCTTTTTCTCAGCATGTGTGGATATACTGTACACCTTGGCCTCAGATTGGCTTTGAGTCAGGTTTTAATGTCATTGCTCAGCAAACCCCTACTATACACACCTACCCTCTATCCCATTTCTGTAGTAATCTCTATTACTAGTAGCTGAAATTTGTTAACCAAGTTTCTACCTTCAAAGATTCCTTCCCTGAACAGTTTCAGCCCCATATTCAAATGGTTCTTCATTTCCTATGGAGAAGCAAGAGACTGCAGATGCTGGAATCTGGAACAACATACAAACTGATAGAGGAACTCAACAGGTCAGGCAGTATCTATGAAGAGGAACGGACCAGATGAAGAATCTCAACCAAAAAATGTCAACTATCCATTCCCCTCCATTGATGCTGCCTGACCCACTGAGTTCTTTCTGCACTTTGTACGTTGCTCATTTTCTATAGTCATTCTTTCACATATCCCTCACTTTGTCCCTTTTGCTTAAAATTTCTCTCAGCTGCCCAAGTAGTCAGATTTTTAATGGCTGAGTGGGAATAGAGAGGGATGTCCCAGCCAGCCCTGGTCTAATATTCCAGCTTCATCAACCAATGTGAAAGAGATAATCTGATGACCATTGATTTTTGATCATTCAGGCTGTTTCCTTTGCTGGGGCAGTGTATGTGTATGCTTATTTTCACCTGCCCAGTGTCTAGTGCATCTGACCTCACAAAGCTTTAACACCCTAAATCAGAAAGATCTCACAGCACTAAGATTCACCCTGTTCACCAGTGAGTTTATCACAGACTCCACAGAAGTAACTACAACTGGGTTCCATTGATGGAAAAATAAATGTTGGCCCCCTAAGTTAATTTGTTGTTCATATAACATCTTATTCATAGCACGGAAACAGGCACTTGGCCCAAAAGATCCATGCTGGTGTTGTTGGCCAGCACCAATCTCTTCACAATCTTTGCATTTAACCCTATCAACATTCAGCTTTTTAACCCTTTGAGTCTTCCTTTGTCTCTACTTGTGCTCATGAGTTTGACAAGATTACCCCTGAGGATTACCCCTGAGGTTTCCCCAGGATGTTTTTTTTAAACTGTACTTTTTGTAATTATCTGACATTTATCGCTATAAATTCTAGTCTTGAACAAACTAGCTTTTCAGGTATGTATCGTAACAATATAAAAACAGTTCTTTCATTTCTCATTCCTTCAGCTGGAGGGGAGTGGTAGATTCTGACAGATGGAATAGGCTCAGGATGAGGAGCCCAGGAGAGTCTTGGGGTTGGATAACAGGGAATTAAGGCCTGGAACTCTGGGATTTAGTACAAAGACCACACAGAATGTGTGAAAAAGGATCTGTACAGTGGGGTGAGGAGGTAAGACTTATGGAAGCCTCGTTCAAACATTGAGTTGGTGAAAAGGTTGGCCTGGGATGGTTGTTCTTGGTCTAAGTTCCTCTGAAAGGATTCAAACACGGCACAGGGAATTAAGTCATTGCATGTAGGGCTGACACGCAAATCAGGTCAGATTCCATTGGGTGAATCACCCCTGGTGTGTCCAGTGGAACTTCCAGGGTGAATTGATACAAACCACAAGACAGTCATTATAACAGTTCAGTACAGATACAGTAAATTCTCAATTGCGTAACACAAAAAAATGTTTCAACAATGGGGATTTAAAGGGTATAACAATACTTCGGTAATTTGGTTCCTGGAACTCTCACTTTGCGCCTTACAAGTTGAACATGAAGACTAAATGTAGAAATTGGCTAACCAATTGGTGCATTCATATTCATGATGATGATATCACTTCCTTAACAGCCACATGGGCTTGACTATAAAGGGGCACTGGGCCAGTTCGCTTCAAATGATGCATTTCCTAACAGTATTGGACAGACAGAAAATAGCTGTCTCAGGGTATTGTCCTCCTTCATTAAACCCTCCACATTCCATCTGTTCTGATTTACAACAAGCATAACCAATAATGATCTCAGCTCTCCATCAGACCGCGGAAATATGGCACTGTTAGACTTATTTAATGCAGCTTGCAAGGGAAGGCACAGCTTTCTGTGGAATATATGCCTTTACACAAGAGAATCTGCAGATGCCAGGAATTCAGAGCAACACACACAAATGCTGGAGGAACTCAACAGGTCAGGCAGCATCTATGGAGGGGTGTGACATTTCAGGCCGAGACCGTTAATTGAGAGCGAAAAGGAAGGGGGAAGAAGCCAGAATAAGAAGGTAGGAGTAGGGGAAGGAGCACAAGTTGTCAGATGATAGGTGAAACCGGGTGAGGGGGAAGGTGAGTGGCTGGGGAGGAGGAATGAATTGAGAAGCTAGGAGATGATGGAGGGGGAGAGGTAAAGGGCTGAATAAAGAGGAATCCAACAGGGGGGAAATGAGAGAAAGAGAAGGTGGAGTGCCAGAGGGAGATATGGGCAAGTGAGGGGAATAGAAGGAGTAAGAGGGGATCCATCCTTCCCCCCCCCCTCCCAGATGCTTTCCCACCTGCTGAACATTGTCACCACTTTGTTTCAATGCCCTGGCAAAGAAGCCCAATACCAGATGCCCAGCATTCAGTATTTTGATTCCAGGGGCTTTGCGGTTCAGTGTGTTGAAAAAGAATCCTAAAGATCTCAAGATAATTTCCAAGTTTCTAACACAAGTGCAACAGTCTGTGATTGATAGTGTGCTTGCAACTTGTATAGTGAGAACTAGAATCAGTGTACAGGGTATAGAGACCATTTTGGCTACATACCAGGGAAAATGAATGGCTCTCCACCCCACCACTCCTTCATGTCGATAACACAGTACATCAAACTCAGCAGGATGAAAGAGAAGCAGCCTGTTGTGGTGATGAATGACAGGGACCTACAAAGACATAAAATTAATATATCAGCAAATCAAGTACCAATTCAGTGAAATCCAGAGGTTCTTGAGCAGCTAGTGTTAGGTAAGCACGCTCAAGCCAATGAACACAACACAGCCGCTGGTCACATGCATGATTCCCCACCAGAAATCCCAGATTATGGGATCACAACTTTAAATTGTAGATGTATGGTATCAGATTGATTGTGAGAATATGGAGAGACAGTGCGCACGTGGCCAATGGGTGGCACATTGAACCGACTGGGCTCTCTCTTTTGGGCGGGCTTTTGAGCGTGCGTATTTTCATCTCAGCGGGCCTGGTTCGCTCCTACACCAAGATGCCGAGTGTGTGCCGTATGGACATGACTCAGGAAAATAAATGTTCAAAGCATACCACTCTGCTGTCATTCTTGCTCCATACATACATAACCATAGAGATATAAACTATATTGATAGTTTATAACATCTTGAGAAACACCACAAAGAAGTTCCCATTTGATAACAATGTTCCACAATATGTTAATGTTCTGCTGAACCGTTTTTGATGATGTTACTTCATTGAGGAATAAAGGAAGAGACTCGCAGTAAAACACAAAACCACTGCTCAATGCTCCAGTGGATTTATTAGTGACTGTCTTATACTTTATTCTAGATTCTCCAAATATGGTAATATCCACTCCACACGTACCACACAGACCATTCCTATGAGAATAGTAACAAAATACTACGGCCACATTCATGAATTTCGAGACATCAGAGACAAATCAGCATCTTGCTAGATTCTGCTTCACACAAATACAAAGGATAAGACAAAAGCTTGCCTTTTTTAAAACAGTGGTTCCTTGCATGACATGAAACAGAAAGCATTACAGTAGCATTGACAAACTGATGGTATTCACTTTTCACTTTGAATTTGAGTGTTCACATTCTCTTGGGATCAAAGATGATTTGATTCCACTCCAATTTTTCAGGTTGTGAGATAACTGATAAAGTGGGGACCACAGACCATTCCAAATGACCTACCAGATGGGATGGGTAGGTGCGTCGCCAGCTTGTGAAGTGGTTGAATCCGTCCACCATTTATGCTGGGCTTCTGAGTGCTCTGGATGCATGGAACTGAAGCTCTCAATGCCATCCTAAAGGCCCTGTCAGCATATCAAACAGTCATGGGCTCAGGTTTTCCAGGAATTAAAGGAGGCCTTGAACCTTCTCCACTGTCTGGCTGGCAATTTCTTCCCAGAGTTTGAAATAGACAGCTTTTTGGAATTCTGGTGTTTAGAATTAAGTGACCTGCTCAACGTGGCCAAATAAGCATAACTCGGAGATGTTTCTCTGGGAGGGGACATTGTGATCACAGTAAAACGGAGGCAACATCTACACTGCAACTCAACCCTGAACTGTGTCATCACAGAAAAATACCAAGAGTACAGAAGAAAAACACTTCGAGGATGTTCTTAAAACTTCTTTGAAGACACGCAATATCCTCAGCAGTGGGAATTCCTGATTCCAGACAGATTAAAATGGAGCATGCACATGTAGAAAGGCATTGAGGAATGAGTCTTTTTGCAGGAAGTTCAGAAGACACTCTATAAGAATCGGTCCCCTTGCTACCCAACCACCCAGCTGCTCCTTTAGAGCAGTGGTCCCAACCACTGGGCTGCGGACTGGTACCGGGCCGCAAGGAAACGATATGATTTGGCAGTATGAAACAATATGAGTCAGCTGCAGTGCAGTTGTCGGCTGCAGTCAGCTGTCGTTTCCTCGCGGCCCGGTAGCACATGCTTTGCGGCCCGGTGGTTGGGGACCACTGTGTTAGAGTCTGCAGATTCCACATTTGCCTCATCAGCCACTTCAATGTTCAAAGAAGAGCCCTGGGGCTAAGTCACCCTCAACACCAAGGAAATGACTAGAGAAAAGAAGATGACAGGTTGCAATGGCAGCAGAGCAGTCCATGCCCGCATGTATGGAAATATGACACAAGAGCTGATGAACACAGACACTGTGTCTTTGGTGTTATCGGGAAGAAAGCACCAACTGGTTCTTTCTATTTTACAGATATCCATTAAGAAAATCTAATGATAACCAGAACTTTGATCAACACTATTGACTTTGCAACTAAACAAAAAAAATTGTGAAATCTTGACCTCTTCTGATTCAGTTGGTTGTCCACAGAAGTACACGAGACCCAATAGCAGTTTAACATACAAACAGCTGTCTCAGATAGTCACTTAGTTCCTAACTAAATTGTGCATTTAGCTGCTTACAGTTTCAGTAAGGTGAACTTAAGGTAAAATGCTACCTCCCAAACTTTAAAAATATGGAAAATAATTTAGAATATTACAGAACTTTGAGGAAAAAGTTTCCTCAGTGCTACACTGGAGTGTGACCTAGTACTGTGAACACAAATCCAAGTACTAACCATCAAACAAATACTTGCATTTATATACAGAATAAGTATAGCTGTAATAAATACGTTTTACATAATATGAGACAGAGAGACGGACAGAGAGAAAAAAGGGGGGGATACAGTATACAAGTTGTTTTTAGGTATTTTTAAGAGCAGCATTATCAGCTTCGCTCTGAACTACAAAAGGAGAAATGAAGGCAGATGGCCAAAAGTGTGCTCAGAGAAATACATTTTATAAATTATTTTGGAGGCAGAAAGTTGATGGGTGGGGGGAGGTGGGGTTGAGAAGTTGAGGAGAGGACTCAGATTGTAGGGCATCAAGAGCTGAAGTAATAAATGCCATTGAAGATGAACCTGAATTGAGGGATGGTTGGAAGAGAGTGCCAGCAGTAATCAACTCCTTTGTTACAATCATTGGTTACTAATAGAATATTCACAGTGATAACAATATTTCCATGGATGGGGGTCATGAAAAGAGAAAAGCTCTCTTTCGGATCACTGAAATATGAGATCAGCACAGTATTTAAGTGCATTAACTGTCACTGTCTGCTTCTCCAATCATACCCTGACCACTAATGAAAACTGACATTGAAAGGAAATATATTGTTGCCCCCTGCTGCATCTCAAGTTTGTCAAAAGGCAGATAATCAATGAACAACACAACATACTGTGGTTTCCAACAGATGATAATGTATGCAAAATAATTTCAATCAAGGATGAAAATGAATAAACAACAAAGATCAGGAGTGATTATTTTAATGAGTTGCAGTGCTCAGATCATTGGCAGAGAGCCACCTTTATTTCCAAATCACTTAATGTTCTGATCAATCGGTGTCATTATGTTCTCATTTTAATCTTTCAAAGAGAAGCACAGTGATGCTCCCATTGGTAAAACTCTATTTCCGTACCCTTGGTATTTGTTGACATTACTGTGCTATTCCCTCCCCCCCAATCCTTTCCAATTCCTCCACCCTCAATCCTCTCCTGCTGCACTTTTCCCGTCCTCTTCCTGCCCCATTCCCCTTTCACTCTCCTGTCCAATTCCACAAACATAGGGAAGTAGGCAGGGGAGAAAAAGAGGAACAGGGCAAGGGGGAGTCTTCCTCTACCTTTACCTTTGGCCCTTCCCCATCCTTATTTCCCATCCACTCACTGACCCATTCCCTTTCCTCTTCCCTCATCCAATTCTCCAAATACTCTCCCTGCCCTGTTCCTCTTTCTCTCTTCTGCCTTAATCTCTATCCTGCCACTACCCCTTCCCCATCCTTTACCTGCTCCGTTCCCCATCTTTTACCTGCTCCATTCCCCTTCCCTTCCCCTGCCCAATTCCCCAAAACATTCCATCTGCCCCATCCCTTTTCCTCTCCCCATTCCACTTTCTCTTCCCCTACCATTTTCTACATCCTTCCCCCCGCAAAATTCTCCAGCCCATTTCCCATCCTCTTTCCCTGCCCTACTCCATCATTTCCTCCTGTCCTCTTCTCCACCTCCATTTCCCATCGCTCATGCCTCTTTCCCCCTCTTTCCTCCTCCCTGATCCATCAGTGTTCTCCCCCTGCTCTATCCTCTCTCAGTCTTCTCCAATGTACAATGAATCCACACTTGCCTTTTGTGCATTGTAAATTCACCCACTAAAATAAACCGAATTTGATTAGTACACTATGCTGCAGCACTGCTTTGAGATCAAGTCAGGATAAAAGGTTTCCAACAGACCCTTATCACAAAGGATGTTTTAATTTTAGCTGAAAATGCCAATCATTTAAAAAACTAAGATATGAAAAACAAATAGATTCACATATACATTTTATTAGGTATACCTGCAGAGTAATGCAAATATCTAATCAGTCAATCATGTGGCAGAAACTCAATGCATAAAAGCATGGAGACATAGTTAAGAGATTCAGTTATTGTTTGGATGAAACATCAGAACAGGAGAGAAATGCGATCCATGGGACTTTGACTGTGGAATGATTGTTGGTGCCAGTCGTGGCAGTTTGAGTATCTCAGAAACTGCTGATCTCCTGGGATTTTCATGCACAACAATCTCTAGAGTTTGCAGAGAATGGTGTGAAAACAACAATTATCCAGCGACTGGCAGGTCAGCGGGCAAAAACACCTTTTTAAAGAGAGAGGTCAAAGGAGAATGGCCAGACTGGTTCAAACTGACAGGAAGGAGACAGTAACTCAAATAACCATGCGTAACAACAGTTGTATGCAGGAGGGCATCTCTGAACACACAGCGCATCAAATCTTAAAGTGGATGGGCTACAGCAGAAGACCACAGATATACACTCAGTGACCACTTTAATTAGGTACAGAAAGTCTTCTCACTTGGACAGGGTTGCAACTTCTTGGATTCTCCCCTCTGAGAATGGGCCAATAACTGGTGTTGATGCAAATGCTAAACTCTTTGCTGTGTACACTGCCTGGGCACTTGTTTAATGTTTGAGTTGCTTCCACTTTATTTAAGAATTTAATTTATACTTGCAGATTGTTGACTTGCCTGGGTCAGATATTAGGAATAATTATCTTTAATAAATTGAGCAAATTTGGTGATATCTGCACTCTGATGAGCTGATGCATAGTAATACTTCCGACTCCTTAAAAAGCATAATACAATAGCTTGAGGAATTCATTACTGGATTTGATTGTTTTTGTGGTTCAGGTCATATTTTCTGTCTTCACAACTGACCTAAGCTGATAGAGTTAGAAAGTCATAGAAAAATATAGCACAGAAACAGTCTTTCAGCCCTTCTATTCTATACCAAACCATTTGAATTGCCTACTCCCATCTACCTGCACTTGGACCATAGCCCTCCATACCCCTACCATTCATGTACCTATCTAAATTTCTCTTAAGTGTTCAAATTGATCTCACATACACCACTTGCACTAGCAGCTCATTCCACATCTTAAGTGTTGTTTAGTTTTATTTCCCTCAGAATCACAGCAAACCAATCTGCAGCATTTTAAGTGCAGCAGACATCAAAAGTTATTAGTGATCTGTGTTTAGTCTGAAGAAATTCTTTCCCTTTCAGTCTCATACCCAATCTGCTCAACTCTCCTCCCACTGACCACTGTAAGCACAGCACCAGTAGCACCTTAATTATATAGAAAAATATAATTGCTTTAGTCACAACCTCATTAATATATAGCAGGTAAGAAGTCAAGGTTCTTGAGCAGTCTCCTCATTTGCAAATGACAGGAAAAGAAAGTTTTAAAAATATTGTTTGTTAAAACAATTCTTACTGTCCAAGCAGATTTAGATTTAGAGAAAATTGCATATGCTAATATTTTGAGTTGTGAACTATTAGTTGCTTAAGCTAATTTGGTTAATTTTGCATGTGAATTTCCTTTACCTTTCATATATTGAGAGTTTGAAATGATTTGCTTCACAAGCTTGAGTGAAAATTAGCAAGCTTATTTTGTCAAGTACATGGAACAGCACAGAATGCAAAATTTGTACAGACAAATTATCTGTTTGGTAATAACTGCAGTTGCGACCTGCTAATTTCTAAGTTCTATCTTCAATAATGACTTGTTAATCTGTAACATTGAAACAAAGTTGGAAATGAATGCTCCATGGTAATTACACTACAGTGTGTACCTTCTGTGAACATGAAGAGCTGCTATTCACCAAAAATGTACATAGCTTTGGCATTCTGTATTTACACAAAAATATACTTTCAGGATCATTACTTTAAATTAAGAAATAATACAATCTTGAATATGGAGAACTCATTCACTGAGAGTGGGATGAAAAGAGTGTCAAGTTTTGCAGATCAAATAATAATATTGGGAGAATGGGTGAAGCATTCGAGTAAATGGGAATTGATTTATTATGGTCACATATACCGAGATACTGTATGTGGTAAATGTTGTTTTACATGCCATCCATACAGATAATTGTAAACGTACTGTATGCACAGTACATTAAGGTAAACCAAAGGGAAAAGCAGTAATCGAATGTAGAACATAGTAGTACTTTCAGTTACAGTACAGGTAAACAAAGTGCACGGACATCACCAAGTGAAGAAACAGCCCTTTTACAACGAATTCCAAGTTTATCTAGTTAAGTACCTCCAGTACATTAATTTCAGAGGCAAATTACAACTCGCTGATGCTCCCAGATCATGTGGTTAGCATTACTTGCCTTGGATGGAATTCTAAGCAAACATAGGCAAAGTTAGGAGGAGCAGATGCACTCCCTCACTAAGCCAGCAAGCTAACCCGATTCCCATTTCCTGCAATCTATCCATGAGTCCCAAATTAATTGGTCCATGTATCATGATCTCAGATACACCATGCTCTCCATCCTCACTGCTCTGAGATTGTGGACAGGGGCCACAAACCATCCCGATCCAACAGCCAGGTTCTCAAAAGCATCCATTCAATTTGACAGGAGCCATACCACCCCATATTTTAGAACCCAGATCCCCCCCACCCATGACTCCTTTCCTGTCACTGTAGTGTCTAAATGCCAGACATCTAGGGCCGTTTTAGCCCCAAGGCCATAAAGCTGGAGGACTTTTCTGAGAGGATGTCACAAGCACATAATATTCTGATAATGGAAATATTGCTCACTGAATCACGATCCTCAAATAAGCCGGTTGCAAATTGTAGTACACCATTGGAGCCCTTGGAAAAGATTGGTCTTTGGGGCTGAGCAGAAACAAGCTGATTACATTACAATAGAATAAAAAGTTCTGGAAATATTCAATAGGCTAGTCAGCAGTTGTGGAGAATAAAAACATGAACCTTTCAAGTCGATGCTCTTTCAATCAAAACTGGAAACAATAGAAATTTAACATGTTTTAAGCTGTGGAGGGTGTAGGAAGATCATCTCAATGATTGCTGTCATCCCGAGGGAAGCTCATCACCACCTTCACAAAAGGTAATTAAGCGCTGGCCCAGCATATGAACCCAACACTCTTTGAATGAACATAAAACAAATGGAATCTTTGTGATATGAATGACACTGCTTTCCCTTTATCCATTCTATTTGTTACATCCTCAAAGGGTGACAACAGTAAAGATCATATAATGCAGACCGGCATTCACATAAATTTATGACAGATTAATTATCACCCTTCAGATATTGAATTAAAGCAATGTTCCACCTTCCCAGAAATACGATATCAAATATCATATCCCCAGCCGGCAACATACAGACCATTCATATCATTGTTAATGAGATCACACTCCACATAAGAATGGTTACTGCATTTACCCAAGTTGCAACCATCACCACACTGTAGCCTATTTGGCACAATTTTAGATATTTTCAATGTGTGGTAGGAATTAATGTAACAACAACTTTCTTTTGTTCTGAGCAGAATGCGAAACTATGTAAGCTACATGTTAAATGCATCAAATTAAAGGATTCATATTTGATTATTTTTAGTGGAGTCTCTTTTCTCAGAATGTTTAAACAGCACTTACCAAAGATTTTTATTGACAGGGATGAATCCTTCCTCCCTGCTGCATTTTGTTAGGACCGCTGATATTATTCCCTGCAAGCACAGGAAGTAAACATTTATTGAATCCCTAAGTACATGGAATGAGAAATAAAAGAATAGAAGTCTGCAGCAATATTTACAATAAACATTTGTATTAATCCTGTAGATAGTCATTGAAAAATGAAAAACAAAGCTTCATTTGCTTTTATAAAGGAATATCCTTTATAAAAATTACATACAGAGTAAATCTTCAAACTGAAACTTATCAAAAGTTCAAGTTTGTAGTAAATTTATCATCCAGTACATATATATCACCACTTACTACCCTGAAATATGTTTTCTTGTGGGTATTCACAGTAGATACAAAGAAAAACAAAAGAATCAATGAAAAGCTACACACAAACAAACAAGGACAAACAGCAAATGTGCAAAAGACAAACTGTACAAATACAATAATAATAATAATAATAATCAATAAATAATATTGAGAACATGAACTGAGCATCCTTGAAAGTGGCAGTTCAGTGTTGAGGCTAGTGAAGTTATCTATGCTGGTTCAGGAGTCTGATGATTGAAGAGTAATAACTGTTCTTTAACCTGTAGTGTAAGACCCAAAGCTCCTGAACCTCCTACCTGAATGCCAAAGGGCAAAGAGGTCACAAGTTAAACAAATACATGTACATTCAAAGACAAATCTACTGCATCCCACTTACTGCCTGTATTTAAAGTATACAAGCACGGTCATAGTCTAGCATTCTGGAAAACTCAGACTTGGACAATGCAGGAATAAGATCTGGAATCCAATATCTTTTCTTAAAAAGATGTAATACCCACATTTAAAAAGCTGTTTCACAAACTAGAACAAAAGAAGCACATCTGAGATGTGGTCTTAATTGCTAGATGGGAAATGAGCAAGTCAGTTTATGCATGGCGTGTGCTCCCATGAACTGCATTCTAGGTAATAGTGCAGAATTCATCTTTAGCCTCCCGCAGGCAGTGTGGCTTCACTATGATGAGGTGGAATTCTGGCTATTTAATTAGAACTAAATATTGGAAGCAGGGAGCACGGTGTACTCCCTACCCAGCTCCAGTCCTAGTCTGGTCCTATCGACCTGCACCTGGACCATGCCCTCTATACCTCTCCCATCCATGTACCTATCCAAATTTCTCTTCAATGTTGAAAATTGAACCCGCATCCACCACTTCCGCTGACGGCTCGTTCCACACTCTTATCACCCTCGGAGTGAAGAAATCCACCCTCAGGTTCCCCTCTGGGTTGTTCTGGACATTGTTAACATTTCTCAGGGTCCTTTTGCATGGATGAGTCAGGAAGGCCAGACTGTTTAATTCCGTTGTCAGATTTTGATCTTTAATTTGTATTTGGGGTTTAGTCAGGTTTGGAAAAGATGAGCAAATCCACTGAGACACTGGTTTGCTTAGGCATAGACACCAGTTTAAAACAAACCTTTCAGTTCAAGGTCAGATATTAACTGTTGGGGTAGAGATGCACTTTTGCAACATGAATGACAGTGTTTCATTGTATATTTACAGATAGATAAAGCTTTGGCAACAACTGTAAGAGGTAGAAATCCCTTGCTGAAAACCGATCCTTATTGATATTGATCTTTAAGTAACTACTCTAACTATAAGCAAATTATATTCCACTAGTCACATCCTTCTGGGCACTGTAGAAACTATTTAAATGAAATGAGCAATCTTTGTGGTAAATTACTGTGCGTATATACAAGAATAAAATATTGTACTTTCTGAATGACATTTAAACCATAGTTCCTCAGCCCAAAAAACAAACAGGCCATTCAATCTAAACAGCCCATACTGATAACAATAAAGACAAGAGATCCTGCAGGTGCTGGAAATCCAGAGTAATACACAAAAATACTGGAGGAACTCAGTAAGTTAGGCAGTATCAATGGAGAGAAATAAAGAGTACACCCTTCCCTTCCAGTCCTGATGAAGGGCCTCGTACCAAAACATCGAATGTTTACTCCTTTCCATAGATGCCTCCTGACCTGCTGAGCTCCTCCAGCATTTTGTGTGCGCCATGAGAAGCAACAATGCTTACTTCAGCCTCTTCCCTGCTCATCAGGATATAAATTGGTTCTCTTCCCCGCCCCCCAGAGTCAACAAAAACTCAGATGGCACCATATTAGAGATCAGCTCAGATATGGAAATAGAGTCTGGACACACCTTACCAATCCGAGTCCATCACTGGTAATCAAATCCCAACCACTGGGAATTTGTATCAGGCACCACCTGTTTTGCCACCTGACCTAATCCAATTCTCACTCTCTGGACCTAATCCAATTCTCCTGGGTGTGGAGAATAGGCCACTTGGCCCTGCATTAAAGAGCCTCCACAAACCTTTTATTTATAAGGAACTGTATTTAATTCTGACTTATAAGGAGTTACTTGATTTATCATGTTGAAGAATATTGGTCCTTTTCACACCAACTTGACACAAACCCAACACATATAGTCCTGTCATCCCATCAATTGCAGTCAGCCAGACATCATGTTGGAGGTCCCTGCACAAAATGCAGAAGGTCTGGGTTTAAGCTCCTCACTTTGGGAAAACCAATGGCAGCATGGTGACTATGTCAGTGAACTAGTAACCCAGAGTGTCAGACCAGTTAATATAATGAATCTGGATTAAATCACTTGATTGTTGAAAAATCCCTAGATAAAGAAAATCTATTGCCTTTATTTAGTCTGGCCTTTCTGTGTATCCAAACCACTAACATGTACTGACACTTATCTGCCCTCTCAAGAGTACCAGAAAGCCATTCAGTTCAATAAATGCTGACCCAATCACTGGTGTCCACATGCCATAAACAAAGGGGTAAAAATCGACTGTTGCTTTGTTGTCAGCATCATGTTTCAAACCGGAAATTACTGGCCAGGCTGGTATTTAGTGTTCACCCCTAGCTGGCCCCTGATTGGCCAATTCAGAAGGCAGCTATGCCTTGATTTCAATAGTAGCTCCGAAAGATACGCTGGTTTGTAAGTAAAATTGGCCATTGTTAACTGCTCTTAATTGTAGAACCTGGGAGGGAGGGGAGAATTGATGGAATGGAAGAATAGATTACTATATAGGGATTGCACTTCGAGTCAGTTTACACTGGATGTACCACATGGTTTCCTATGATGGTATATTGTATTGCAAAATGGGTCCAGAATCATTCCAATAAAGATGACAAATTTTCTTTCCTAAGAAATTAGCTGGATTTTAACAAGAACTCTGCAGATGCTGGAAATCCAGAGTAACCTACACAAAATTGTTATAACAACAATGGCAGATCTTTAATTCCGAACTCATTTAATTATTTAACCACCGTTCCCAACACATCCAAAGATCCCATTGCCCTATTCGGAAACTGTATGTCAAAACTCGACGTACAGGAAAAATCCACAAGAGTGGGTCACTTGTTAATCTACTCATTCCCTGTCTCAGTGATCATGCTGTGGAAAGTGACTGCTGCTGTCTTTAGCTTCAGATGAATTCATTGTCTGTAACATTGAAGAGATGTAATAAAACTGAGTTAGCACCGACTCAAGCTGATGCTGAAATAATGTAACTGACAGTAAAATTGGAAGAGTTTTCAAAAACAACTATTGACCCGGAAATCACACCAGTACATAACAATTAACCCATGAGTGATGTCAATGGCCTTGCATAATTGATTACGGATGATCATACAATTCTCATGTTCTTCAAGAAAAATTCAAATCAGTTGGTTAAAGTGCCTTCTGTCATATTTTCAATTATGTTGCCTACTCCAGTCATTCTGGCATTGCCTTATAAGAGAAATAGGCTTGATTCTTTCCTCGTGCTGCTGGTTGACATTAGTGACAAGGATCACAGCTGGTGACATGAGCCAATAATAAGACACCAGGCCATATTTCATGAGGTTGAGGATCTGAAAGCGGGCGTTGACAGATTAGCAAGAACCATTCTGTAATTAAATCTTCAGTCGAACAATTATTTATTTCAATTATTTCCTGACAGACCCTACAATTTCAATTCAGAAAATAAGACTAGGTTTAATAAAGCATTTCATCAAAATTTTAAAAACACTCCGCATATAAAGGTACAGTGACCCCCCAGGGAATTGTTTCTACCGTTGTGTAATTGTGCAGATCTCATGAACAGCAGCAGGATGAAAAGCCAGCTTTCAAATGAAGAACTCTAACAAGGATATCAGGAGTACCCAGTTACACATAGTGCCATGGGATCTTTGAAATCCATAACTGCTGGAAAAGTTTTTACATCCAAGGGGTAGAACTTCAATGAATGCAGCAGAAACTGTGTAAGCATGTTCAGATTATGGCCAATAGTTTGGATAATGCCTGAAAATGTGCATTAAACAGTCACCTAGGGGTGAGGAACAAACTCTTTGTTTCTGGCCCTACAGCTTGCAAATTCAATGGGACCCATGCCTTTTGCCGAGTTAGACTTACAGTGCAAAAGGCCTCTACTCCCAGAATTCTATCAATGAATGATAAAGTTCAAGAGATCTGGAGCTGGGAGCGTGTTGGGGAAGAGAAATAGACATCAATTGTGGGCTATTGGTTGTTTGGGCAGGAGTTTCATTAAGATTAAGGTGAAAGAATCCCACCATCCAGGCCGTGCTCTTTTCTCACTGCTGCCATCAGGAAAGAGGTACAGGAGCTTTAAGCCCCACACCACCAAGTTCAGGAACAGTTATTACCCCTCAACCATCAGGCTCCTAAAACATAGAGGATAACTTCACTCAGCCCGACATTAATCTGATTTCACTTTCAAGAACTCTACAACTCATGATCTTAATATTATTTCTTATTTATGTATTATTATATTGTTTTTATTTTGTATTTGTACAATTTGTCATCTTTTGCACATTAGTCATTTGTCCATCTTTGCTTGTGTGTAGCTTTTTTTCATTGATTCTATTGTGTTTCTTTCTCCCTACTGTGAATGCCCATAGGAAAATGAATCTCAGGATTGTATACGGAGACATATGTACTTTGATAATAAATTTACTTTGAGCTTTGTACTTTGAACTTTGGGAAAGATGCAATCAGTTATTGAATCCCCAGGGTAAGGTGGTAGGGCATTGAGGGGGTGGGGGACACAAGGAAGGAAAAGCCAGAGTTTAAGGTTAACTTAAGACATAGGATGCAGAGGCAGAACATTCAGTCCAAGTCCTTGACAGTATTTATGCTCCAGTCAAGACTGTTCCTGTTTCTCATCTTCCAAGTCTATCAGCAAGCTCCTCTGTTCCCTTCCTTCTTATTTGCTTGTACAGCCTCCCCTTAAATGTATCAACACCTCAATCATATTTGTGGGAGCATGTTCCACAACAGGTCTACAGCAGACACAGTCTCACTTTGACTCCTATAGATGTGTGGTGGAGAGTATACTGACTGGCTGCATCACAGCCTGATATGGAGACGACAGTGCCCTTGAACAGAAAACGGGGCAACCGAAGTTGAGTGCTGTTTTCCCCTTTGGTTCAAGAGCCTGATGTTGAGGGGTATACTGATGTTATTCATCTTTCATGCCATTTATTTTCATAACTTGTAGTAATTTTACTGCTGTCGTAAAACAACAAATCTCACAACGTATGTCAGGGATAATAAACCTGAATGCTTTTCAACTCCCATTAGAAATGCAGTTTTTTCTGAATCCCTAGATGTCTTTCTTGTTAATTACCTTACAATGATGACCTTTTGTGTTCTTCACCCCAAGTGCGAACATCTTCTCCGAATCCATATTATCAAGACATCTCATAATTGCATTAACTCACCCACAGCTTTCTTCGCAAGAGAAGAAACTCTGTTCATCTATCCAGTCTGATATCACTCATAGACTTTCCCCTGAAACATTATCTTTGCTTCCCTCTCCACAGTCACTGCCTGACTTGCTGAAGATTAGCAGGATTTTCTAATTTTAGTTCGCAGAAATACATCTGTCTTTTTTGCCTTATTTATCTGAGATGCATGCATTTCCTGAATCCATTAGTCATTTTGGCTCCTGTTTGAAATCTGTAGAACTGCCAAGGCTCTGAAGAATAGAGGCAGAGGGCATGTTTACACCGTACATATGTGTCTTAATAACTGGGCTCTTCAGAAAGTTTGTAAAGCAATAGAATAAAAACTGAAAACATTAGCAACTGTTTTATGTGAAATAGGTTGGAACATTTCAATAATTTCTCTGGACATTATTGAAAGGATTTTTTGAAAGGATTAGTGTTCTGGGAAAATGGACTTGGTCAATTCGAAATGTTAAGTATACTGCCTCATGGCTAAATTCTGAGACTATAACTTTCATTTGGGCAAGGGGGATTTCAATCAGAAGCTGATTTGTACGATACTTCAGTCTGAGAGGATCAAGATGTTGATATTAGGCACCTGAAATGATGAGGGCCAAAGTCCAATGCAGTACAAATAATCACTGTAAAATATACAGGAGGAGGGATAACCTCACTTTCTGAGAGTAAAATTCCTATCCAGTCCTTGGGTTGAAAAACTGGATGCTATGAGGAGAAACTTCAGAGGCTGTAAGTCTGAAATAAGAACTAAAACTGTTGGAAATACTCATCAGGCCAGACAGTATCTGAGTGTTCTGATGAAGAGTCTTTAGCCCAAAATGTACATCTGCTTCTCATTCCAGAGATGCTGCTTGTCCTGCTGAGTATTCCCTTTATTTCTTGTTATTATTTCAAAGTAAATGTATTATCAAAGTACATATATGTCACCACATACAATCCTGAAAATCATTTTTTGTTAACATACTCAATAGATTTATAGAAAAATAACCATAACAGAATCAATGAAAGACCACCCAACTAGGATATTCAACCAGAGTGCAGAAGACAACCAACTGTGCAAAGACAAAAAGAAGAAATAATAATAACAATAAATAAGCTATAAGTATCGAGAGCATGAGATGAAGAGTCCTTGAAAATTTGTCCATTGGTTGTGTGACCACTTCAATGATGTGACAAGTGAAGTTATCCCCTTTGGTTGAGGAGTCTGATGGTTGATGGTAGTAACTGTTCCTGAACCTGGTGGTGCAAGTGTTGAGGCCCCAATGCCGTCTTCCTGATAGCAGCAGCAAGAGAGAATATGTCCTGAAGAGGAGGTCCCTGATGATGGACACTGCTTTCCTGCGACAGCATTTCACGTAGGGGAGCAGAGGGCTCAGTGGTGGGGAAGGCTTTACCAAAAATGGAATGGGCCATATCACGACTTTTTGTTGAATTTTCTGTTTAAGGGTATTGGTGTTTCCATACCAGGCTGCGATGCAGCCAGTCAATATACTCTCCACTACATATCTATAGAAGTTTCTCAAAGTTTGAGATGCCATGCCGAATCTCCACAAACTCCTAAGGAAGTAGAGGAACTGCCGTGACTTCTTCATAATTGCTCTTATTGTATGAGCTCAAGCGAGTAGAGCTGGGGAATAAGCACATGGCCTTGCGGTACACCTGTGCTGATGGAGATCCTGGAGGAGACCCTGTTGCCAATCTGAACTGACTGGGGTCTGCAAGTGAGGAAATCCAGGATCCAATTGCACAAGGAGTGAACTGAGCTTTACCCTTATGACTGCGTAACTAAGCACATCTCCAAAGCCATATTCAAGTTTGCTGATGACATCACTGCTGTTGGTGAAATCAAAGGTGATGATGAATCAGTATATAGGAGGGAGAATGAAAATCTGCCTTTGTGGTATCATAACAATAGCCTCTCACTCAATGTCAACAAGACCAAGGAGCTGATATAGACTTCAGGAGATTCAAGAGCTAGTCCTCATCAGATAATCAGAGGTAAAGATGGTTAGCTACTTTAAATTCCTATGTGTTATTATTCCAGAGGACCTCTCCTGGGTCCCACACACAAGTGCAATTACAAAGAAACCATAGCAATGCCTCTACTTCCTTAGGAGTTTGTGGAGATTCACTATGATATCTGAAACTCTGACAAACTTCAATAGATGTGTACTGGAGAATATATTGACTGGCTAGATCACAGCCTGGTATGGAAACGCCAATGCCTTTGAATAGATCTTACAGAAGGTAGTGGAAATAGCCCAATCCATCGCAGGTAAAACCCTCCCATCCATTGAGCATATCTACATGAAACACCGTTACAGGAAAGCAGCATCCATTTTCAAGGACCCTCACCACCCAGTACATGCTCTCTTCTCGCTGTTGCCATCAGGACTCGCACCAGCAGGTTCAGGAACAGTTACTACCCCTTGACTATCAGGCTCTTGAACCCAAGAGAATAACTTCATGCAACTTCATTTGCCCCATTATTGAAATATTCCCACAAACAATGGACTAATTTTCCAGGATTCTACATCTCATGCTCTCGATAATTATTGCCTTTCTTATTACTACCATTTCTTCTTTTGCATTTGCACAGTTTGCTGTCTTCTACACTCTGGTTGAATGCCCAAGTTGGGTGGTCTTTCATTGATTCTGTTATGGTTATTATTTGTTAAGTATGCCCACAAGAAATTGAATCTCAGGGTTGTATATGGTGACATACAAGTACTTCGATAATACAATTTACTTTGAACTCGAGGGCTAATGAAAAGTTATTTTGAAAATTTGGTAAATAAAGAAAACCACTGCTATGTTAATAACATAGTTCTCTGCCATTAATAATGGTTTATCAAACATAAATGATACAACCAGAGCTCAATGAATCCACCAATCAAGGACTCATCAATCTTTTGTATATATGTCCTGGAACTCGGACACAGCTTCCATTACAAGTTAACAGCTCTGCACTCTATACGGCTTGTAACCAGAGGGAAGCAACTTAAATATCATAAGCAATCTGGGACTCTGGGCATGATAGGGAGGAAAATATTTGGTGTGGTATCCATTATGGAGAGAGAAACAAGGCTGTAGCATTTGGAAGAATTGGGCTTGGGGTGTACAGCAGGTATAGAGTGAGAACAGGCCTCTGGACAATTCAACAAAAGGTATGCCATGGGATCATACATAAATTGGGGTGGGATGAAATATCTTAGTTATATATTAGTTGTACATCAAATGAGAGGTTGAGGAATAGCCCATATATCAAAGGAAGGAATCTTAGGAGATTCCATGATTATTTGAGATGGTCATGGGGTCAGAGAGAAAGGTCCAACGATCCAGACTGACACTGCGGGATTAAATTCTAGTTATCCAGTGAGTATCTGATCAGAGGTGACCCAAAGACAACAAGATCCAAGTTCCCTAGTAATGCTCCAAAAATGTGTCATTTCATATTTCCTGACATACTAATTATGTTGGAGACACAATTCTGACTCACTACAAGGATGTGCACAACTGAATTTCATGGCTGGTACCATTTGATATGGAAATCCTCACAAATGTCATTTATTAATTTTAAATCCATTTTAAACACATGGTTCAGAGTAAATCAGCCTTTCATAATTGGATTTCTGTACAACTGACTCGTAACCAAGTTCCATTTTTGTCCTCGGGTTCCACACATTGGTAAATTGTCCACAAATACGGAGTTTCATATTTGCACACAGTTTACAGGTGGACAACCATTCTATAGATAAATTGGGGCAACAATGCTTTGATCTTTCAAGTCTCTACTGCAGCAGTTTTTTTTCTATAGTATAAAAGTCCTACAATCAACATCAACAGTGAGGATTGTATGGACAGTTAGGTGATACATTTACGTCACAGACATAGAGACAATTGAATTAATATCACAAATAGTGTGACAGAAATTCTTTTTTTTTTACCTTAGTTCAATAATTCTTTAGTTTTCAAACTTCTCCCCAGCCTCGCACTCTCTCTCCATCTATCCCACAATCTCTTCGATCTCCTACCATACCCTTAGGACAAGGACTTTGGATGGGAAACAACTTCATCCCCCCAGGCTGTGAGTCGACTAAACTCCCTGCCACCACCCAGGGCTCCTAACTTATCAAGCGCCAGCAGTATTATACTGTTTACTTCTTAAACTTGTGCGACAAATGCACTTTATGCTAAATGTCAATCTTCTGGAATATATTTTATTCATTGCCAATTTATTTGGGGTAATATTACCTTGTGTTGTGTGTGTTATAGCCTGTACTATGTTGTGCACCTTGGTCTGGAGGAACATTGTTCTGTTGACAGTATACACGTATACGGGTGAATGACAATAAACTTGAACTTAAAGCCCTAAATCTTCCAAGTTTCCTCATTCCCCTGATTCACACTCTTGCCAATTCTTAATTTAATTAATTCCATTGCACGCCTTGATCCTAAGCTCTGGATTTCCCTCTCTAAACTGTCCATATTGTTCAATGTTTTAAATCAATGCAGCATTGAGGTTTTCTCCAATTATATTACTAGACAACTTGCTGCTGTAGTTTGCATAATGTAGCGTTTTGCTGAAATCTCTCCGGACTCAAAGTAAAAAAGGTCTGCTCTCTTCAATAGCAGTGTTGATAGAAAACTGTCCATTCACCTCCGGAACTTGAAAATGATCAGCATGCAAGTATCCATCTCAACGTATTTATTGTACCCTTGTGGCTCTGGTAATCTAGCGGACACAAAGGTAATGAATTCTTTCCTGGCCTGCCATCGGATGTATACTTCTTTGTAAGTACCACTGAGACAGCACAATTTTCAATGAATCTCAGATGGATTCAATGCACAAGTTAAAACGTTCTGTGTAGACATAGGAAGTGCTCCGGAGGCAGGTTATAAATCATTACATCATCACTTTCTTAAAATTGGCTTCATCAATTTAAGGGAACAGATCTCAACCAACTACCCATTAATTTTTGGAACATGGGAGCCTTTGTTTACGTATAGGTAAACAGAGAAAGGTCGATTTAAAATAAAATCCTACTGTCTATGATCCATCAAAGGCTGTAGTGATTTGAAGTGCGTACGATGTGAAGGGCTGCACAGATGTGTATAAAAGATAAAGGACTCGGTGCTTCAGACACAAAACTGAGAAAAGACTGCAGTTTGTCACAGAACGTGACAGGGATTTTCATCATGAATTAGACTCTGCAATCCCACCGGTGTGGGCTGCAAGTCTCCACCCATAGCCTAAGCTGATATTTCTATGTGTCCAGAAGCACAGTTCTGGTGGCCCAGCATACAATGAAGACCCCATGGTTTTATTCTAAAAGTACAGGGAGTTCAACATTTTTCTCACATGAACTGCTGGCTCATCTCACCATTACTTTCAGATCTTGTTGCAGAAACTAGGTTAATGATTAAGCATTAAAATAATTCACTGATATGTTTTGTTTGGTTATGATTACTCCCATATAAATGCAATGTTATCATTCACACAATCACTCACTCGTATACTGAAGGATAGCTAGCTAATCAAAGGTTCAACCAAAGGTATTTAACTTATAAGAAGACTTGCATTATATTGCACACAATCTAAGATGGGCAAAGCAGAATCTTTGTAGAAAGTTGGGAAGGAAGGCAGATGTGGGCCAGAGTTAGTGCTTGGGAGTTAAGAAGAGAGCCAGAGAGGTTATCAGAAGTGGGGTTCTGGAAGGCGAAAGGGGGCTGCCAGCACAGCTTGCTGAACCATGGTGTCAGGACAGTGAGGATTGTAGAGTTCAAAGTTCAATGCAAATTTATTATCAAAGTACATATTCCCAGCATTCAGAATAAACACAACGAAACACAATAGGATCAATAGAAAAACAGCACACCAACTAAGATGAACAATCAACCAATGTGTAAATGATAACAAATTGCACAAATATAAAAATAATAATAAATTAATAAATAAGTAATGCCTATTGATACCCTGTGTGTAGAATCCTTGAAAGTGAGTCAACAAGTTGTGTAATCTATTCAGTGTTGGGGTAAGTGAAGTTATCCACTCTGATTCAGAAGTCTGATGGTTGAGGGGTAATATGTGCTCCTGAACCTGGTGGTGTGGAACATTAGGCTTCTGTACCTTCTTCCAGCTGTGAGAAGAGAGAATGGCCTGGATAGTGGAGGTCCTGGATGATGACAGAGATAGGCAAACTCACCAGTACTCCACCTCCTGCCTTCCCAGAAGCAGGCTGGATGTCTCCAGGATGCATTACTCTAAGCATCATTGGTCTAAGCAGCTTTGAGTAATCTTGTGGATTTGTTGGTTGATTAAGCATTCTTGTTTATTTAAATAATCCATTACAGGTTTGTGTGAAGGGAAGACACAATCAAGTTTTTAACAAAAATGACAGAAAACGGAAGAATTCATGGTTCATAAAGAGTGAGTACCTGGTGATAATAATCATAAATAAAAGAAGAAATGGTTGGCTACATTGAAAATATTGATGTGTTTGATTATACAAAAGATAACTGGAGTATGTATATTGAGCTAATTCAATGATATTTTGAAGCAAATGAAATAGCCAATGAGAACCAAGTACCAATTTTGCTGAATTTGTTGGGTTTAAAGACACACAGTTTGCTTCAAAGTTTGACTGCTCCAGCCAAACCAGCAGAAATTAAGTTTGTTGATATTGTCAAAGTAATGCAGGAACATTTAGAACTGAAGCCATTATTGATTGCAAAACACTTTGGGTTTCATAGGCAGAATCAAAAGGAAGGCGAGTTCATTTCAGTGTAAATGGCGGAATTGAAAAGGTTGTCTGATCATTGTCAGTTCGGTAATAGGCTTAATGATGCACTCAGAGATCATTTAGTTTGTGAAATCCTGCAAGTAAGCATTCAAAAACAGCTCCTAACTGAAGCACAACTCACATTTAACTGTTGAGATTTCTATTTCAATGGAAACAGCATACAGAGACGCAATAGAGTTGCAGTCAGGAATGAAAGGGAGTATGGTCAAAATTGCAGCTTCTAAACAGAAGTCAGCCTGGCCAAACAAATTGTGTTACCATTGTTGCAGGGGATCACATACACCAAACGTACGCAGGTTTAAAGCTGAAACTTGCAGAAAATGCGACAAAGTGGGACTCACACAAAAAGCATGTCGGGCAGACAAAAATAAATGGACTCAGGAAAGAGAATAAGATAAAAAGTCAAGTTGCAGTTTCAAAAAGAGCACTCATCTGCACAATGTTGATGAAAAATCTGATAATGAAGAGAGCAACACGGGACTGTGTAACTTTGAGGTTTACAATGTGAAAATGAGCAACAGATAAGCAATATACTGTGCCATAAAAAGCAACCCCACCCCACCTTGGAAGTGTTTCTTGGAAGGTACAGAAGCTACATTAATTACAAATATAAAACACAAAATAAATGATTTCATAAGTATTCACCCCCTTAAAAACTGGTCTAAATTTATTACAATTATTAAACACAAAATAGTTGATTGCATAATTACTCACCCCACTTCAAGTCAGTATTTAGTAGATGCACCTTTGGCAGCAATTACAGCCTTGAATTTGTATGGCTAGGTCTCTATCAGCTTTGCTCATCTGGACACTACAATTTTTCCCCATTCTTCTTTACAAAACTACTCAAAGTCTGTCAGATTGCATGGGGGTCATGAGTGAACAGCCCTTTTCAAGTCCAGCCACAAATTCTCAATTGAATTGAGGTCTAGACTCTGACTTAGCCACTTCAGGAGATTAACTTTTGTTTTTTAGCCATTCCTGTGAACCTTTGGCTTTATGCTTGAGGTCATTGTCATGCTGGAAAACAAATCTTTTCCTAAGTCACAGTTCTCCTGCAGATTGCGTCAGGTTTTCCTCCAGGATTTCCCTGCATTCATTTTACCCTCTACCCTCACAAGGCTTCCAGGGCCTGCTGCAGTGAAGCATCCACACAGCATGATGCAGCCACCACTATGCTTCATGGTAGGGACGGTGTGCTTTTGATGATGTGAGGTGTTTAGTCCAGTGGCCAAAAAAACTCAACTTTGGTTTCATCAGACCATAGAACCTCCTTCTAGCTGACTTCAGAGTCTCCCACACACCTTCTGGCAAACTCTAGCCAAGATTTCATGTCAGTTTTTCCCCCAACAGAGGCTTCTTCTTTGCCACTCTCCCATAAAGCTGCAACTGGTGAACCACCTGGGCAACAGTTGGTGTATGTGCAGTCTCTCCTTTCTCAGCCACAGAAGCTTGTAATTCCTCCAGAGTTGTCATAAGTCTCTTGATGGCCTCCCTCACCAGTCCCCCTTGCACAGTCACTCAGTTTTTGAGGACAGCCTGCTCTAGGCAGATTTTCAGCTGTGCCGTATTCTTTCCGTTTCTTGATGACTAACTTAACTGTACTTCAAGGGATATTCAGTGACTTGGAAACTTTCTTGTATCTTTCTCCCGACCTGTACTTTTCAATAACCTTTTTGCAGAGTTGATTGGAGTGTTCTTTTGTTTTCATGGTGTAGTTTTTGCCAGGATACTGACTCACCAGCAGTTGGACCTTCCAGATATAGGTGTATTTTTACTACAATCAATTGAAGCACCATGACGTATCGAAGTTTGCTGATGACACAAAGATGGGAGGGAGTGTAATGAGTGCTGAGGACATTGAAACCCTGCAGGGAGACATAGATAGGCTGAGTGATTGGGCAGACATTTGGCAGATGAAATATAATACTGACAAGTGTGAGGTCTTGCACTTTGGCAGGAAAAATAATAGAGCAAGTTATTATCTAAATGGAGAGAAACTGGAACGTGCTTCTGTGCAAAGGGATCTGGGGGTCCTGGTGCAGGAAACACAAAAAGTTAGAATGCAAGTGCAGCAGGTGGTCAAGAAGGCCAATGGAATGCTGGCTTTTATTGCTAGGGGGATGGAGTATAAGAACAGGGAGGTCTTACTGCAGTTGTACCGGGTATTGGTGAGACCACACCTGGAGTACTGCGTGCAGTTCTGGTGTCCATATTTAAGAAAGGACATACTGGCTCTCGAGGCAGTGCAGAGAAGGTTCACTAGGTTAATTCCGGGGATGGGTGGGTTGATGTATGATGAGAGGTTGAGTAGATTGGGACTCTACTCATTGGAGTTCCGAAGAATGAGAGGCGATCTTATTGAAGCATATAAGATTGTGAAGGGGCTTGATTGGGTGGATGCGGGGAGAATGTTCCCAATGATGGGCGAAACTAGGACTAGGGGGCATAATCTTAAAATAAGGGGATGCCATTCCAGGACTGAGATGCGGGGAAATTTCTTCACTCAGAGGGTAGTGGGGCTGTGGAATTTACTGCCCCAGAGAGCTGTGGAAGCTACTACACTCAATAAATTCAAAACGGAGATAGACATTTTCCTGAATAAAAATGGCATTAGGGGATACGGTGAGCGAGCAGGTAAGTGGACATGAGGCTAGGTTTAGATCAGCCATGTGATCTCCTGGACCAGTTTTCGATAGCCTGGATGGGTCGGAGAGGAATTTTCCAGATTTTTTCTCCTCAATTGGCAACGCGGTTTTTTTTCCCCAGGTGATCACATGGGTTTGGGCAGGATGAATAATAAAATAAAATGGGCGGCATGGTGCCCTGTTGGTTGGCACTGTTGCCTTGTGGGATTCGGTGAAAACTAGAGTTAAGATTGGATCAGCCATGATCTTGTTGAATGGCGGAGCAGGCTTGAGGGGCCGATTGGCCTACTTCTGCTCCTATCTCTTATGTTCTTATGACTGCACTCAGGTGATCTCTATTTAACTAATTATGTGACTTATAAAACCACTTGGCTATACCAGTGATGATTAAGAGTGTCATTTTAAAGGAGGTGAATACTTATGAAATCAACTATATTGTGTTTTATATTTGTAATTAATTTGTAGAGATCTGTTTTCACTTTGACATGAAAGAATCTTTTTCTGCTAATCGGTGTCAAAAAAGCCAAATTAAATTAATTGTAATTCAGTGAATTGAATTAATAAAACAATAAAACACGAAAACTTCTGGGGGGGTGGGGAATTGGTAAATACTTTTTATAAGCACTGTAACTTATGCCAGAAGTGAATGGCAAATTAATTAAAATGGAATTCAGTCATTCCACAAAATGAGCTTGAGAGGCATTTCATATATACTAAACTGAAGCCTGCAGATATCCAACTAAGAACTTATACTGGAGAAAAGATAATTCCTTGGAGAAAAGATTAATTCCTGTAGGAATGACATTCATGACTGTGAAATACAACAAACAACAAGCCACATTAGGCATGTAAGTGGTAAAAACAGGAATACCAGCATTGTGGGTTTGTGAGTAGCTGAGAAAACTAAACTTAATTGGAGATCTATCCAGAATTTTCATCTCACATTCCCCACAAAAAAGTCAATTGAAAATGAATGAGGAAAGATACTGAATGATGCCACAACTGTCTCCATGTTGAACATGATGAACCATTGGCCAAAAGAGGACAAACAGGTGTCGGTGCCAATCTCTGTGCCTCTAATTTTAAGCTGGATGAGAGTTCAAGGACCTTCAGGAAAGTTGGAAGCATTTGGCTTTTGTGAGTAGAAACAACTGAAATCTGCTTTGCATGCATTAAGGCCATTCCATGAACTTCAAGTGGAAGACAAAAACCTGCTTGTAAAAGCAGTTGCAAAGACCAAAGCTCAGCTGGATGAATGGAAGGCCAAAAAGAGTGGAGTCAATGGAGATACAAAAACAGAGGATTTGTCAGATGATGTTGTGGATGAGGAGACCAAGAGGAGATATCAGATCATAAAGGGAGCAATGGAAGGATTATTAAGAAAATACTCCAGTGAACTAAATGCACCTTCTCAAGATCAAGATGCACAAAATAGAAAAAAAAAGGAAGAAAGGTGGCTACCACTATCAGAACCACTTCCTGCAGTCTCAGAGTCAATCCTACGATCGCCACACAGGAGACCCCAAAACCTGAGATTGTTTCACAGTCACAAGTCGCTCCTGTCAAGCAGAGAGATTCCCCCTTGTCAGGAAAGATATTATCCCACAAGAGAAAAAAAAAATCCTCCACAGCGATTTTCGGCCTGAATAGGACAATTTAAAACTGACTATTCAGTGAATGTCTACATAGTAGTTATATTGTATACTGTGTATATAATTGAGGTGCATTCTATTTGAATTGGAGTTTATAGCTAAGCAGGTAGGAGTGTTATGTATTTAATATTTCAGTTTTATTTGCGTAATCTTGTATATCTATATTGGTTGATTAAGCACTTTTGTTTGTTTAAATAATCCATTATGGGTTATATGTATAAATATGTGAATTGCATACATTAACACGCTGGAATGTAATATGTGAGTACCTCGCTTAAAGTAAACACAAAGCTAGACTCACATTTTGGACTCTCAAGTCTTCCTTTGCAATAGTTTAATGTTTTGTAGCTACAAAACATAACACAATACTACACAAGCCAAAAACATTACAAATTATTTTCTAACTAAATTAAACACAATTATATTTGTCCTTTTAACAGACACCTTTACAAGACCAGGCTTTAGCTTCCCACTCATGACTAGATGTTTGCATTTGTTCTACCTTAGTTTCAACTTAATTTCCAATTAACAATTTATTCCTGTTTAATCTTTGTACATCTCAAAATAACATGTCGGGAAAATATCAACAAAAAATAGAAGCTGACCTTTATAATTAAGCTTATTTCATCTTTCAAAAAGCCACAAAGAACTTTGCATGCAATGAACAACTTTGAAGTGCTTGGCTGTTGCTATGCAAGCCATCATTCTATGCACAGCGGGAAGCCACAAAGATCATATGAATGAATTAAGAGTTAATGTGCTATTGGGTTTGCTTGATGAGGAATGACTCTTATTTCTGGTCCATTAGTGCTGTGGGGTCTTTAACCCCAAAGGACAGGCTAATGAGACCTCTGTTTAGCATCTCATCAGAAGAATGGCATCTTAACTATGCACCGCTCACTATGCTCTGCACCAAACCATCAACCTAGATTACTCAAACCTTCCCATATAGTAAGAGGAATAATCCAGAGAACCAATTTGTATCTTAATCACACCTTTAATAATGTCATTATTCTAATTACTTCAGAGAAATTTTGTTTTATGGCATTATTGCTAATGCTAGAAACCAAAGTAGAATTTGGAAGGACAATTATTTTATTTTATTTAGAGCAGGGGTTCCCAACTTTTTTAATGCCAATAAGCCTTACCATTAACCAAGGAGTCCATGGACCCCAGGTTGGGAACCCCTGATTTAAGATATAGCACTGAGTATGTCCTTCCGACTCTTTGAGCTCCCCTGCCAACAACTCATTGATTTAACCCAGCCTAATTACAAAGTTTACAATGACCAATTAACCTACTGACTGGTACGTCTTTGGACTGTGGGAGGAAACCAGAGCACCCAGAGGAAACCTACACATTCATGGGGAAGATGTACAATCTCCTTACAGGTGACATCGGAATTGAACTCCAAACTCTGACGCTCTGAGCTGTAATATAGTACAACCAAACACAAGGTCAAGTAAGTATTTTCAGGCTATTGAGAAGGAGGTGGTAGCCACACTAAGAACAGCAATTTAAGGAAAAACAATGTGACAGCTAACTTGTACACAGTACTCCAAAAGACAATGAAGTAAACACTCAGCATGGTAGCTGTGGAATTTAAATTCAGTTAATTAAATTACAGAAATAAATGAACTTCTAAAGAAAGCTAGTTTTAGCTACAGAACTATGCAGCTACATAACTGTCGTAAAACATACTGAATTAACTAACCAGGTTCAAGAACTGTTACTACCCCTCAACCATCAGGCTCTTGAACAAAAGGGGATAACTACACTCATTTAGGGACTCTTTTATCTTGTTACTTCATGCTGATTATTTACTGCTATTTATTTATTAACTGCACTTGCACAGTTTGTTTACAGTTCCTGATGTTTACAGCTTACAGATCCTGTTTACGGTTTCTGTTCTATAGATTTGCTAAGTATGCCCACAGCAAAAAAATCTCAGGGTTATATATGGCAACATGTAGTCTGATAATAAATTTTTCTTTGAACTTTTAATATTGTTGAGGAAAGAAAATTGATCATCTTTATTCAATCTGACCTACATGTGACTCCGGACCCATAATGATGTGGTTGACTCTCAGTGCCTTCTGAAACTAGTGACCTGTCCAGTTTAACCATAACTGTTTATACTCCAGATAACAACCTTTGAGTTCTTTAATGAGAGGACAGGCATGACATCTGTTGAATGCTTCATCCAAAAGACATCTCTTTCAGCATTGCAGGATTCCTTCAGCACTGGTCTATCAATCTAAATTACAGTACTGTTAAAAAGTCTTAAGCATTCATATATAGCAAGGGCACCTAAGACTTTTGCACAGTACCATGGTAATTTTATGGATTGCACTGTACTGCTAGCACAAAAAGAACACATATTTCATGACATGTGAGTGATGATAAACCTGATTCTGATATGGGTCACTATTGTGGACTGAAAGTGGGAAGAGTACAGGGAGAGGGGAATCATGGCTTGGAAAAGGGGAAGGGAGAGGGGAGGGACGGGGAAACACCAGAGGAACATTCTTCATTGATCAATGAACCAATTGTTTGGAATCAGATAGATAGATAGATAGATAGATAGATAGATACTTTATTCATCCCCATGGGGAAATTCAACATTTTTTTCCAATGTCCCATACACTTGTTGTAGCAAAAACTCATTACATACAATACAATACTTAACTCAGTAATAATATGATATGCATCTAAATCACTAGCTCAAAAAGCATTAATAATAGCTTTAAAAAGTTCTTAAGTCCTGGCAGTTGAATTGTAAAGCCTAATGGCATTGGGGAGTATTGACCTCTTCATCCTGTCTGAGGAGCATTGCATCGACAGTAACCTGTCGCTGAAACTGCTTCTCTGTCTCTGGATGGTGCTATGTAGAGGATGTTCAGGGTTTTCCATAATTGACCGTAGCCTACTCAGCGCCCTTCGCTCAGCTACCGATGTTAAACTCTCCAGTACTTTGCCCACGACAGAGCCCGCCTTCCTTATCAGCTTATTAAGACGTGAGGCGTCCTTCTTCTTAATGCTTCCTCCCCAACACGCCACCACAAAGAAGAGGGCGCTCTCAACAACTGACCTATAGAACATCTTCAGCATCTCACTGCAGACGTTGAATGACGCCAACCTTCTAAGGAAGTACAGTCGACTCTGTGCCTTCCTGCACAAGGCATCTGTGTTGGCAGTCCAGTCTAGCTTCTCGTCCAACTGTACTCCCAGATACTTGTAGGTCTTAACCTGCTCCACACATTCTCCATTAATGATCACTGGCTCCATATGAGTCCTAGATCTCCTAAAGTCCATTCCACCATCTCCTTGACCTTGCCCAACATCTCAGGGCTGGGTGTGTCTGCACCACCTGTGCCAGCCCCCATCCTTGGCATTCCTTCTCACACTCCTCCTGTCCCACACTCCTTCTCTGCTGCTCTACCCTCACCTTTCCCAACATCTTTTGCTCCAACCAGATTTACAAACTGGCTCTCCGCTCCGCATTGACAAATACAGTACTAAGCAAAAGTACCCCAGCCATATATCTGTGCCTAAGACTTTTGGACAGTACTGTAAATAATGTAAGACTTAAATACACTCCACCTGACTCAGAGACAAGAGCACCATCCACTGAGGTACAGCAGACACAATGCATATGAAAACACCGATGTCAGAACCTTGGGAAGAGGCTCCTCATCACTCAAAAGTATGGGATTTTGATCAGTCCCATTTTGACACTATACTGTGGTCAGGGTGGAAGGACCGAGAATTTGAAGAAATAAGAATCTTTTAATTTTGAGGCAACAACTGTAACTCCATTGCTATTCAAATTTGGAGGGGCTTTTCATTTTGCATGTTGTATTTCTGGTTCCCCTCTAATTTGTTTCTCTTCACTCCATAAACATGCAGCTGTGTATTTTATTGCTCTGGGAGCCAGAAGAACAATTAATGTCTATTCTCCGGATATTACATAGTGGACCTGTGAGAATTTAAAGCATAGGCCTGGTATTGCAAACTCTAGTTGAGTCTTGGGCCCCGCTGTGTGAACAATGCATGTTTTGATGTCAGGGGCCAAATTTCTCATATTTTTCTTACTTCCTTATGACTTCTTTATTACATCGCAATTAGAAAATTGTGTGAAATTCTGGGTGCTCATTCCGAGAGGGATGTAACGGCCATGGAAGGGATACAGATGAGGTTTACAAGAATATTCCCTGGATTACCATGAGTTATAAGAAGTTCAACAAACTTGGATTGTATCTCTTAGTATTGGAGGCTGAGGGGAGATCTGGTGGACGTTTGTTAAGTTATAAGAGGCATAGACAATCAGCATATTTTCCCTAGTGTAGAAATGTTAAATAGCGGAAGGCAGAGCTTTAAGGTGAGAGTATGAAAGTTAAAGGAGATGTGTGCGTCAATTTTATTTTTACACAGAAAGAGGTACGTGGGGGAATGGGCTACCAGCTATGATACTAGTGTGTAAGAGGCTTTTCAATATCAATATGTAAGGAATGGAGGGACATGAATGATGTGAGTGCAAATGGCATTGGTTTAATTTTGGCATTGTGTTCGGTACAGATTTTGTGGGCTGTTTCTCTGCTGTACTATTCTTTGTTCTACAAAAGGAGGCCATTTTGGCTCATGAACTCTCTCTGATCCTCAATTAATTTTCTCTGTAACCTATTCTCTCCACATTCCCATCAATTTCCCTCAGACTCTACTCTCAGTGACCAGTCTGGTCACTGGTCACTGGTCACTGGTCCAGAGTCTGGGGTCACTGGAGATGCAAGGCAGGAGCACCACTAACTGGGTCACTGGGGCTACCGGCTCAGTAGCTATGGGCCTGATCAGGGCCCAAGCTCAAGTCAGATTTGTGAACATTAAGAGGGCAAGGTTTACAACTGGTTAAGAAACCTAAGAGTGGTGGAGGTCAGGGTATGCATTAGTGGCTGTGCAAATAGCTGGGGTCTGGGACCTCGAAGGGAACACAGTGTCTTGGAAAGAGGGGCATAAGACTTCAAAGTATGGGATTTAAAATAAAAGAGAAATTGCTGGAAATACTGAGTAGGTCAGGCTGCATCCATGGGGGAGAAACAATGTTTCTGGTCAGAGATAATTTGTCAGAGCTGCAAAAGGAGATAAAAGAATCTTGCTAAGCCAAGGGAGGGTGGGGAAAGGAAATAAAATAGGTTGACCAAGGGGATAAACTGGAAACAAGGTCATCTAGTCAATGAGAAAATGGGAGGACATCAACAGAGAAACATATAGTAGACAAGAGGAGGTCGGAGTGAAAAATATAGAGAGGGAAGAAGTACCCAGCAGGTCAGGGTGGGGATGACCTCTCCTATGAAGGATAAAAAGAAAGAAAAATTAGAAGCTAATGTCACAGATGGATGACAAATGGAGACAGAGGATTCAGGATAATCTAACCTTACTGCCTATGAGAATCATTTATTCTGGATGCAGACTACTTTACTTACCAATAAAATGGCCCAGATCAGAAACCGCTTGAGGATGCTGAAATTGTTCGGCCGATATATAAGTATGATCTTTCCAGCCTATGAAAAGATTGGGAAAAAAAAACAAAGAAAGGTTTTGAATATTAAAATGCCACCATTTGACCGCTGACACCTTGATTGAGCATACAGTACAGAAGTAAGAGTAATGCTCCACCCAGACCCAAACCAGATCCATGGTCTCTTACGAAATTTTAACCTGATTATGAGTGGAACTCTCTTCATGTCTTCTGAATCCATTGGTAGGTCAGTGAGACCTGTAAGACGAATTCTTTTAATGCAGGGGTTCCCAAGCTGGGGTCCATGGACCTCTTGCTTCATTATATTGGTCCATGGTATAAAAAAGGTTTGGAACCCCTATTTTAGTGGCACCTGGAGAGCAAGAATTCGCCTCTGGTCAAGTCTTATGTTGTTTTGGAGAAACACTGATGTTTTAGCTACATATATTCAACTGTGATACATTCCCTTCAGCACTAAGACCCAGTTCAATTGCTGATAAACCATTAGGTGACTGGGGAAGAGTGTGTTTAGTAGTTCTCCTTTTGTAACCAAGACTCTAACTCCAATCTCCAACCTAGATATATTGGCAAAAACTGTTTCTGTGCAATGACTTAATTTTCCAAAGCAAAATTAATGTGGCTGTTCTAAGCTCTCAGTGATTAGTGGCAACAATTTCTTCAAGTTACATACAATTTAGCTACAGCTTATCACACCCCGCCAGTGTAGTTTGTCTACAGTTGATCATTCATCATCATGGAGTCAATGTCATGGAATTCTGTATTTTAGACTATCGTGACTGGTTGGTTACTGCCTGTTACGCCACTGGTGTTTAGGGCAGCAGTGAAGGTCCTCCATCTCTGTCTGTCTTTGGCCATATACTGTTGCACACAGATATAGAAGGATTTTTCACAGCTGTTTTCATAACAATTTTTTTTGACCAGTCAGGGTTGTTAGCCCTGAGCTGAAACTCCAAACCTGGAGGATTGGTGGACTGCTCTTCATCTGGCCTCTTCCCTTTGACCTGTTTGGCATGGGTGACCCTACCAAGAGCCAAAGCATAAATCTCTCTGGGTCATTGAGGCACGCATGTCTCCAACCCCTATGACGAGGTTGTGGTCCTCTTAGAGAAATAATGACAGGAGCAGTTTAAGGAAGACTAACATATCTTTCAGAGTAAGGCTCCACCCAGATCCAAACGATCTCTTTTGAAAATTGAACCTGCTTACGAGTAGGACACTCTTCGAGTACTCTTTACCAGCTGAATCTATTGGTAAGTCAGTGAGACCTGCATGAAGAATGTTTTTAGTAGAACCTGGAGAGCTAGAATTCTCCTCTGGTAAATTCGAGTCTAATTCTAATCCTTGACCTTGAATAGGCCAGAGGAGAGCTCTTGCTCTGTAGGTTCCATGCAAACCCCACCACTGTCATCAACTTCCTCTTGTCATCACCCTGCTCTCCCTCCATCCCTATCTCCACCAACCAACTCATGCCTAGAGGTAGTTGCTCTCAGTAGCCCCTCTTTCCAATCTGTCTGGTCAATCCACTTATGACATCAGCTGGGTATATGACACTCAAGGCTAACTACCTAAATGCAGTTTAAGTGAAGGGATTTTGTTAATCCCTGTAAAAATCTGTAAAGATTCACTGGGAAGAATTACAAAGTGGAGAATAGGAAACTGAATGAACGAGAAGAGGTGATATACATCTAGTTTACAATCTCCCTATCAATCCAACTATCGCATTCAAAATCACATTGCTCCTTTAATATGATCCTCAGTTATAATTTTATGGGGTTTTTCTTTGTTTAGCTCTGGGCTGACTGCCAATGTATTCCATGTCATTGGCCTGTGCAGACGTTCACACTACAGGATTAATGATTGTGACGTCAATACGGGAAGCTTATTGAGAAATAATTAGCAGTTGATTAACAAGAGAATCCACGGCTGAATATAATGAACTCTTAATTGCTTATCCAACTTTAGTTTAACACTCCAGGAGATGTTGGATTGGGGGACTAATGCTCATTTACTTTCTCTTTTAGTGACTTTTATAATCATACTGTAAGCTTTTGGAAGGGGGAATTTTATTCATTCTTTTGTGTCCAATTAATGTGCTCAGCTATGTGGTCTCCGTCTGATAGTGAGCAAAGAGTAAGCTCCTATTTCAACACTTCTTCGGAATATGCCGATAAATGACAACCATTGTTTTGTAGGAAAATGCATCAGCCACTTTGCATACTGTAACCCCTACCAACACTCCTCTCCTCCCCATTAAACAACTAGTGAAAAAAATGAACTGATTATTTATTCTTTGCATGGTCTTGGCTGAGGTGAAAATGTCACCCCAGATACTCAAATCCATTGGCTCTTCTTTATATAATACCAAGGGATCTCCACTAACAAAAGAGATTCTGCAGATGCCAGAAATCTTGAGCAATACACTCAAAGTGCTGGAGACACTCAGTAAGTCAAGCAGCATCCATGTACAATAGATGAGACCTTGGTTTTACAACTTAACTGCAACTACAAATAGCATTCCTTCTTCCTCTATTCCCCACTCTTACCTTTCACTTCTTCTGAGCTTCCTATCACTTCCCCCTGGGTCCCCTTTTTGTTCTCTTTCTCCTGTGGTCCTCTCCTGTCCTATCAGATTATTTCTTCTCCAGCCCTTGACTTTTCCACCCACCTGGCTTCACTTATCGTCTTCCTTCTTGCCTCTTTCTGCTCAACCCACCTTTTTATTCTGGCATCTTCCCCTTTCCTTCTCAGACCTGAAGAATGGTCTCGGCCTGAAACACCGACTGTTATTCTTTTTCACAGATACTGCCTGACATGCTGAGTTCCTCTTGCAGTTGTGTGTGTTGATTAACAAGGAATCTCTCTTTCAATGCTAGTTTCTGTTTACAACAGGATTTGATCATAGAGTTAAAACTATGATAAAGTTGCCACTAAGGTTTGAGTAGTTATTTGTTTGTAAGTAAAATCAAAGAAGAATGCAGTATTGTAAATGAAAAGGTAAAAAAAAAATCAAGATTTGAAATAAAAATAGAGAATGCTGTCGATACTCAGCAGGTCAGGCAGCATCTGTGGACTAAGGAAGTGGCAAGATTTCAGGTCAATGACTTTTTTTGAGAGGTTACACTATTTTTAGTTTTTATCGTCAGCTCTTGACATGCTTACATTGCTTTTCACACATAAGCATTTCTATCAAAATTACGCAACTCAATTCCGTGCGATCTACTTAATGGTAATGCTCCTACATGTACCAAGCAACCAATCTTTTGCCTGGAAGTTTACTTTTACTGCATCATTGTGGTGCACTTATTTCCCACAATAGCACTTTATGTCCTGCCAGTATGCAGCTGATTAATCATAAGCAGCCTAACTCCACAAATAAAATACTTCTGTACCTATGTCTATGAACTAAAGACTCCAGTATAATCATTCATCATTTCTGAGATAAAGATCCATAATTATGATGATACTGCAAAAGGGAACCTCCTGAAAATTAAAGACTTCATGTTTTTAAAAATATAAGAATCTTCAAGGCAGAGTTTTGTTTACACTGTGCAAGTCAAATAGATGTATTAGTACAGTGCCCACAATAGATCTATTCTGGTTATTCATCACTTCACCATTCGTCAAACCTGAGCTTCAATCTGAAAGGAATGAATTCAGTAGATAAGAAATGGACGCAATGTTAATGCAACTCAGGAGCGTGGGCTTGCTTAGATGTGCAACAACATGACCTTAATATAATGTTGTACAAGGTGTATCTTTCTACAAGTATCCCTTTAGCATCACTCCTACTAAACCATCCATCATCGTCCATGCTATAACCTTCTTTGGTACTTGTGTTTCCACAATTTACATCTGCATGTTAATCACTCCAATATTGGTGAACATGCTTTAATACTAAGATGCTAAGTCATGGAATTCTTCTTTTTTAAACTTCCTTCCCATTCTCTCTCTCCCATTAAAACTGCCTTTCAGGCCATTTTTTATTCAGGTGTTTATCTGTATCTGTCCCACCAATGCCAAAAACACATACATTTTTGAATACAGTCTGCTGTGCAGACATTGGGATGCTTTGCTATGAGAAAAGGAATGAGATATTATTGGTTCATATTATTGGTTGGGACATTATTGCAGCAATATCTCTCCAGCCATTAATGTTCTGTTGATTACCAAGGAGATGTTGGCACCAAAGCTTAATTCCACAAAATGTGAAGAGGAGCAGATTTTCAATATTAGTTGTGAAAGTTTGTTGTTGAGCTATAAGAAAATATACTTTAAAAATAAGAAATATAACAATTATTTGTTAGAATTTTAGCCTTTACAGTCCATGCATCATAATATACTGAAAGAAAACGGTATCAAGATTCCTCAACATATATTATTATAGCTTGATTTTAGGCAGCTACTGTGTTTTTGAATAAGTTACCAGATATGCTACCTGCTATCTGTCCATCAAGTGAACAACTTACCCATACAGACATTAGCTTGCAGGATCATCTCTAACCAGCTGGGAAGCATTGATAAGACTGAAAAACCATAAGGCATAGGAGCAGAATTAGGGCACCCAGCCCATCAAGTCTGCTTCTCTATTTATTATCCCTGTCAAACCCATTCAACTGCCCTCTCCCAGCAACCTTTGACATTGATGCCTTTAATAATCAAGTACCTATGAACCTCTGCTTTAAATACACCCAATGACTTGGCCCCCACAATGAATTGTTCTAAAGGGATGCCCATGTATTCTGAAGCTGTGTCATCTGGTCTTAGACTCTCTCACCATTGGAGACATATCAGATGTTCATTAAAACCAGTAATAATTGTAGACTCTTTATCCAAACTCCACTGCTGAGATAGACTGCTGGGTTAGTCATCAAAAGCACCCTTCAGCTCAAGTGCTCAGTTTAGTTGTTGAGTCAATGGCTGCTGAACTGACTCCTATTGCAAGATGTTGGAATCATTTTTCTCATAATTTATGTTTTCTTAAGACATCGAAGGAAAGCATTTGGTCCATCAAGTCTATTACAACTCTCACTATATCCCCATCAGTCCCATTCTGCTACTTATTACCACCATTGAAAGTATCTAGAGGAGGCATTGCCTCAAGAAAGCAACATCTGTCATCAGAGATCTCCACCACCCAGATCATGCCATCTTCCCACTGTTATCATTGGGCAGGAGGTACAGGAGCCCGAAATTCAACACCATCGGGTTCAAGAATAACTACTTCCCTTCAACTATTCATTCAAAGTTCAAAGTAAATTTATTATCAAAGTACATATATGTCACCTTATATAACCCTGAGATTCATTTTCTTGCGGCATTCGCATGAAACACAATAGAATCAATGCAAGACTATACTCAGCAATATGGACAATCAATGAAAAAAGCAATAAATACCGAGAACAAGAAATGAGGAATCCTTGAAAGTAGTTGTGGGAACAGTTCCTGAACCTGGTGGTGTGGGTCCCGAGGTTCCTGTACTTCATTCCTGATGACAGCAATGAGAAGAGAGCGTGACTTGGATGGTGGGGGCCCTTGATGATGGATGCTGCTTTCCTGTGACATCGCTCCATGTAGATGTGCTCAGTGGGTGGGGAGGGCTCTACCCATGATGGACTGGTCCACGTCCACTATTTTTTGTAGGTTTTTCCATGCAAGGGCATTGGTGTTTTCATACCAGGCTGTGACACAACCAGTCATTAAACTTTCCACCATACATCTAGAGAAGTTTGTCAAAGTTTTAGACCTCTACAAACTTCTAAGAAAGTAGAGGCACTGCTGCACTTTCTTCGTAATGGCACTGATGTGCTGGACCCAGGACAGATCTTCTGAAATGATAACACCAAGGAATTTAAAGTTGCTGATCCTCGCTACCTCTGATCAGGACTGGACCATGGGCCTCCAGTTTCCTCTTCCTGAAGAATGAGTTCCTTGATCCAGGTTTTCAAAATCCCCCCCCCCCCCCCCCTTTATGCTGATTCTTTACCATGTTTGACTCAGCCAACAACAGTGGTGTCATCAGCAAATTTGAATATTGCGTCGGATCTGTGCTTAGTCTCACAGTCAGAAGCATAAAATAAGAAGAAAAGGGGGCTAAGCACACAGCCTTATGTTATGGTGCACTTGTGTTATGGAGAATTTGGAGGAAATGTTGCCAATCCAAACTGACTGGGGTATGCAAGTGAGGAAATCAGTCCAGTTGTACAGGGAGGTATTGAGGCCTATGTGCTGAAGCTTATTAATTAGTTTTGATGTGATGATCATAGTCAATGAAAAGCATCCTGATCTATGCATCTTTGCTGTCCAGGTGTTCCAGCATTGAGTGAAGGGCCTATGAAATGGCATCTACTGTTGACCTGTTGTGATGGTAAATAACTTTCTTGAACCAATCTGCACAACCCCAATCACTATCTCAATATAGCAACACAATGCCCATAATGACTACTTTTTTGTGTTCTAATTTTGTTTTCTTGGAAAAAAATGTGTATAATTTATGTTTACTTTATGTCTTTCTTGTGAACACTTCTTATCTTATGCTATGTGTCTGTGATGCTGCTGCCAGTAACTTTCGCATTGTGCCTGTGCATACATGTACTTCTGCCATATGACAATAAACTCAACTTTGACTTTGGTGCCCAAGCTCCATACCAACAAAACTTGAAGTCAGGATTGAGTTAGGTTGCTGGAGCTGTTGAAACAACAACACTAACTACTGCAGCACTTCACTACCCAGTGACCTGGCTTAGTTCCCTCATGATCCAATTAACTATTTGCAAACATTAAAAGGAGAAAGTTACCATTCCCATTTTGAGACTGACTAGTTCTCTCAACTGCCATATTTACATAAAAAAAAGAAATGAACACCCAAGCTCTCAACCAAACGAAACTGAACAAACTGAACCAAGCTCCCATAATTATTTTACTTGAACACTCTGCAATATGAGTTCCATCATGTGCTCACCAGAGCAGGGTTTATCTTTGTGCTAAAGTGAAGACCATAAGTCATAGGAGCAGAATTAGGCCATTCAGCCCATTGAGTCTGCTTCAACATTCAACCATGGCTTATTTATTATCCCTCATCCCCATTCTCTTGCCTTCTCTGTGCAACCTTTGATACCCTTACTAATTAAGAACATATCAACCTTCACTTTAAATACACCCAATGACTTGGCCTCCATATCTGCCTGTGGCAATGAATTCCACAGATTCACCACTTTCTGGCTAAAGCAATTCCTCCTCACTTCTATTCTAAAGGGATGTCCTTCTATTCTGAGGTTGTGCACTCTGGTCCAAGACTCTTCCACTATAGGTGAAGTGACCCAGTAAATCAGGCATCCCCCCGTTCGAAAATGGAATTCTTCATGAAACAAATGGTGAGATGAGAAATGATGTGAGTACAATATGGAAGCTTTACCCATTAGTTTGCCCATTCATTCCCTTCAAGCTTTTGGCAATGCAGATTGTAGATGGCCTTGGAGTGAAAGCTTGGCAGATTAAAATGCCTTTTCTGAACTTAAACAATGATTTCCCCTGTGGAGTTACATCAGAATCAAGATCAATCATAGCCTTCAACTGGAGTGAGATTACATTTCTGGGTTTAAATAAGGTAAACAGGCATGTAAGTCTACTTCCATGCAATATATTCTAACATTAAAAGTTCTGTAGACAGTGGATGCACTGAAAGACTGAACCATTGTGCAATGATTGAAGATCAAGATTTGTAAAATTCTTTCAACAGTATCACCACAGGAACAGTATATGAAAAATAATTCCTTGACTACAATACACTGGGATATCCCTCAAGAATGTGGAAGTTGCCAAATTCTTTTTTACAAATACAATATATTATGTCTATGTTTTTACATTAAAGAAATTATTGAGACTAGGAAGTAGACATTGACTCTGACCAATGCCTAATAAAATCCAATAAAATAATCTAAAGGATGTGTTTCGCCAAGAGTAATCCATCAGATTTTCCTGGTAAAATTGTTCAAACTTGTTTTGCTTGGAACTTCTAAAGCCATTAAGATAAAAAATCTTCTTTTCATCATACTTCTTAGCTTTAATCAATGAAAACATTTCCAAATTAAACCCAATTAAGTCATCTACAGGCAAAGAAAAGCAACAAGGACCTCATGAATCATGTATCTAAACATTGCAAGAATTTAACAAGGTGCATTATTTTCAAACATAAAGTTCATGGGTTCAATTACATAAATTAATCCTAAAAGTTATTATACCCCAGTGTGCAACAAATTTTAAATATTGTCCATAAAGATGCCATAACAACAGTGATTGAATACAGGTGGGCTTTCTCAGTTTTTCTTTATACCCCTGAAGTTTCCCTCCAAGATATCACAGAAGTGTTATTCTGTCTATGAAAGATCATAACATAATTCAAAACAAGTAGGCAGAATATTTCACTCATTCTATCAGTGTGAATATATGCATGAATGGTATCTGTGTCACCTTGGATATAAGGATGTGAGTCAAAGACCCACTTCAGTAACTTAGTGGGAAATGTGGGTTGCCACTACAATACAAGGGGAGCATAGTATTATCATAAATGTCATGCTTAGCACAAGATATTTTACCATTATATTTTGTGGACAAAAGAAATATTACTTATTTTTATTTATTTAAAGATACATCACAGTAACAGGCCCTTCCGGCCCAACAAGCCTACGCCACCCAATTACACCCATGTGACAAATTAACCTACTAACCTTTACGCCTTTGGAATGTGTGAGGAAACTGGAGCACCTAGAGGAAGCACACATGGTAACAGAGAGAACATTCAAACTCCTTACAGGCAGCAGCAGAAATGAACTTGGTTTGCTGGTGCTGTAATAATGTTGCGCTAACTTTCCACCCATATTAAGGATCTGCTGTTTTCTTTTAATGCTCAGCATTGGCTGCTTAATCAATCTCACCTTAAAGTTTTGCCCATACATTTCAATACTATGTGAAGTAATGTTAGCACAGAATTACAGAATGAATGTCAAAAGGGACAGTGAGTACATTGTCCTTGAGCGAGCTGCGAAATTGTTTCCATCCCCTTGTCTTTCCCCAGAATTCCTGTCAAAAGAGTCACCACACAATTCTTTGCTGAGGTAAATTTTGTTTGACTGTATTATTGGTCATAAACTTAAATAATTTAAAACTAGTTTGATTAAAAGGAGTCTTCAAATTAAATTGTATTTGTTTTTGGATGCTAAGTGCAAAAGTCCCAAAGCTTGCATTACAGTTTCACTTACTATTTCACATCTATGGTGTGAAGACTCCTGATTAGTTTGGTTGAGGTATCCACTGCTGACTGAAAATACAAGGGTTGCCATTGATTTGAGTAAAGTGCAATAGAAAATTAATATTCCTAATGAATGTCATAGTGTTGAATATTTATTAATGTGAGTGAAAGGTGGATTGACAGGTCATGCTCTTCGCCGTGACAAAAGTGCATTTTCTAAACCTGTGTGTTCCAGCTAATGCTGGTGAAGGTGAGAACAGCACATGGTCACCAGCTGTTGGTAAGGCCAGACCTGATCATCAATCACAGAACATTTCACCACCAACTATCAAAATTTCCAAAGCAAGTCACAACAGCATGAACAGCGTTTGTTTCATTAAGCTCTTTTATAACAAGGTGCTGATTGACAAATTTCAGCTTTCTAATAGGATGGCTACTTCGGAGAACTTCCCTGCTAACAGCACCAGAGCTCAGCTGCTCTGCTATTCAAATGCATTAAAAGTTGTTGATGGAAGAATTGTTTTAAAACTCTGGATGCATCAGACAACATAATATAAGAAAATAAAGTTACAAATCTATGTTGCATTTTTCACTTGCATGAACTTTTTGGGTGTGGGAAGCATTAATATGTTAGTCTTACTCAGTATAAATCATTTGGGAAAACAGGTTTTGATTTGTAAAGGTGAGATAAACAGAACATTATCTGGCCAACTGCTCTGTCTGATTCCTGCTCATATGATTAGAGAAGATGGACCCTATAAAACTACATACATGTATTTACATACATCTATTTATTAGAGAACACTAGAGATCCCACAACAATGTACAGGTCATTCACAGCTTACGAGTGCTCAGCTATATACAGCCCATACATCTGGTGAGCATTTGGGAAACTGATGGGAAGGATTTGCTGGCTTTGCTCATAACCTTGAATTATTTTCTTTATTTCTCATTGATGTTCCAACTTACATTGCTTCCTTAACCAGCAACAGAAGAGCAGCTCAAATTATTACAATTACAAATGCTTACAATTATAATCAAAAAATTCGAAGTGAGTCATTACACAGAAGCACTTACAATATGTGAGGAGTAAGAATTTCAGGTTGTGTACTGTATGCATTTCCTGCTATTAAATTGAACCATTTGAACTATTTGAATATTTTTGAAAGCTTCCATTTACTCTTCCTTGGCAATGGATGATTCAATTGTCACCTTGACAGCAAAGAGATATTTTTCCATAATTATCCTCACCCATTCATCATTCCATCAGCAATTAAGTGACTGAATATTATCAAACATGGTTGAATCAAGCTAAGATTTAATGCATTATTTACTATCATTGTATGGTGTTATTTTACCTCTTAAGGATTTTCTCCTGATCAACAACAACTTTAGTAACCATATCGATGGGTAATAAAGATACATTTAATTGAATGTGTTCCCAGTTATTAACAACCCGTAACAAAAGTGCTAGAGGTTATCAGAAGGTAATTTTATTATGTTATTAATCACATGTTATTGATTGTGTGAGGAACTAAATAAATTAAGATGCAATGAATAACTCTATCAAATAAAAATTAAAATAAAAAAAATTAAAGTTAGGAACTTAAACATCTTCAAGAATCCTATTTTTGTTTAAGTCACTCTCTTGTAGTTATTGGGTACCAAGGGCAACTAGTTCATAGAGTATGGAGATGATTGGATTCCACTGTCAGTCGGGTTTGTGACCATGCTGCTCTAAACGATTACTGTGACTGATTCTAGTTTTACAAGACAATTTATAACTTTTACTCACACCATTTGCTGGATAAACGATCTTGTTTTTACCAGGAGAAGTTGTGTACTTTGTTTCTCTGTTGTTTACCCAACTGTTAATTAAGTTTTCATTGTCATTTACCACCCATCTCCTCTTCGTATGCTGATGATATACTCTGATATTTATTATTCCTCTTTTAAAATACAATGTAATTATGCTAGCGTACAATTAAATCATAACTATTTAAGTATTAAAAAGTGCTATGATCTCAATTTCTGCGCTGAGCTTTCCAGCAAGAATCATTTGATTTAGCTTAGCAACTGACAGTGATCACTCAGAAAAATTCAATCATTTATCATAATTAATTATTTTGAAGTTTTGCTTTCCTGCAGCTACTCAGACAACCACTTGTCCCTCCAGCAGGAGTGAGGTAAGGTCGATGACCACTTAGTCTGTTAATAGTTAAATGCCGGCCACAGTTCATCAAGAACTCCCATCTCAGAACAAAGTTATGGGATCATCAGTATAGAGAGCATGGGATTTTGGCTTTAGACAGTTTCAACAGTGTAGCATGCCATTAATGCCAACAGTGAAAGCATCAAAATGGTTAACAGCTGTGAGGGATTTGAACTCAGATCCCCCCAATAATTTAATAGCAATGACCCAAAAGTGAATTCCATCACATCAAACCATTCAAACACCGCGAAGCATTCCAAATGACCCTGAGTGACAGTGATGCCTATTATGTAGGTAAACACTCTATGTTGAATTAGATGCAAGGTAAAGTAACTATGTAACTAAAATGCTTGATTTCCATCTATGGTAAGACAATTTGAAAAGCCTGTAAACAGGGAACTAAAGTCTAGCAGCTTAATACTTTCAAGTGTTCTGAAGCTGGTAGGTACAAGCTGAAACAGTTTACCCTTTATCTGAGCTGATATATGAGGGAAGACATTTTGTACTATCCAAAACTACAAATATCCAAATAGACGAAAAACCTACGAAAGCCTCCAGACTGTTGGAAAAACGCAGTTTCACTTGTGCCATAAGTGGAATCACTGACTCGCTGACAATCAACATTGGCGCATCTCAAGGATGCTTGTTTAGCCCACTGCTCTGCTTTCTATTCATCCACGATTTCATGTCTAGGCACAGTTCAAACATGATCTATAAATTTGACGATGACCCAACTATCATTGGCAGAATTTCCGATGGCGATGAGGAGGCATACTGGAGCAAGATAGATCAGCTGGTTGAGTGGTGTTGCAGCATCAACCCTGCATTCAACATAAGACCAAGGAATTGATTGTGGACTTCAGGAAGGGTGAGCAGTTTCAGGCTCCTGGACGTTAACATTGCTGAAGATCTATCCTGGGCCCAACATATTGATGCAGAAAAGAAAGCATGACAGAAGCTCTATTTCATTAGGGGTTTGAGGAGATTTGGTATGGCACCAAAGAGACTTGCAAACTTCTATAGATGTACCATGGAGATCATTCTAGCTGGTTGCATTACCATCTGGTATGGTGGGGGGGGGGGGGGGGCACGCACGGAACAAGATTGGAAAAAGCTGCAGAGTTGTAAACTCAGCCAGCTCCATCATGGGCACCAGCCTCCCCAACATTCAGGACACCTTCAAAAGGCAATGCCTCAAAAAGGCAGCATCTGTCATTAAGGACCCCCATCACCCATGACATGCCCACTTCTCATTGCTACCATCAAGGAGGAGATACAGGAGCCTGAAGACACACACTCAAATGTTTCAGGGACAGATTCTTCCCCTTTGTCATCAGATTTCTAAATGGATAATGAAGCCATGAACATTTCCTCAGTAGCTTTCTGCTCTTTTGCACTACTTATTTAATTTAATGTTTTATATATACAATATCTACTTCTAATTGTAATTTATAGTTTTTATTACTATGGCTTGCAATAAAACAACAAAACAACACATTTTGCAACATTTGGCAGAGATATTAAACCTGATTCTAATAAATGTAAACCGGAGTTTCTGAACTAGAAAAGTCAAAATAAAAACCCTTTCATCCGAACGGCTGTAGCATTTTGCGATTGTTATGGATCTTCACATCCTTTAAGTGGCAATAGTTTCTTGATCTTTTTCACACGAAACCTTTGAATCGTCTGTTTTTCACCATTTTTAGGTTGAGAAAATCCAAAAAGAGTCAATACTTCATGTTGGTGCTCAGCAATTGAGATCAATTAAATTCTCACAAAGTCCTCAAAAGGGTGGAAGAAGTTATATGCAGAGCATAAGGACTGACATGGAAGGATTGGCTTTTTTCTGGCATGTAAATAGCATATAATAGTATGCTTTCACCCACATGGTAATAACTGCAGGAAAGCTGCAGGGGTTGCCATTCGGATGGCCAGAATAACATCTACAGACCAAGATGGATGAGCTGGTCATTCATCTCATTGTATATAGAATGTAGATTGTCTACATTATAAGGTTTTATAAATTGAGTGAACAATTTGAGATGTTTTGAAATGATAAGATGGTATATAAATGAAAACATTATCATTCTTTGCTGTTGCCATTTTAGTTGTAAGAGATAAATGGTTTCTTGGTTTTCAAGCATTCAAACACAAAATATGCACAGAAATGATAATCTTGTAAGATTCTCTGTTGTTGCCTTTATAATGCCTGGAGCACAAATCCTCCAATTCAAAGTGCTGGGAACTGTTCCGAAATGGTCCATCTCCCATAGGTAAATAAATTCTTTTTCTTCTTGTGACAGCTGATTGAAAGCCTTTTAGTCAATACAATGTATCTGTCTCCTTAAATTGTTTTGTGGAATTCTCTCTTGCATGCTTCTCTCCATATTCTGGATGATGTACAGGGAATTCTCAATCAGAGCTCATGACATCAGAAGGCAGCTGGACCCAATTGGGAGTTTTGTGTAGACAGCGTAGCTGCTAATGCAAGTGGAGTGGAAATACAATACATTCCCTGGAAAAACTTCCTTTGCCTTTTCACACAGCTGTGTAGACTTCAAGGTAACCAGTACTAAATTTGGTCAGGATAATTAAATGAAGTATCTGTGGTTGGCTGCCAACTTCTATTTTACTCATTTTAAAACTAAACTTGCTCTTCAACTTCTTAAGCACGTTTGGTTCTCGCACACAGGAGAAGGAGAAGATTTCTATTGCAGGAATTACTTGTGATTCTTGGCAAAACAAAAACAAGCATGCTGTGCAGATCAGAAAGCGCACAGGAAACTTAGGCATAAACAGAATTGTGACATTTTAACAGAACGAAACTAGCTGACAAAACTAGTCACCAAGTTCCAGCAGCAGAATGAATTCTGCCATTTAAGGGCTACGTGTAATGTGTATTCTACATGCACTGGAAAAGCTCATCTTTAAAATCCTTATCTTTAGAGTTGTGTACATGTGCCTGTAAAGAGTTTGTTTCTTTGAAGTTTTACCAAACAAAAACAACTACCTAAGATAGAGTTGAACCAGAGTGGATAACTTCATTCGCCCCAACAATGAACTTTTCCCACACCCTAAGAACACACTTCCAAAAACTCAACAACTCATGTTCTCAATATTCATTACTTATTTATGTATTTATTTAAAACTTAGCTGTTTTTTTTCCACAAATGGTTGTCTTTTGCACATTGGTTGTCCGATTTTGGTGTGTAATAAAATAAAATCATTTATTTTATTGTATTTCTTCGTATTACTGTGACTACCCACAAGAAGATGAATCTCAGGGTAGTATACCATGACATACATATGTACATTCTAATAAATTTACTTTGAACTTTGAATTGTGGATTTTTAAGGAAATTGAAGGAAGCTGTTAAATAGCAATTAACAAATACTGCTCTGTATAATAAATTTCATAATATAATTGTAAGTGAGAAGTACTTGGGTGTAATAAGGTACTACAGGATGTCTCCTATCATTTTGCATTTCCCCCTCCCCCCACTACTTTCAAATCTCTTACTATCTTTCCTTTCGGTTAGTCCTGACCAAGGGTCTCGGCCCGAAACATCGACAGTGCTTCTCCCTATAGATGCTGCCTGGTCTGCTGTGTTCCACCAGCATTTTGTGTGTATTGTTGTTACCATATAAATATGTGCCTTTCATGAATAATACTACAAAGTTCTTGCTTGCTACCTGGAATTGATTTAAATTCCATCTTTAAGTGATTTTTCACTACAATCCCTCGGTGTTCTTTTGTCAATGTAGCCTAAAAACTCATGGGCTTATGGCAAGAATAATTTTGTGCTCAGAATATATTTATAGAGGGATCAATAAGTTTCTACAAGCAGTACAAAACCCATCAGTGTTTTAAAACAGAATTTAAAAGTATTTTATGTGAATCTATATTAGGTTAGTTTACTTGATCGTCATATACACCAGGGTGAAATGATATTTTTTGTTTGCATTAATCTACATGGAAATAAGTGTTTTTATAACTACATATCACTTTTCTCAAACTTCATAAGGTTCATTTGTCCAGATATTCACTGTGGCACTAAATATGCAATTTTATTATCTCATTACATTACATTATTAGGGATGGCACGGTAAAGTTGTGGTTAGCACAACGCTTTAAGTACCAGCAGCCCAGGTTCAATACTCACCTACTGCCTGTAAGTAGTTTGTACATTCTCCCCGTGACCGTGTGGGTTTCCTTTGGGTGCTTCGATTTCCTCTCACAGTCCATAGACATCCTGGTTGGCAGGTTAATTGGTCATTGTAAATTACCCCGAGATTAGGCTAGGATTAAGTTGGAGGTTGCTGGGGGACTGGGCTAGAAGGGCTGGAAAGGCCTATACCACATTGTATCTTATTCAGTTATTAAATAAATAGATTTTATAGTTCCAAAAGACATTCCACTGATGTTGAGCATGGATGTAGAGATGCATTGTTATGACTACAGGGTTTGCTTTATGCAAATTACTAGGATGAATTTTGAAAAAAATGCAAACTACATTGAAATGCAAAAGCTGTTCTTATGTTAAAAAATATAGTAACCATTGCACAACTCAACAAGATCCCACAAAATGCAAAAAATTGACTAATCAATTGTTATGTTTTACTTAATTTTGTTTGCAGAATTATACAGAGGACACCTGTAGATCTTTTAACCCTTCTTTATAGTGCCAAAGGGTTTGCACTTGGCCCAGACAGGCGACTCGCTATCACCAAGGCTATTAGCTGAGCCAAACTTACAAGACGTATTTTAAAAAAAGAGCTGAAACTAAGTTAGTGAAAAATTAACCCAGGGGAATAAAAGAGTTGCTTAGAGAAGGCCTGGATGTATAAACATACCGACTCCATAGTGACAGATCCAAAGTCAGTTGAGAATTTATGAGGGTAATATCCATTTACTTGGGATATGATCATCTTAAGGAAATTGAAGGAGGAGAAATTCAATCGCAGTTGCAAACAACAAATGCACAATACAGCAGAGGCTATTTACTTTAATCAAACGTTGCAGTTGTCCCTGACTTGCTGATTTCTAAAGACTCCAGCAAGAGGTGGAATTTCAAGCACTGACCTGAACTAGATTCAAAAGTGAAAGAAAACACCTCTGTCTAAAAGATTTAAGCCTGGTCATGTACTTCACTCATCCATCAAGAGAACAGAATTGAAGGGCATTGCTCAAAGCACACACCCCATTGTACACAGGCTAGATCAGTCTGTGGTTCTGCAGTTCCTGCACTGTTCTATAGGTGTGATTTTTTTAAAAAACATTACCTCTAAGTCTCTTCAATTTACAGGTAGTTATTATTTGTCACTTCCTTCCTCAATGAAATATTAATTTAATCACTTCTAGCATTCAAATTAAAAAAGGTGAACCACTTACATTATCCCAACTGTGTCACGGAGAGGCCATATCTTCTCTGACCTTTTACTTCTAGATAATAATATCATAAATACTTCACAAAACATCAGGCAAGATGACACTATCTATCCGGAATCGCTAGCTGTTAAAATCTGTACATGGAGGTAGATTATTCATTCTCAGAAAAATCAGAGTATAGTGGAGTTCATGGGCAGAATCACTGAAATTCCCTTTAAGTATTTGACTCCCAGACACATTTTAACGTCAGTGAAAGGAAAGGAATTAACCTGCCTTTTTTTATTGCCTTTACAGTCATGGAAAACCTCAGAGCCATTTAATTACTTTTATTAAGATAAAATGAGGCGTTCTCACAAAAGAACCAGAAGGAACATAATGTAAGCGCTTTTACAGAGCAAGTAGTAAGGTCTGGAATGCATTGTTGGGGATAGAATAATCCCACTGTAGCATTCAAAAGGGAAATGATGAAGTATCGAAAAAGAAATAATTCACCGGCACATACAAAATGCTGGAGGAACTCAGCAAGATCTGTTGGTTCCTGCAGCATCCTGTGCAGGTTGCTTAAGATTCCCAATATCTGCAGAATATCTTGTTAAAGAATTTACCAAAATTTGGAGAGAAGGAGTACAAGGAGCAACAGGACAAGCTGAATTACTCTTACATCAATTTGATTAGCTTAATGGCCTCTTTCAATCCAACCACCATCCTACCATATAGTCATTAATCTGCATAGTCCCATTGGCCTGCACCCAGATCTTAGCCCTTCATACCCCACTCGTCCATGTACCTATCCAAATTTCTCTCAAGTGTTGAAATCAAACCTGCATCCACCACTTACATTGGCAGCTCGTTCCACACTCTCACCACCCTCAAAGTGAAGAGGTTCCTCTCATGTGACCCTTAAACATTTCACCTTTCACCCTTAATCTATGACCTCCAGTTCTAGTCTCACCCTCCCTCAGTGAAAAAAGCCTGCTTGCATTTACCCTATCTACACCCCTCATAATTTTGTATACCTCTATCAAATCTCCTCTCAATCTTCTATGTTCTAAGGAATAAAGTCCGAATCTATTCAACCCTCCCCTCTCACTCAGGTCCTCGAGTCATAACAACATTGTTGTAAATTTTCTCTGCACTCTTTCAATCTTACAGATATCTTTAACTGTAGTCAGCTAACCAAAACTGCACACAATACTTCAAAATTAGGCCTCACCAATATCTTATACAATTTCAACGTAGCATCCCAATTCCTGTACTCAATACATTGATTTATGAAGGCCAAATCAAATCAAAGTCAAATTAGATCAAGTTTAATTTTCATTCAAACCAAACATGGATACAGCCGAATGAGACTGCATTCCTTTGGGCCAAGGTGCAAAAACATACCCCCACATTCAAAATAACGAGAAAGGGAAAAAAAAGTACAGTCACGTAAGAAAACATATTTTTAGTTCAAGAAGCTGAGTGACAAGTACCGTAAATAGATGGTTCCCAGCAGTCCGCCCTGTAATTCCACCAATCCAACACTGGAGGGCAGCACCAATGGGAGAGCCAACCCCAACTAAGCCCAGATGCCACGCTACAATGAAACCCCAAAGATTGAGGTCTAGTCCTTGTTACAACTGAGGTGACACCACTGCCTCACCATCTGTCTCCCCACCAAACATGGGAAGCAGGCTTGCAGCAATTAATGTCTAACAGGGTCTTGCAATCACAAAAAAAAGAGCGAACATGCCAATGTGCCTGAAGTTTTCCTTACGTCCCTATCTACCTGTGATGCTACTTTCTGTGTACCAGATGCCTCTGTTGTACCATACAGCTCAGTGTCCTACCACTCAGTGTGTAAGACCTACCCTGGCTGATTCTCCCAAAGTGAACCAGCCTCCCACAGGACTAGAAGATTGCAAATGTCACTCCACTCTTTAAAAATGGAGGAAGGCAAAAGAAAGGAAATTGTAGGCCAGTTAGTCTAACCTCAATGGTTGGGAAAGTGTTGGATTCTGTTATTAAGGATGAGGTTTCAGGGTACTTGGAGACTAATGATAAAATAAGTAAAAGTCAGCATCTGTAAAGGGAAATCTTGCCTGATAAATCTGTATGAGTTCTTCGAGGAAGTAACTAGCAGGATGGCCAAAGGAGAGGGAGTGGATGTCATTTACTTGGATTTTCAGAAGGCATTTGATATGGTGCCTCACATGAGGCTGCTTAACAAGATAAAATCCTATGGCATTACAGGAAAGATACTGGCATGGATAGAGGGATGGCTGACAGGCAGGAGGCAGTGAATGGGTATAAAGGGGGCCTTTTCTGCTTGGCTGCCAGTGACTAGTTCACATTGTTTGTCAATGATTTAGATCATGGAATTAATGGCATTGAGGCAAATTTTGATAGATAGGTGGAGGGGTAGGTAGTGCTGAGGAAGCAATGCAATTGCAGTAGGACTTAGACAAATTGGAAGAATGGACAAAATAGTGGCAGATAGAATGCAGTGTTGGGAAACGTATGAAAATGAATTTTGGTAAAAGGAACAATAATACAGACTGTTATCTAAATGGAGAGAAAATTCAAACATCAGAGGTGCAGAGGGATTTGGGAGCCCTCGTGCAAGACTCCCAGAAGGTTAATTCACAGGTTGAGTCTGCAGTAAAGAAGGCAAATGCAATGTTGGCTTTTATTTCAAAGAGATTAGCATAGCAAGTAGATAATGCTGAGGTTTTATAAGAATTTAGTCAGGATGCACTTGGAACATTGTCAACAGTTTTGGGCCCCATATCTCAGAAAGGATGTGTTGTCATTGGAGAGAGTCCTAAGGAGGTTTACAAGGATGATTCCAGGAATGAAGGGGTTAACATATGAGGAGCGTTTTATAGCTTTGGTCCTGTACTCACTGGAATTTAGAAGAATGCGGGGGTATCTCATTGAAACCTACCAAGGCCAAGTCCATGGGTATATTTAAAGTAGAACTTGATAGTTTCCTGATTGGTCAAAACATCAACGGACATGGCATGAAGGCAGGTGTATGGGGTTGAATGGAATCCGGGATCAGCCATGATGGAATGGTGGGGCAGACTCGGTAGGCTGAATAGCCTAATTCTGCTCCTATGTCTTATGGTCTTATGGTCTAACAGGATTGTAGTGCTTCAAGAAGGCAGCACACCTCCACCATCTCATGGGCAATCAGAGGTAGACAATAACCAATGCCCTTTTCAGCAAAACTCAGATCCCCTTCACAAAGCCATGCTGACTGTCCCTGATCAGGCCATGATTCTCTAAATGCCCATAGATTCTATCTCTAAGAATCTTTTCCATCTCTAAGAATCTGTAGGTGATTCCAAGAATTTGTTTTGGTCAAGGTGTTCTATATTGATGGCTCTCATGTCCATGGATAGGAAGGGTTTAGAGCAGGGGTTCCCAGTGTTTTATTTTATGCCATGGACCTCTACCATTAACTGAGGGTCTCTGTGGATCCTAGGTTGGGAACCCCTGGTTCATGGGATTTGGGCCAAACATATGAAAAATGGGACTATCTTAGGTGGGCATTCTGGTTAATATGATTGAGTTTGGCCAAAGGGCCTCTTTTCTCGCTGTATAACTCTGATTTTCAGATAGTGTCCTGAAAGACCTGCTTTTCTACTTTATTTGAAAGTGGGTATCTCCTAACCTATATCAAGTCCTGAATGCCTTTTACCATTGTTCTGACCACCTTTAACCCTAGTCTCCAAATATTTTATGTTCTCTGCTCAATTTAAATCATATCAACCTCTTGAGCCACCTCATCTCTATATGGAGCCAGTGATCATTAATGGAGAATGTGTGGAGCAGGTTAAGACCTACAAGTATCTGGGAGTACAGTTAGACGAGAAGCTAGACTGGACTGCCAACACAGATGCCTTGTGCAGGAAGGCACAGAGTCGACTGTACTTCCTAAGAAGGTTGGCGTCATTCAATGTCTGTAGTGAGATGCTGAAGATGTTCTATAGGTCAGTTGTGGAGAGCGCCCTCTTCTTTGTGGTGGCGTGTTGGGGAGGAAGCATTAAGAAGAAGGACGCCTCACGTCTTAATAAGCTGGTAAGGAAGGCGGGCTCTGTCGTGGGCAAAGTACTGGAGAGTTTAACATCGGTAGCTGAGCGAAGGGCGCTGAGTAGGCTACGGTCAATTATGGATAACTCTGAACATCCTCTACATAGCACCATCCAGAGACAGAGAAGCAGTTTCAGCGACAGGTTACTATCGATGCAATGCTCCTCAGACAGGATGAAGAGGTCAATACTCCCCAATGCCATTAGGCTTTACAATTCAACCGCCAGGACTTGAGAACTTTTTAAAAGCTATTATTAATGCTTTTTGAGATAGTGATTTAGATGCATATCATATTTTTTACTGAGTTAAGTATTGTATGTAATTAGTTTTGCTACAACAAGTGTATGGGACATTGGAAAAAAGTTGAATTTCCCCATGGGGATGAATAAAGTATCTATCTATCTATCTATCTATCTATTCTCTTAGAGCCATATAATTATCTTATTTCAAGATTTCAGTCTCTCTGATTCTGGCCTCAAATACGGTCTTTCTTGGTTACAATTTATGGGCATGCTATGTTGGCAATGGATGCATGGCAACACTTGTGGGCTGCCTCCAGCACATCCTTGGACTGTGTTGGTCATTGATGCCAACAGGGCATTTCACTGCAAGTTTCAATGTTTAAATGTTTATGTGACAAATAAGGCCAATCTAATCTAGCCTTTTGCAGTCATGCCTCAAACTGCTTAAAACCCAGAGCAGCTAACACACAATGCTGGAGGAGCTCAGCAGACCAGGCAGCATCTATGGAAAAGTAAACATCCGATGTTTCAGGCCAAAACTCTTCTTGGGGACTGAAAAGGAAGGGGGAAGGAGTCAGAGTGAGAAGGTGGGGGGGGGTGAGGAGGAAGAGCAAGGTGGCAGGTAATAGGTAAAATAGGGGAAAGGAGAGAGTGAAGTAAAGAGCTGGAAAGTTGATTGGTAGAAGAGATAAAGCTGGAGAAGGGAGAATCTGATAGAAGACAGAGCACCATGGAAGAAAGGGAAGGGGGAGGAACACCAGAAGGAGGTGTTAGGCAAGTAAGAAGAGAAGGTGTGAAAGGGAAACAGGAATGGGGGGGATGGTGAAGAAGAGAAGTGGGAAGGAGCAATTACCAGAAGTTTGAGAAATTGATGTTCATGACATCAGGTTGGAGATGACCCAGACAGAATATAAGGTGTTGCTCTTCCAACTTGGAAGTGGCTTCATTGTGGCAGTACAGGAGGCCTTGTTCTGACGTGTCAGAATGGGAATAGGAAGTTGAATTGAAATGGGCGGCTCTGGGAAATCCCACTTTTTGTGGCATACAGATCAAAGGCGCTCCAAGAAGCAGTCTCCCAATCTAATTGGGTCTCACCAATATACAGCAGGCTTAAAACCCAGGTTCTGATAATCCCTATCTAAAACTCAACTTTTAAACCATTCTCTAATGCAGCTTTTATGTATTCCTCCTTCGATCTCATCCTTATAGTTGTCATCCTGTTGTCCTGTTAAACAGACCTGTTGCACAGTGTTGCAACTAGTGAGCTGCTGTCTCACAGCTCCACTAACTCAGGTTCAATCCTGACATCTGGTGTTATCTGTGGAACATCCTCCAGGTGTTCTGGTTTCCCCTCCATCCAAAAGATTTGCAGACTGGTAGGTTGACTGACTTCTATAAATTTCCACTGGTATACTGGTGCGTGGCAAAATCTGAAGGGCATTGATGGGAATGTGGGAAGAATAAAGAAAATGGGATTGATGTAGGATTAGTGAAGATGGGAGTTTGATGGCTGATGCAAATGCAGCGGGTCAAATGATACTATAAATGCAGCTTACCTTTTGAGTTTATTTTTCATCAGCTTTTCCTTTAAGTTGACCATGGTAGGAGTCAACTACATTGGTGGGCATAGAACCTTCTGTAAGACAGGCTAGGTAAGTATATCAGGTTTCCTTGCCCTTGTCTGGATGACTTCGGTAAACCAGATGGATTTTTTGCAACAATCTAGTAGCTTTATATTTCACATCACTAATGCCGGTTTATAAAGGTGGATTAAATCTACAAGGTGCCATAGTGAGATTTGAACTCATGAACTCTGGATGCTAATGTAATGCGACCAATAAGCTAAGGCTAGTAAATTGTTTTAATCTTTCATCAGAGCTCATCTGTTTTCATGTTGGGGTCAGTCTTGTTGCCCTCTATGAGCCAATGTGAAAGGGAAGAAGTGAGCTGTTGTTGCAAACCCATAAACATCAAGAAACCAAACTGGAGAAGCCAGGTTAGTTCACACAACACACTTCTATTTCCTTCCAGTGAAGTTCAGCAGAGTATGTGTATGAAATGACCTGTGTGTCAACCAGAAAATTCATAAGTTCTTGATTTCCTTTATAACGCTGTTACTATTTCATGATAGAAGTTTGTTTTAAAAAAATGATTGGAAATGAAATTCTTAAATGAGGACTTTTGAATTAGGGAACATCAATTTAAACCTGAAACAGGTATTGATGTTGGTGAAATTTGCTCATCATTCTTACCTGTAATCCAATAAAGGCCATTACAATGGAATTGATTGTTCCCAGGACTCCTTCTGGATCGAAGGGCTCAGTAGTATGATACAGCTTCTGAAATATAAGATAAATATGGAAGTAAGTGTAAGATATTTCAAGTTGTTCAGAAATACCTAGACTCTGATGAATTCTATGGCCAAATGTACTGTGGATTTAGTTCACTAGAATGAAACACATTGTAAAATTTCTGTTGATACCAAAAGATATAATTTGAAAAGATTGTTTGATTTTGTAGTGTGCATAATGTAGTCCATAGTTATGTTGTACAATGTAGCACTGTGTTGTGTATTGTTGTGCAGAGTTTAGCTGGGCAGAATCGTGTTAAATAGTAAATCTCCAGTAATCTACTGTCCCATTGTTTGGAACTCACAAAGGTTCAGCATCTGGCTATTTTGGGCTCCACTCCAACATTCATTTTAAACTCACCAGGGTGCCTTTCCTCTTTTTAAACTCACTGTTCCCATGCTCCCTTTTAACTCGATGGGACAGTATTTCCAATACTCTTTATACTCACCCTGTTTCCTGGGCTCTGTTTAGATTTAATAAAGTCTTGTTTCCCCTGCTCCCTTTAAACTCACCTGTTAATTGGAATTTTTATTTTGCCGTTGTGTAAAGTCTATAAAAAGTTTAATTCAATACCTGCTAGTCCAGCAACACTGAAGTCCCAAAGGTGATGAATTATGGGAGTTTTGATGTTTCGTGTATGGTTTGTGCATTTTGGAGTTGAGTTGGGAATCAGAGTAATTCTCCTTAAATCGGAGGCATGACTGAGATCTATCCTCAAGATTATCTTAAGGCAGCGGGGGCAAGCCAAAGGCACACAGCATGCGGTGTTGCCCCTCAGTTCTTTAAACCCTACCCAGAATAAAAAGATACCTAACTATTATCTTCACTGCCAAATGAAGCAGTGAATCATTTAATACAACCCGTGAGCAGTGAGATGTTTCTGCAGGGAACGTCTCACATTGGTTTGGTGCCAGCTAGATGGTTACAAGAACATGTAAGAGACACCTCTCTGATAGTACTGCGTGATGGATGGGAATCTGCTTGTACTTCTCAGCATTGAGGATTCTTTTAATTCTGACCTGATCGCCAACTCTATTTGCAGAAATGCAGCCCCAAACCTGCAGGGAACCCCACCATGGTGCTCTGTTGGCTGCAGACATTCATCCATCTAATGCTCTCCAGCTCTTCTACCGAAAAACTGCCTCCTGTTTAAGCCAAAAATTTCAAATTTTGACTTGTTAGTTCAGAGCATTTGCTGCCGTCGTTCATCAGGGAATAATGATCCTGCCTTCCACTCTGTCAGAGACCTCGAATTTTTCCTCTTTTCCCCTCTCTTTCTTGTCCTAGTATCTACATTTACTGCTCCATCAGTTGCATTCTTGAGTTCTAAAGAAAAGTCCCTGACTGGAATTTCGAGTCCCAAACCTTGCCCTGTTTACCAGCGCTCCGCAGCCTCTGGCATACTCATTACAAGTGTTTCTGTGCAAGTGACCTCAACTCAGACCATCAGTATGACAGAGACATTACCTTGCAGGTGGGCCAATTGTAGATGTGATTCGTTCCCAGAAGCCGTTTGTCTATGTAGCCTGCAGCCCCTCCAGTACAATTTGAGAATTTTCCATCATCTCCTATACCTCCAGCTCCAAGGTAGCCCCTGTGAAGTCAATTACTGTGACATAAGTCAGAGTTGAGCAATGAATCCATCTTCCAATACAGAGTAATCAGAAGCAGTCCAGTTTTAACATCTTTAATCTTATCTAAATAGAGTAGACAGCCGAGATTAGTGTCACAGTTACAATCAGATTTGCATGGTCTAACTGCTAATGGCTTATGAACATGAGAAAGTCTGCAGATGCTGGAAATCCAAAGCAAAGCGTACAAAATGCTGGAGGAACTCAACGATTAAGGCAGCACCTATGGAAATGAATAAACAGTTAACGTTTCAGCTCAAGTCCCTTCTTCAGGACTGGAAAGGAAGGGGTAAGATGCCAGAATAAATAGCTAGAAGGTGATAGGTAAAGCTAGGTTGGTAGGAAAGATAAAGGGCTGGAGTGGAAGAAATCTGACGGAAGAGGAGATTGGACCATAGCAGAAAGTGAAAAAGGAGGGGATCCAGGAGGAGATGATAGGCAGGTGAGAAGAGGCAAGAGGCCAGAATGGGGAATAGAAGGGGGGAGGGGGAAGGAAAATCCTTTTACCGAAAGGAGAAATCGATGTCCAGGCCATCAGGCTGGAGGCTTCCCAGATGGAATATAAGGTGTTGCTCCTCACCCTGAGGGTGGCCTCATCTTGGCACAAGAGGAGGCCGTGAACCAAAATGTCAGAGTGGAAATGGAAATTGGAATTAAAATGTTTGGCCACTGGCAAGTTCTGCTTTTGGCGCATGGAGCAGAGGTGCTCAATGAAGTGGTCCCGCAGTTTATGAAGGGTCTCACCAATATAGAGGAGGCTGCATCAGGAGCACTGGACACAATAGACAACCCCGGCAGACTCATATGTTAAGTGTTGCCTCACCTTGAAAGATTGATTGGAGCCCTGAATGGAGGTGAGGGAGGAGGTAACTGGGCAGGTATAACAGTTTACCTGCTTGCAGGGATATATGCCGGCAGGAAGATTAGTGGGGAGGGACAAATGGACAAGAGAATCTCAGAGGGAGCGATCCTGTGGAAAGCAGAGAGATGGGGGGAGGTATGTATATGTTTGGGGGTAGGGTCCCTTTGGAGGTGGTGGAAATTGCAGAGGATGATGTGTTTGATTGGATGCTCCAATGTTTGATTGGGGTGGGAGGTAAGGATAAGAGGAACACTATAATTGTTAAAGAGGCAGGCATAGCTGGGACCCATGTGAGTGCCCATGGCTATCCCTTGAGTCTAGAGAAAGTGGGAGGAGCAAAAGGAAAAATTGTTGAAGGTGAGGACCAGTTCTGCCAGATGGAGGAGGGTAGTGGTGGAGAGGAATTGTTTGGTTCTATTATTGAGAAAGAAATAGAGAGCTTTAAGGTCTTCTTGATGGGGGATAGAAGGGGGGATATGCATGGTGAAATGGTCAGGGCCAGGGGATTGGAAATTACTGAGGAGATCAAGAGCATGAGAAGTATCATGGATGTAGGTGGGGGGGACTGAACCAAGGGAGATAGAATTGAGTCAAGGTATGAGGACAGGAGTAGAGTAGGGCAGGAGCAGGCAGAGACAATGAGGCTACCCAGACAATCACGTGTGTGGATCTTGGGATGGAGGTAGAAGCAGGAGCAGTGGAGTAGGGGATTTTTGAGTTTGGTGGCAGTGGATGGGAGCTCTACAGAGTTGATGAGGTTAGTGATAGTGTCAGAGACAGTATTCTGATGGTCCGGAGTGGGGTTCTCTTCAAGGGGTAGGTATGAAGAGGTGTCTGAGAATTGCTACCTGACCTCAGTAAGATCGAGGTCAATCCACCACACTACAAAAGAACACCCTTTGTCTGCGTGTTTGACGGTAAGGTTGGGATCGGTACGGAGAGAGTGGAGGGCAGTGAAAACTGAGGCGGTAAGGTTTGAGGAGAAGAGAGAAATGCTGAAGTCGAGATGGTTGATATCTCATCGGCAATTCGAGATGAAAAGATCCAGAGCAGACAGGGTACCGGGGGGGTGGCGGGTAGTCCAAGAAGAGGTGGTTATCCAAAATCTTACAGCTTCGCAAATATTTCCTTTTATGAATTGCTGATCAAACTTCATATTGAACAGATTGTCTAATGACAATACTGTACTACACCTAGACTAACTGCCTGGGCTGTATATGTACACCCCTAGCAGTTAATCTGATCAACCATTCAATTTCCGCCCCCAATCCCCCTCTACCTATTACCGCAGTCACTGCACTGCACTATAAACACTTTAAACATTTTTATAATGCTGTTTACATTGTAAATACTGTATATGCTGGTTTTTAGGCACATTTTGTTCCATATCTGCACTTCTAACTTTATTTTTATATAATTCTATATTCTTTATAATTGGTAAACTTTTTTTTCTATTGTACGCGGTGCCAGCATTCCACAGCAAATTCCTAATACACGTATGTGATGAATAAAGTTGATTCTTGATTAGCCAATGAGCTAGAGGTATTGTAATGCATGGAGCTGAGTTCAGGGAAAATATACTAGATATCACTAAAAGGGTCAACTTACTCAGAAAATAGCCTATTTAAAAGAAAAGGAAATAAAACTGAGAGAATTTACAGAAACTTCTCTTGGAAAATGCAGAGATATTTCTTCAGATGTACATAACATCATTCCTCCAGACAAAAGAAATAGAGATAGGAGGTTCATCACATAGAAATTCCATGGATAAAGAGCATTGCAGTCACTTACAGCAGTACAGTTGCAAGGTTTTACGTTGGGGAATTACCTAGGCGTCTCTGTTCTGTCTGGGAATAACCTTCCCACTATATGCAACCACAAGAAGTGCTCTTATAAAATTGACCATGCAGTAACTATTTATTTTCATGGAAATCTAACAGTGGTGGAGGATTACCTTTTGAGAAGCTTACATAAATGTTGGACTAAGAATGGAATTGTATACAGTAATGAGAAATTACACACTCAGGTAATCGTTGTGCATGGAAAATAAGTAAACCATCTGAATGGATCTATAATAGATTGCTTGAGATAAAACTTCCTCTGAGAAGGAAGTTCAGGAGTTCAAAGCAGAGAATCAGCATTCTGAGGAACTATTTTGCTCTGACAACAGTAATAAACTGAAAGAAATTAACATGCAGGAAACAAATATCGAACATGCAAAGTATTTTCATCTGATTTAATTTCCACAGGGTGCAATGCTTTCCCAGCTCTCTAACTTCCTGCAAAGACTTTATGACAACTGGAGCCAGACACAGAAGAGGGCAAACTGAAGCAAAAGAGAGACAACCAGGGAAATCAATCCATCACAAGGGAGGATATGATGTGACTACAATAAAGCAGGAATCATCTACCCAGTCAGGCCATTGGTAAAGCTGTAAGAAAGTTGGTCACCAGTGGCATTCAGGAAAGGTGAGAAAATCCACCTCAATATAATTCTCCTAAATAAGCATTTCTTGCAATGATTTTAGAATGCTGACTGAAATTCTCTCCACTTCTCTCCTGTGCTTTGCAAGAGTTACACAGATTCAAGTTAATAATATGACATGTGGCACTCGACTCCAAACAGTGATCTAAAAGTAATTCTCTAACCAAAACAAAGGCATTTTAGAATGGATCTGGTTCACCTTTTCCATGCTGGTAGCCCTAGGTGGAATTTCTATTCTACAAGCTGGGTTTTTGTCCTTCCCAGGTTCTCTGTTACTCTGGGTCAACCTGAATCCTATAATATTTTATAAAGTGAATGGGCTGCAATCTTTTTGTCCATGGAAGATGCTACTGCACCTTTAAAACTGGAATGAGAAGTTTATGGTAGAATGCAGGAACTGAAATGAGAGCAATAGTTTAAAAGCCATTTGAGATTGAGGCCCTTAGGAAACTACTTTCTGTGTGATTATTCACAAGTGATGTAACACAAATAAATTTCACACATGGGTAAACAAATACTTTACGGCACTGAGACCTCTTTTCACCATGTTCTGCTAATATTGGCTTTTCAAAAGCACTGTCCAAATTTGTTCCATATTCTTCTTCCCAATTGTCCTGATTTCTGGGGACTCTGAAATGTACTTGGGTGGAACAGTAAAACATGACAAAATAATATCCATGTGGGAGAGAATTCTGAAATCTTTGGAGAGTGCAAGATACAGTATATTGTACAGGTTATGCAATATGCACAACACACGCAACGTGCTGGAGGAGCTCAACCGGTCAGGTAGAAACTATGGATGGGAATAAATAGTTGACCTTTCGGGTCAAGACCCTTCATCAGGACCAGAAAGAAAGGGGTAAGGAGTCAGAATAAGAAGGTGGGGGAGGGAAGGAAGATGTACAAGGTGGCAGGTGATAGGTGATACTGAGAGTGGATGAAGAGGAGAAGTAAAGAGCTGGAAAGTTGATTAGTAGAAGAGATAAAGGGCTAGAGAAGGGATAATCTGATAGGGGAGTACAGAAAACCATGGAAGAAGGGCAAGGGGGCAGAGCACCGGGGGAGGTGATGGGCAGGTAAGAAGAGAAAGTATGAGAGGGAAATAAGAATGAGGAATGGTGAAGGAGAGGAGGGTGAGTAATTACCGTAAGTTCAAGAAATCAATGTTCATTTCATCAGGTTGGAGGCTACCCAGATGGAATATAAGGTGTTGCTTCTCCAACCTGAGTGTGGCCACAAAAAGTGAGATTTCCTGGTAGCCACCCATTTCAAGTCTATTTCCTATTCCCATTCTCTCATGGGAGTCCATTGCCTCCTCTACTGCCACACTAAGGCCACATTCTTGTTCACCTCTCACACCTTCTCTTCTTACCTGCCCATCACCTCCCTCTGATGCTCTTCCCCATTTCCTTTCTTCCACAGTCTTCTGTCCTCTTCTATCAGATCCTCCCTTCTCTATCCTTTTATCTCTTCTACCAATCAAATTCCCAGCTCTTTACTTCACTCACTCCCCCTCCCCTGGTTTCACCTATCACCTGCCACCTTGTACTTCTTCCTCCCCTGCCCAACTTTCTTATTCTGACTTCTCCCTTTCCTTTCTAGTCTTGATGAAGGGTCTCAGCCCGAAGTATTGACATCCACAGATGCTGCATGACCTGCTGAGTTCCTCCAGCACATTGTGGTTATTACTCTAGATTTCCAGCATCTACATTTCCTCTTAGGATTATGTAGGCACCCCTTTACAATGTTAACAACTACTCCCTGTATACTGTACTGCTATAGGTGTTTCAGTGTAGAGGCCTCTGAAGTTGTCTGGTTCTGTTAAGAAGCCACATCAGAAATTCTGGTTAAATTGTTTATAAATAAAGTATTTTTTAGTTTAAATTATTTGTTATTCTGTTGTATTTTGCAAAACAAATGAAAGAAGATACAAAGATAGAGATTAAACTGACTGCCAGTTTTCTCTTGCCTGCTTTGTGTTATCACTTAGAACAGTGTCCATCTTTTGTATGTTTATATGTCCGCTGTTAGTAGCAAACCAGAAGGTGGGAAGTGAGAAAGGGAGAAGAAAGACAACATTGAAACCAGACTAACAAACTTGCTCAAATGACTGATGTGATGAAGATTGCAATGGCTTTGAAATTATTTATGAAACAGCACATACTTATTTGTTGAACCTCTAACCTCAAAATCAGAATCAGAAGCAGTTTTAATATAATTGACATAGAGTATGTCATGAAATTTGTTGTTTTGTGATAGCATACAGTGCAACATCTAAAAAAAACAATACATTTCTATAAGAAATATACTTTAAAAACTTAAATTAACTAAGTAATGCAAAAAGAAAGCAAACATGGTGATGTAGTGTTCATAGGTTGGTTCATTGTCCGTTCAGAAATCTGATGGTGAAGGGGAAGAAGATGTTTCTAAAATGTTAAGTGTACCTTCATGCTCCTGTACCTCTTCCCTGATGGTAGTAATGAGGAAAGGGCATGTCCTGGGTGATGGATCCTCAATGATGCATGCTACCCTTTTGAGGCTTTGCCTTTTGAAGATATCCACAATACTGGGGAGGTTAGTACCAGTGATGAAGCTGGCTGAGTTAGCAACCATTTGCAGTATTTTCTGATCCATTGCAGTGCCCCCCCCCCCCCCATACCAGTTAGACACAGAACTGCAAACATGAGGAAATCTGCAGATGCTGGAAATTCAAACAACAACACACACAAAATGCTGGTGGAACACAGCAGGCCAGGCAGCATCTATAGGGAGAAGCGCTGTCGACGTTTCGGGCCGAGACCCTTTGTCAGGACTAACCGAAAGGAAAGATAGTAAGAGATTTGAAAGTAGTGGGGGGAGGGGGGAAATGCGAAATGATAGGAGAAGACCGGAGGGGGTGGGATGAAGCTAAGAGCTGGAAAGGTGATTGGCGAAAGTGATACAGAGCTGGAGAAGGGAAAGGATCATGGGACGGGAGGCCTCGGGAGAAAGAAGGTGGGGGGGAAGCACCAGAGGGAGATGGAGAACAGGCAAACAACTAAATATGTCAGGGATGGGGTAAGAAGGGGAGGAGGGGCATTAACGGAAGTTAGAGAAGTCAATGTTCATGCCATCAGGTTGGAGGCTACCCAGCCGGTATATAAGGTGTTGTTCCTCCAACCTAAGTTTGGATTCATCTTGACAGTAGAGGAGGTCACGGATAGACATATCAGAATGGGAATGGGACGTGGAATTAAAATGTGTGGCCACTGGGAGATCCTGCTTTCTCTGGCAGACAGAGCGTAGGCGTTCAGCGAAACGATCTCCCAGACTGCGTCAGGTCTCACCAATATATAGAAGGCTATACCGGGAGTACCAGACGCAGTATATCACACCAGCCGACTCACAGGTGAAGTGCCGCCTCACCTGGAAGGACTGTCTGGGGCCCTGAATGGTGGTGAGGGAGGAAGTGTAAGGGCAGGTGTGGCACTTGTTCCGTTTACAAGGATAAGTGCCAGGAGGGAGATCGGTGGGAAGGGATGGGGGGTACGAGTGGACAAGGGAGTCGCGTAGGGAGCGATCCCTGTGAAAAGCAGAAGGGGGGGAGGGAAAGATGTGCTTGGTAGTGGGATCTGAACTGACTGTCTGTGTACCTATTACATTGATTGAGGAGCAAACAAACCACATGCCTCTATTTGTCCAATAGGATCAGAGAATAAATTCACAACGGCTACAGAAAAAGCAATGCCTTCACAGCTTAACAATGCTTACAAAGATATGGAAAACTTTCTGTCAATGATATGACAAAGTATTCATTTGCACAGATAGTTTTGAAATTATTGTTAAATTCACATATACGCTTTCACCTTCTTTGCAAGTATATTCTGTAGCCTCTGGGGGCTTAATATTGAAAGACAAAGGAGAAACAAATCACAACATTAGTCCTAAATTAAATGCGGCACACCTCTGGGCTGAGCAGACCTGAAGATGGATGCCCTTTCATTCCATCCACCCGTTTGTGTGTGACAGAATATGATTATCTAATATCCCCTAGCAAGATCTGTAATATGAGCCATTAATCAAAAGGAGCAGCCATCAAGTAAACAGAATTCCCGTAGTATCTGAGTGGGGCCCGCGAGACCTGTTCATCCAAAATTCCCAGCACGTGATTAGAAGTGAAACAGAAGTGGTGGTGAGACAGGCTCAAAGAAACTGGCTGGTGTAGCTTATAAATCACATAAGGAAGCATCCGTTTGACGAGCTGCTTCGGTACTGTGACTGGCTTCTATTATTCACAAGATACAGACGTATTCCGGGCCTCATGCGTGACAAGTTCAATATTTCTGCAGTGTCCTCTCACATAACGGAGAGGGTCTGGGAGAAAGTTGACTGGTTTAATTTTAAATTCGTGTCATGTTACATATGTTGATGGCTTCAGAAACCACCTCTGCAACTTGACCTTAATGTTCTTTCTATGTCCTTGTGCGCTTCTCTACACCCCCAGGTTAAGATGGTTCTACCTTGTTCTCTGGACCTTCCTCCCTTACATGTTTGTGAACAGTTTTGGACCCCTTATCTTAGAAAGGATGTGCTGACACTGGAAAGGGTTCAAAAGAGGTTCACAAAAACGATTCCAGGATTGACAGCTTGTCATGTGAAGAACGTTTGATGACTCTGGGACTGTATTCACTGGAATTCAGAAGTATGAGGGGTGACTAAATTGACACCTTTCGAATTCTGAGAAGCCTCAGTAGAGTGGATGTGGAAAGGATGTTTCCTATGGTGGGAGAGGGCACAGCTTCAGAGTAGAGGGGCGTCCATATAGAGCAGAGATGAGAAAGAATTTCTTTAACCAGGGAGTGGTGAATCTGTGGCTTCTTTGCCACAGGTGGCTGTGGAGGTTGAGTTTTATCTGATAATTAAGGCAGAGTTTGATAGATTCTTGATTGGCCAGGGCATGAAGGGATATGGGGAGAAGGCAGAAGACTGGGGCTGAAAAGGAAAATGAATCAGCCATGATGAAATGGCAGAGCAGACTCGATGGGCCAAATGGCCTAATTCTGCTCCTATATCTTATGGTCTTATCTTTCACCTCAGCATTTCCCTCTAAAACAATTCCAAACCCAAGTCAAGCCCTTTACCTCTGAAACCAGTAGCATCCAAATGTAATGTCAGAATGAACTGGTTTGGTGTTCTGAATTAACAGCTGATGTAGGAAGATGCCATTAAGCAAGCAGAACCGATGTATGTAACAGGGCGTTGAATTAATGGTACATCACGGAGGTGACAGTCACCTTGGCCCAGTGGTGGCATTAGTACCTTGAAATTAGGAGTTTCTGAGTTTAACTCCACTCCTTGAATAGTTGGCTGAGACTAAAGCTTTTGGCAGTATTGACAATGAACTGCAATTCTGAAACTTGTTTCCAAACTAAGATAGCCTGAAAGGTGTTGCACATAGGTTCACCTGTTCAGAAGGCCTGTTGTAACAGCTTGCTTCCAGTAAAATTGTACGGATCTGAGATTCTTCCTAATGTGTGAATCTTTATTCCCTGAGATATCATGCCTCTCCGCAGGTTACACTTCTGAGTTTTGCTCGTGACTAGATAGGTGCTATTGTTGCCTACTGAAGGCATCAACCACCAGGCTTCCTAACCTGGGTAGCCACTGTGAGCAGCAGCATGAACATGTTCTTGTCACAATCACCTTGGACCTCAGAGCAAAACCGCAAATCACAAATGGAAAATCATGAGCAGCAGGCCTATGTATGGTCGCTGAGGGAAGCTCTTTGGCTCTGGTTACAGAAAATGTCCACCTTTGTGTGCAAAACAAAGATTTCCAGGGAAATCTACTAGATAAAAATAATATCCTATGGGGTATCTTAAATGCTCAGAGCAAAGCAGGTTAACCAAACAGTTTTCCACAGGGATTGCTCCCTACTCAATTTCCTTGTCCACTCGTCTCTCCCCACTGATCCCCCTCCATGCACTTATCCTTGCAAGTGGCACAAGTGCCACACCTGCCCCTACACCCCCTCCCTCACTACCATTCAAGGCCACAAACAGTCTTTCCAGAGGAGGCACCACTTCACCTGTCAGTCTGTTGGGGTTGCCTTCTGTATCCAGTGCTCTTGGTGCGGCCTCCTGTATATCAGTGAGACCCGACGTAGTTTGGGAGACTGCTTCATCAAGCAACTTCGCTCCGTCCATCCCATAAAGCAGGATTTCCATTTCAATTATACTTCCCATTCCCACTCTGACATATCAGTCCATGGCCTCCTCTACTGCCACAATGAAGCCACACACAGGTTTGAGGAGTAACACCTTATATTCTGTCTGGGTAGCCTCCAAACTGATGGCATGAATTTCGATTTCTCAAACTTACGGTAATTGCGCCCTCCTTCCTTACCATTCCCCATTCTTGTTTCGATCTCATGACTCCCCTTCTTATTTGCCCATCACCTCCATCTGGTGCTCCTCCCCATTCCCTTTCTTCCAATGTCTAATGACCTCTCCTATCAGATTGCCCCTTCTTCATCCCTTTATCTCTTTCTCCAATCGACTTCCCAACTCTCCATTTTACCCCTTTGCCCTCTCCCAGTTTCACCTATCACCTTGTACTTCTTCCTCTCCTCTTCCCACCTTCTTATTCTGAGTTCCCCCGCCCTCTCTTCCTTTTCAGCCCTGATGAAGGGTCTCGGCCTGAAACGTCGACTGTTTACTCTTTTCCACAGATGCTGCCTGGCCTGTTGAGTTCCTTCAGTATTTTGTGTGTGTTGATTTAGATTTCCAGCATCTGCAGATTCCCTCATGTTTGTAAAGGAATTCCTCATCTCTGTTTCCAATGGAGGCTGTGCTCTCTGATAATAGACTCACCCACTAGAGGAATCATCCTCTCCATATCCACTCTATATACACCTTTCAGTATTTAATTGTTTTTAAAGGGATCCCTCCATCACTCTTCTAAACTCCAGTGAGTAGAGGCCCAGAGAACCCTTTCATTACTAGAATCGTTTTATTGACCCTCCTCTGGATGCTCTCCAATACCGGCATATGTTTCCTTAGATAAGGAGCCCAAAACTGCTCACAATACTCCACTTTCAGTCTGACCAATACCTCACGAAACCTCAGCATCACATCCTTGCTTTTATATTCTAGTCCTCTCGAAATAAATGCTAACATTGCATTTGCCTTCCTTACCACTGACTCAAACTGCAAGTTAACCTTTAGGGAATCCTGCATGAAGACTCCCAAGTCCCTTTGTACCTTTGACTTTTGAAATTTTTCCCTGTTTAAAAAATAAACTAAGCCTTTAATCCTTCTACCAAAGTGCATGACCATACACTCCCCAACATTATATTCAATTTGCCATATCTTTGCCCATTCTCCCAATCTGTTGAAGTCCTTCTGCAGACACTCTGCTTCTTCAACACTACCTGCTCCTCCACCTACCTTTGTATTGTTTGCAAACTTGGCAACAAAGCCATCAATTCTGTCATCCAAATTGTTAACATGCTGTAAAACATGAAAAGAAGCCGTCCTAATACCACTTGTCATTGGCAGCTAACAAGAATAGGCTGCCTTTATTCTGACTCTTTGCCTCTTGCCAGTCAGCCAATCTTCTATCCATGCTAGAATAATTCCTGTAATACCATGGGTTCTTATCTTGTTAAGCAGCCTCATGTGTAGCACCTTGTCAAAAAGTTCCTCCCCACATCAACTTAGTGCAATAAGTGGCAACTTTGCTGTTTCTTTAGTGTTTATTTGTATTACATGGCCCAGTTGCTAGCTCAAAAATCAATGAGCAAGGATCCGGCTAGATTTGAACCTAGGATCTCTTGCTCCAAAGTCAAAGTCCTTTTGAAAATCCAAGTAAAGAACATCCTTTGACTTTCCTTCATCTAACCTGCCTGTAATTTCCTCAAATAATTCCAACAGATTTGTCAGGCAAGATTTCCACTTTAAGGAAAACAGAATCAGAATCAGATTTAATATCATTAGTATATGCTGCAAAATTTGTTGTTTTATGTCAGCAGTACAATGCAATAAAAAACTAAAAATTAGAAGTATATAAAAACATGAACTAAATAAGTGAAGCAAAATGAGAGGGGAAAATGAGAGAGATTCAGTGTTCATGGATTCATTGTCCATTCAGCAATCGGATGGTAGAGGGGAAGATACTTCCTGAAACATTGAGAGTTGAGTTGACTTTATTTCTTACCTCAAAAATGGCCTGCAAACACTGTTGGCGTGCATCCAGTTCTGTCTCTAACCTCAATCAGAATTGATTTTTCGCTCTTAAGATAGCATTCTCTATGTCATGCCTGGACTTCCTGTATAGTTCTGGATCACCAGTCTTGAATGCTATAGATCTAGCCCTATTCAGGCTATGAATCTCCAGGTTCATTCACAGCTTTTGATTTAGGTATGTCCAGTATGTTCTCAAAGGCAATTGCTGACTTTGGACTACTTTGATTTGATCTGCTATCCCCTTTCACCTCTCCTTTATTCTTTATATATCTGAAAAAAAAACTTTTGGTATTCTCTTTGATATTATTGGATTGCTTACCTTCATAACTCATCTTTTCTCTCCTTATGGGTTTTTTTAGTGGCTGTTAGTCTTTGAAAGCTTCCAAATCTTCTAACTTCTCATTAATTTTTACTATTGAACCCAGAATGAACTTACGTGGGACATCCTGGGACAGGTAGGAGAAAGGTGAGGCACAGCCACAATATTTCCAGTATGATGATACATGTCCACTCGGGCCAATAGATGAGAATTTCCCTAACTGGCGCCCAAATACGGTCCTATGGACATAAACATATCATACACAAGATGCATGAGAAGGAAAAAGTATTGTAAATTAAGTACACAAACAAACGTGCAAATTGAAAGGGATGATGGATTGATGGTACACAGGTTCAGCCTTGGCTATTAACAGTAGGTAAAGATTGTATTAAATCAAATAAACAGTCTTAAAATATTGTTTCAAAATAAGGAAATAAGCCTGAGAGAAATTCAGAATTCAGAGAACACTGACATTAAGTTTGGGTGTGGATAGAAATTTGGTCTGTGTTTTGGTAGTATTTTTTTAAGGTGAGGAAGAGAGATGGGGGAATAAAAAGGATGAAATCCAAAGAGCAATGCAGAGATGTCTGAAGACTGTTTAAAATGTGCACTGCAAGAGAAGTATACAAGATGTTAGAGGTCAAAAGGACACAGTAAGGAGGTTAAAATAGAGAAGGTTAAAAATTTCAAAAATATAGAGGGATCAAAGATAGGAAATAACAGAATGGTCCTGGTCTGTGAGAGGAAACTCCAGAAATACTGCAGTTGTCACTCACAAGATGTGGAAAATGACCACAAATTTTCTAAACATAATGCTTATATGGAATATCAAGGTTTCAAATTTCACAACTATTAAAACAGCTTATAAGAGTTTCAGAAATATGTGAAATGCTAAAGAATAGCAGAAGTTAATGTGCAGACTGAATTATATTGGGAAATAAAGAAATGACGGAGAAATATAACATGCACAAAATGCTGGTGGAACTCAGCAGCCAGCAGCATCTATAAGAAAAGAGTACAGTTGACGTTTTGGGCCAAGACCCTTCATCCAGTCTTGATGAAGGGTCTCAGCCAAAACATCAACTGTACTCTTTTCCATAGATGCTATCTGGCCTGCTGAGTTCTTCCAGCATTTTGTGTGTTGCTTGGATTTCCAGCATCTGCAGATTTTGTCTTGTTTCTGAGAAATACAACTGATATTTTTTTGTCTCTCTTCATGGAAGAAAGCCCAGGTGACCTCTTTGAAATTGCAGTGAGAAATAGGAAATAGTAAAAATCAGACATCAAGAATAAATGGGGTGCATTACCCTTAACTGCAAGGGGACATTCGTGCAAGAATGAGGTTTTATTCTAATTACATAAGGTTCTAGGGAACACAGCATCTAGAACACAGCAGAGATCTGGTCTACCCAACAAGGAACAAATTTGTATTTGAGGAGGTGCAGCAAATGTTTACCAATTGAATCCTGGGATGATGGCCCATAGTGTGTGCAGAAGTTAACATACTGGGCCCGTGCCCTCAAGATTAAAAGACTGAAAATTGATCTCACTGAAAGGTATAAAATGCTTAAGTGTCTTCAGAGAGTTGATGCACAATTGATGTTTCCTCAGCTGGCATATCTAAACCAACAGCCACATTATTAAAGAAATGGATTGACTATTTAACACAGAGATAAGAAAATATCTAGGAAATGTGTGAACTTCTCGAATTTGCTGCACATGAGGACTATGTTTCATTTCCTGTTTATATTTAAGATAGAGAACAATTGACTTTTGAATTGAAGGATCTGGGTTTAATGCATGGTGCTCAGGTAAAAGATGAGCCTGAAATCTTGATGAATGGTACAGCAGCTATGATGGGCAGAATAGCAAACTCCTGCTTCTACTCCTTACGTTTTAAGGTCCCAAAACAAAATGGCATATAGAGTAAAGCATATGGCAGAGTGGTAGTGCTGAGGAATGTTGATATCATGGATGGTGTATTGGCTTGGGTCTCTCTGAGTGAAAATCTCGCCACAGGTCAAAAAATTTATTCTTTTTTAAAATGCAGTTAGGAATGAAAGAGCACATGTGCACAAACACGCAATGACTCCAGCAGAGTTATGATCAAGGTCAACTGGCCTCAGAGTAAGGTTGTTCCAGAGCTTAGCCCCAAAGTCTTCAGAATCAGAATCAGGTTTATTATCAGCGGCATGTGACGTGAAATTTGTCTTCATTCAAGAATATCTTCTTAATCCACTCAACATCACTTTGGTGGTTAAAAGCATCCTGAAATATCCTCATGGTCAACATGGATCATTACTGGATCGGTACTGTGAGAATGTGCAACTTTCCACACAGGGTGAGACCCTATCTTACAAATTGTCTTAAAAGGCTGTGAAAGGTAACAGGTTACTTGCCTCCTCAAGGGAATTCAATAAAGTATAATATCGCATGGATATACTGTATAACTGATCACCAGAAATAATTTCTCACCGCGTATTGTTTTAAATCCTTTCTAGCAAAACAAGTCTCCATCAGGGCAACGACAAAATATGTGAAGCCAAGACGTTGCAGAACTCCAGGGATTCTAGCCCTTTCCCATGACACTGTCAAAGAAGAAGAAAACAATTTAACTTTTAACAATTTAACTCATATTCCAACATCTAAAAGATTGACTCTATGCTGATGGCCAATCCCACTACAGTCTGAAGTAAAGCACCACAAGTTTGTCCCTAGTTAAAAAAATATATCACATCAAGCTGTAGAGAGGAGCTCAGATGTTAAGTCATAGCCCTGGTCTCCATGCTGGTCAGCAACCATACATAGTCAGAAGTGGCAGGAGGATAGGTGTAATAAGCTTTTGATTCCAGATGTTAGCTAAGGAATGATTTGCTAGCATTTCAACATGAACGAAAACCATGACTTTCAGTGATTAGATCCTATCACTCCATCAAGGCATTTCAGTATTCGATAGGTTTCAATTAAGTCACCCCTCATTCTTTTGAATTCTAATGAATACAGGCCCAAAGCCATTAAACGCTCTTCATATAATGAGCTGCTCAATCCTGGAATCATTTCATGAACCTCCTTTGAACTGTTTCCAGTTTCAGAATGTTCTTTCTAAGATGAGACCAAAAACTGCTCACAATACTCTAAGTGAGGCCTCACCAGTACTTTATAGTTTCAACATTACATACTTGCTTTTATATTCTAGTCCTCTTGAAATGAATGCTAACATTGTATTTGCCTTCCTCTCCTCAGACTCAACCTAAAAATTAACCTTTAAGGAACCCTGCACAAGGACTCTCAAGTCCCTTTCCATCTCAGTTTTATGTATTTTCTCTCCATTTAGAAAATAGTCAACCCTTTCATTTCTTCCGCCGAAGTGCATAACCAGACACTTCCTGACACTGTATTCCATCTGCCATTCCTTTGCTCATTCTCCTAATCTGCCTAAGTCCTTCTGTAGCCTCTCTGCTTCCTCAAAACTACCTGCCCCTCCACCTATCTTCGTATAACCTGCAAACGAAGTGAGCAACTCCATCATCCAAATCATTTGCATACAGCATAAAAAGAATTGGTCACGACACAAACTCCTGTGAAACACCACAGGTCACTGGCAACCAGTCAGAAAAGGCTCCCTTTATTCCCACTCTTTGCTTCCTGCCGGTCAGCCTCCATTGTATGCTAGAATCTTCCCTGTAAAACCATGGGCTCATAACTTGTTAAGCAGCTTGTATGTGGCACCTTGTCAAAGGCCTTCTGAAAATCCAGGTACACAACATCAACCTGTTCTCCTTCGTCTATCCTGCTTGTTATTTCTTCAAAGAATTCCAAAAGGTTTTCTAGGCAAGATTTTCTGTTGAGGAAACCATGCTGACTACAGCCTATTTTAGCATGTGCCTCCAAGAACACCAAAACCACATCCTTAACAATTGACTCCAACATCTTCCCAATCACTGCAGTCAGATTAACTGGCCAATAATTTCCTTTCTTCTGCCTCTCTCCCTTCTAAACAACAACAATTTCTCACTCAATATAAGCAAGATGAAGGAGCTGATTATTGACTTCAGGAGGAGGAAATCGAAGCACAATAAACCAATCCTTGTCAAGGGATTATAAGACCATAAAATATAGAAAAAGAATTAGGCCATTTGCCATTTTTCAATCTTCCAGAACCTTGTGATTCTTGAGAGATCATTACAATTGCCTCCACAATCTCTTCAGCTACCTCTTTCAGAACTCTGGTCCAGGTGACTTATCTACCTTCAGACCTTCCAGTTTCTGAAGAATCTTCTCTCTAGTTATGATATCTTCAAACACTTCATGACTCCTGACATCTGGAACTTTCACCATACTACTAGTGCATGAAGACTGATACAAAATATTTTAGTTCAAAAGCTATTTCCTTGTCTCCCATTACTATCTCTCCAGCATCGTATTCCAGCTATCCGATATCCACTCTCACCTCTCTTTTACTCTTCATGTATCTGAAGAAACTTTTGGCATCCTCTTGAATATTATTGGCTAGCTTACTTTCGTGTTCCATCTTTACTTTCTTAATGACTTTTCTAGTTGCTTTCTGTTGGTTTTAAAAACTCTCCAATCCTCTAACTTCTCAGCAATTTTTGCTCTATTATATTCCCTCTCTTTGACTTTTTCTTTGGCTTTGATTTCTCTTGTTAGCCATGGTTGTGTCATCTTGCCTTTATAATACATCTTCTCCTTTGGGACATATATATCCTGCACCTTCCAAACTGCTTCCAGAAATTCCAGCCATTACCACACTGCCAACATCCCTGCCAGAGTTCTTTCCAATCAGTTTTGGCCAACTCCTCTCTCATGCCTCTGTAATTCCCTTCACTCCAATGTAATAACGACACATCTGACTTTAGCTTCTAACTTTCAAATTTCAGGATAAATTCGATTATATTATGATCAACTTAAGGTAAATGAGGGTTCTTTTACCCTAAGCTCTCTAATCAAGTCTGGTTCATTGCACAACACCCAATCCAGAACAGCTGGTCCCCTAGTGGGCTCAACCACAAGCTGCTCTAAAAAGTCATCTCAAAGGCATTCTTGAAATTTCTCCCCTTGGGATCCAGCACCAACCTAATTTTCCCAATCTATCTCCTGTTATAATTTGCAGACCACATCCCTATGACTCTTTGGGGGTCTGTATACAACTCCCATTGGTGTCTTTATACCCTTGCAATTCCTTAGTTCTATCCACAATGATACACATACCTTCCGACCCTATGTTACCTGTTTCTAATGATTTAATTTCATTTTTTATCCATAGAGAAATGCCATCCCCTGTCTTCCTGCTGTCCTTTTGATACAATGTGTAACCTTGGATATTAAGCTCCCAGCTATAATCTTCTTTCAGCCCTGATTCAGTGATATCTACAACATCATACATGCTAATCTGTAACTGTGCTAAAAGTTCATCTACCTTATTCTGTATACTGCACACATTCAAATATAACACCTTTAGTCCTGTATTCATCCTTTTCGATTTTGTCCACCTTTTACATTGCAACTCATCCTGTTGACTTTATTTTCGCCTTATCATCAACCTCTCCTTGCTGGAAGTCTCACTACACATTGCCCCGGTTTGTAAACCAGCTACCTCATCCTCAGCACCATCATTTCAGTTCCCATCCCCTTGCTAAACTACCGGTAGTTTAAACCCACATGAACAACTCCAGCCAACCTGCCCTCAAGGATACTGGGCCCCCTCAGGCTCAGGTGTAACCCATCCCTTTTGTACAGGTCGTACCTTCCCCAGAAGAGATCCCAATGATCCATAAATCTGAACACCTGCCCCCTACACCAATATCACGGCCACGCATTCACATACCAAATCAACCTATTCTTACCCTCTCTGGCACATGGCACAGGCAGAAATCCAGAGGTGGAAATGGTTAACAACTCGGTGTTATCATTTCAGATGATCTGTCCTGGGCCTAGCATGGCAGCACCTTAACTTCCTTAGAAGTTAGAAGTTTGTGAAGATTCAGCATGACTTAGACAAATGTACATACATGTGTTGTGGAGTATATTGACTGGTTATGTCACAGCCTGGTATGGGAACACTAATGCCCTTGAATGGAAAATCCTACAAAATGCAGTGGAAATGGACCAAGCAACACATACAAAATGCTACAGGAACTCAGCAGGCCAGGCAGCATCTATGAAAAAGAGTACAATCAACGTTTTGGGCTGAGACCCTTCAGCAGGACTGGAGAAAAAAAAGGATGAGGAGTCAGAGTAAGAAAGTGGGGAGAGGGGAGGAAGAATCAGGAGGTGATAGTTGAAACATGGGGAGGGGGAAGAGTGGTGAAGTAAAGAACTGGGAAGTTGATGGTGAAAGAGAGACAGGGCTGGAGAAGGGGGAGTCTGATAGGAAAGGACATAAGGCCATGGAAGAAAGAAAAGGGGGTGGAGCACCACAGGGAGGTGATAAGCAGTTAAGGAGATAAGGTGAGAGAGGGAAATGGGAATGGGGAATGATGAAGGGGGGGAAGAATTACTGGAAGTTTGAGAAATCGATGTTTATGCCACCAAGTTGAAGGCTATCCAGACAGAACATAAGGTGTTGCTCCTCCAACCTGAAATGTTGGAAAGGGAATGGGAAGCGGAATTGAAATGGGTGGTCCCTGGCGGATGGAGTGTAGACACTCAGCAAGCAGTCTCTCAATCTACGTCAGGTCTCACCGATATACAAGAGGCCACTCCGGGAGCACTTTTTATAGTAGATTATCCCAACAGACTAACAGGTGGTGTACCCCTCCTGGAAAGACTGTTTGAGGCCCTGAATGGTCGTGAGGGAGGAGGTGTAGGGGCAGATGTGGCACTTGTTCCGCTTGCAAGGATAAGTGTCAGGAGGACCAGTGGGGAGGGACAAATAGACAAGGGAATCTCACAGGAAGCAATCCCTGTGGAAAGCAGGAAGTGAGGGGGGGGGAGGGAAAGATGTGCTTGATGGTGGGATCCAACTGGAGATGGCGAAGGTTACAGAGAATTATGAGCTGGACGTGGAAGTAGGCGGGATGGTAGGTGAGGCGGCACTTCACCTGTGAGTCTGTTGGGGTCATCTACTGTATCCAGTGCTCCTGCTGTGGCTTCCTGTATATCGAAGATTGGGAGACTGCTTCACCAAGCACCTAAACTGCCAGAAAAAGCTGGATTTCCCAGTGGCCACGCATTTTAATTCCACTTCCCATTCCCATTCTGATATGTCAGTCCTCTGCCTTTTCTTTCTTCCATGGTCTTCTGTTCTCTCCTCTCACATCCTGCCTGCTCTAGCCCTTTATCTCTTTCACCAATCACCTTCCCAGCTCTTTACTTCACCACTCCCCCCACTCCCAGTTTCATCTATCCCTTTGTGGTTCTTCCTCCCCTCCCCCAACTTTCTTACTCTGACACCTCATCTTTTTCCCCAGTCTTGATGTAGGGTCTCAGTTCGAAACATCGACTGTACTCTTGTCCATAGATGCTGGCGGGCCTGCTGAGTTCTTCCAGCATTTTGTGTGGGTTGCTTGGATTTCCAGCATCTGCAGTTTTTCTCTCGTTTGTGATTAGATACAGCCCAGACCATCACAGGTAAAGCCCTCCACACCATTGAGCACATCGACAAGGAGCTCTGTCACAGGAAAGTATCATCCAGCATCAGGGACCCTCACTATCCAGGTCATGCTCTCTTCTCAACGCTGCTATCAGGAAGAAGGTACAGGAGCCTCAGGACTCACACCACCAGGTTCAGGAAAAGTTATTACCCTTCAACTATCAGGCTCTTGAACCAGTAAGGATAACTTCACTCAACTTGCCCCAACACTGAACTGTTCTCACAAACTATGAACTAACTTGCAATGACTCATCATTTCATGTACTCAATATTTTTTGCTTATTTATTTATTACTATTATTATTTATTTTTTATTTTCTATTTGTACAGTTTGTTGCCTTTTGTACATTGGTTATTGTCTGTTTCCATTGCAGGGTGCAATCTTTCATTATTTGATTATGGTTCTTGGATTTACTGAGTATGCTCGGAAGAAAACAAATCTCAGGGTTATATACGATGACGTATGTGTACTTTGATAATAAATTTACTTTAAACTCTGAACATTCTCCAGGCAATGCCTCGCCTCCTCCCAATCACCTCATGTTAAGAGAGGTTTGTGCCATTTTCTCTTAAGTGCACTGGGAATCAAAGCTTGCATATGGATCGGGGAGAAAATGGGGAGGAAGGAAAACAGCCAAAAAACTGCCAGAATGAAGAACTATCCTCCAAGGTAAAGCTTGGTTCGTAACCACCTTGACGTTTAACACCGGCAGAAATATAAGGCAATTTAACAACTATGATTTCAATAAATCCCATAGATGGTCACAACTAAGTTGATTTTTAAAGAAGATATTGCACATAATGTGGTTGGCCTTCCAAAAGGAGTAGGTGCGCAATCGACGGGAGAATTAGAGGTACCATTTATTTTCTTAATTTTCCTTTCTTTATGATTATGGTTGTCTATAAAACTACCACCTTTTGTGTTCAACAATGTGCTGGAAGAACTCAATAATGAAAGTGTTCAATATTGTTTGGGAATGATAATGCCAGGCAACTCAAAGTTCACATAAAAGATGCAAGCAAAGCCGAAATAAAATTTCCAGATGATGGAAATCTGATTTAAAAAGAGGAAATTCTGAAATTAAACAGCAATCAGGAAAAAAGGGGAAAAAATAAACATTGCTTTGTATCAATGACCTTCAATCAGATGGTTTCAGTTCTGACCTTGGGAGAATGCATGTCCTCCTGTCATTGCACTGGTCACTGTCATTTCTTAAACCCATAAGACATAAGAACAGAATTTGACCATTCAGTCCACGAGTCTGCTCCATCATTTCATTAACTCCATTCCCCTACCTTCTCCCCATAACATTTGACACCCACTCTAATCAAGAACCTATCAACCTCTGCTTTAAATATATCCAATGACTTGACCTCCACAGCCATCCGTCACAATGAACTGCACAGATTCACCACCTTCTGGCTAAAGAAATTCCTCCTCATCTCTGTTTCCAAATGGACATCCTTGTTTTCAGAGTCTGTTCCTTCTGATCATCGGCTCTCCCGTTATCAAAATCAAGGTTCAATATCACTGGTGTATGTTCTGAAATTAATTAACTTTATGGCAGCAGTACAATGAAATACGTGATAAATAAGTATAGAGAATACTGAACCACAGTAAGGATATATACAGTATGTCTATTAAATAGTTAAGTTAAAAATAAGTAGTGTAAAAAAAACAGAAATAAAAAAGTAGTGAGGTAGAGTTTATGGGTTCAATGTCCACTTAGAAATTGGATGGCAGAGGGGAAGAAACTCTTCCTGAATTGCTCAATCATTAGAGGAAACATCCTCTCCACGTCTATGTCCAATATTAATTTAGTCTACACTATTGGCAAAAAAATCAAAATGGAGTTCATGGATATGCATGAATAATTTGAGAATAATTTGCAAGAGTAGGAGACATAAGGAGAGGGGACTGGAGGAATTGCCTACCCAATAGCTATCATGGATCCTGCTCCTTCTGTGTCATTACAAGTATAAAGTCAAATACAAAATAAATTTGGTACAAAGTCAAGGATGGAGGGAGGGTAGGGGTCATGGGAGAAGTCAGAGCATGGTCAGAAATAATGTAAAAGACATTATTTTTTATATAGTTAAATAACAACAGGCAAGGTGATCTGAGGGAAAAGTGAGCGTGGGGTAGTAAAAGAACAATTAAAGGAGGTGAGAATGGATACAGCAGAATCATTACTAGCATCTGGTGTCCAATAAAACTAAAGTGGTGATAATGGTCTGAAGCTGTTGAACTCATTGCTGAGGCCAGAAGGCTAGAAAGCAATCCACTCTTCACTTCTCTGTGCCAGTGGGAATCTAAAGCACGGTGAACAAAATGGTCAGGGATACATTTCACACCTTGTAGGTTACTGGTTCCAGGAGAGGCAGGTTAGTCTACGTAATAGTTAAAATATCATGCCTTTGGTGTTTACAACAGGCTGGTCTGATTCGGAAAATTCTTTATCTAAATATACTTCAGCAAAGGTCAAAAGTTACATCAAATAAATATCAGTGCACAGATCAGCTCAGCCACTTCATTTACAATTCTTTTCCCCACTATAATCTTAGAGCCTTCTCTGAATGAGGTGATCTGATATTTGTACTGTGCACCTTCTAGACCATTAAGCAGTGGCACTGGATTTACTGTGGTTGCACGATTTGGAGGTTGTTTCTGAGGTTTTTATTTTTGGGATTGATCAATACAGAATGGGAGCTTTGATGAAAATGTGGGTAAGATATGTATTCTGCTAGTTTAATATGAAAATAAACAGCCTTGTCAGCAGAACCACCAACAGCACAATTGCAGTTGCTTTGCCAATACTCAGTGGCCACTTAATTAGGTACACCAGTACATTAATGCACATATCTAATTGGCAAATATCTAATCTGCAGTAACTCTGTGCATAAAAACATACAGATGTGGTTAAAAACTTCAGTTGTTGTTCAGACCAAACATCAGAATTGGGAAGAAATGTGACCTAGTTGACTTTGACGGTGGAATGATTGTTGATGCTAGATAGGGTGGTTTGAGTATCTCAGAAACTGCTTCTGGGATGTTCACATATGACAGTCTCTAGAGCAGGGTTTCCAAATATGAGGACCATGGACCCCTTGTTAAATGGTATTGGTCCATGGCATAAAAAAGGTTGGGAACCCCTGCTCTAGAGTTTACAGAGAATGTTGTGAAAAACAAATAAAAAAACATCCAGTGAGTTGCAGTTCAGTGGGCATAAAAGCCTTTGTTAATGAAAGTGGTCAGAGGAGAATGGCCAAGCTGATTCAAACTGACAGGAAGGTGACAGTAACTCAAATAACCACGCATTACTACAGTGGTGTGCAGAGGATCACCTCTGAATGCATAACATGTCGAACCTTGAAGTGAATCAGTTAAAGCAGAAGAAGGCCACATCATGTTCCACTACAGTTTCACTCATAAAGTGACCACTGAGTGGATTTAATTGCTGGAAAACTCAACTTGCTAATGAATCCTAGACATTCATTATTTAATGCAGCCATAGAATTCCATGAAACCTCCTTCATGATTAACATTATTGATCAGAATTTGACATGGATATACATGAGGACTAAGCTGGAAGAACAAAGCCTTTCAAGTACTACCGATAATTCTAAAACACAAAGGAAAACTGCCAAAATGAAGCAGCCTGAGTGATTAAGTGCAGTCAGCACTCTATATGTGACAGAACAAGCACATCAGCAGCACATAAATCATCAGCTGGATAGAGAATTAACCCTGAGCTTAGATGCACTCTCGGTAAGAGATTTATTAAAATCAACTCATTACTTAATTAAAAACCATCTTTATTCAGAGATGTGCACTAAATTGCACCCTCCATAACATCTGCAGATGCAATTTCTGTCAGAAAAGTTAAAGTGAGGAAAAGGAAAAGGGCTTTGACTTATTAAAGCACAAGAACACTTCAATGTCTGTTAATTCAGCCTGGCCACACTTCTATTCAAGTAAACACTACACTGCTCTTAAAGCCTATTATTTAGCATACATTATTACTGGTGCCAGAAAGCATATGAACCCAGCCTTGTCTAAACTCTTTAGTTTTTCACTAATGTATCCAGGTTTGCAGTTCTTTGAAGATGGCAGCACATGTAGATGTGGGGTCAAAGAACACACAAGGAATGCTTGCCTTCACTTGCCATAGTTTAGAATATAAGAGCATGGAGCTTGTGGTACAACTCGATAAAATGTTAGTTAGGCTATAGCCACAGTATCATGTACTACAGGAGGGACATAATTGCACTGGAGAGCTGCAGTGGAAATTTACCAGAACGTTGCCTAGGATGGGACATTTCAGTTGAGAGGAGAGACCGAATAGACTGGTTTTGTGTTCCTTGGCACAGAGGAAGCTGATAGAAGACCTGATTAAGATACATCAGGACAAGGAGCATAAATTGGGTACATAGTGGCAAACGTGGTATAGACATCTAAATTGATCAGTTCTCTGAGACCAGCATTCAGCTGTTTGGCAACACCGTGGCATCACTTCACTAGTTGCAAGCAGAAACCACAAGTTGGCTGATTCCAAGTTCAAAGTAAATTTTATCATCAAAGTACATATATGTCATCCTATACAATCCTGAGATTCATTTTCTTGTGGGCATACTCAGGAAACCTATAGAATAGTATCTATAACAGAATCAATGAAAGACCGCCCAACGAGGTGTTCGGCCAGAGTGCCGAAAACAACAAACTGCAAATGCAAATATAAATAAGTAACAAGAAATAACAAGAACATGAGATAAAGAGTCCTTGAAAGTGAGTCCATTGGTTGTGGTAACATTTCAGTGATGGGGTAAGTGAAATTGAATGAAGTTATCCCCTTTTGTTCAAGAGCCTGATGGATGAGGGGGAAAATTATTCTTGAACCTGGGGGTTTGAGTCCTGAGGCTCTTTTACTTTCTTCCTGATGGCGGCAGTGAGAAGAGAACATGACTTGCGTGGTGGGGATTCTTGATAATGGATGCTGCTTTCCCACAACACCGTTTCATGGAGATGTGCTCAATTGTTGAGAGAGCTTTACACGTGACAGTCTGGGCTGAATGTTCTACCTTTTGCATTGGTGTTTCCATACCAGGATGTGATACAGCCAGTCAATATACTCTCTACTGCACATCTACAGAAGTTTGTCAAAGTTTTAGATATTATGCCATATCACCACAAACTCCTAAGGAAGTGGAAGTGCTGCTGTGCTTTCTTTGTAATTGCACATACGTGCTGGGCCCAATACGGATTCTCTGAAATACTAACACCTAGGAATTTAAAGTTGCTAACTCTCTCCACCTCTGTTGAGGACTGGCTCATGGACCTCTGGTTTCCCTCTGCTAAAGTCTATAAGACCATAATATCATAAGACATAGGAGCAGAATTCAGCCCATCGAGTCCGCTCTACCATTTCATCATGGTTGATCCCGGATCTCATTCAACCCCATATACCTGTCCTCTCACCCTATCCCTTGATGTCCTGACCAATCAGGAATCAATCAACTTTTGCTTTAAATATATCCATGGATTTGACCTCCACTGAGGTCTGTGGCAGAGCATTTCACAGTATCACTACTCTTTGCCTAAAAAAATTCCTCCTTATCCTTGTTCTAAAGGGCCGTCCCTCAGTTCTAGTTCTGGATACCCACACCAGAGGAAACATCCTCTCCATATTCACCTTATCTAGCCCTTTCAGCTTTCGGTAGGTTTCAATGAGATCCCCACACATTCCTCTAAATTCCGGTGAGTACAGGCCCAAAATTGCCAAATGCATATGTTAACCCCTTCAATCCCAGAATCATCAAAAATTTAAATTATAAATCTAAAATAAAAAATAGAAAAGGGAAAGTATGGTAGTGCAAGTCAGGTCCGGATATTTGGAAGGTACGGCCCAGATCCAGGTCAGGATCCGTTCAGCAGTCTTATCACAGCTGGAAAGAAGCTGTTCCCAATTCTGACCGTACGAATCTTCAAGCTCCTGAACTTTCTCCCAGAGGAAAGAGGGACAAAAAGTGTGTTGGCTGGGTGGGTCGTGTCCTTGATTATCCTGGCAGCACTGCTCCAACAGTGTGCAGTATAAAGTGAGTCCAAAGATGGAAGATTGGTTTGTGTGATGTGCTGGGCTGTGCTCATGATCTTCTGCAGCTTCTTCCGGTCTTGGACAGGACAACTTCCATACCAGGTTGTGATGCACCCTCGAAGAATGCTTTCTACAGTGCATCTATAAAAATTAGTGAGGGTTTTAGGGAACAGGCCAAATTTCTTCAGCTTTCTCAGGAAGTAAAGGCACTGGTGGGCCTTCTTGGCAGTGGACTCTACTGCCTCACCAGCATCATTTTCCAGTGGTCCACTCTCACCTCCCTTTTACTCTTCATATAAATGAAAAAACCTTTGGTATCCTGCTTTATATTATCAGCTAGTTTGCCCTCATATTTCATCTTTTCTCTTTTATAGCTTTTTTAGTTGCCTTTTGTTGGATTTTAAAAGCTTCCCAATCATCCAATTTCCTACTCATTTTTGCTACCTTATATGCCCTTTCCTTGGCTTTTATGTGGTCCTTAACTTCCCTCATCAACCACAGTTGCCTAGCTCTGCCATCTGAGAACTTCTTTCTCTGTGGGACATATCTATCCTGCGCCTTGTGAACTATTCCCAGAAACTTCAGCCACCTCTGCTCTGCTGGCATCCCCACCAGTATCCCCCTCCAATCCACCTGGGCAAGCTCCTCTCTCATGTCTGTCTCTGTAATTCCCTTTATTCCATTGCAATACTGTTACAGTTCCTTGGTCTTACTGACATTGAACAAGAGGCTGTTGTTTTGACGCCAGTCAGACAGATTTTCAGTCACCCTCCTACATGCTGATTCCTCACCACCTTTGATTCAGCCCATGACACTGTTGTCATCAGCAAGCTTGAATATGGCACAGGAGCTGTGCTTTGTTATAAAGTCGTGTGTAAAGCAATTAGAACGGGGGACTAAACACACAGCCTTGTGGTGCACCTGTGCTAATGGAGATCATGGAGAAGATGGTGTTGCCAGTCGAACTGATGGGGATCTACAAGAGAGGAAGTCCAGGATCCAGTTGCACAAGGTCTTGGAGCTTATTGATTAGTTTTGAGGGGATGATGGTATTGAATGCTAAGCAGTAATTAATAAAGAGCATCCTGGTGTATGCACCTTTGCTGTCCGGATGTTCCAGGGTAGAGTAAAGAGCCAATGAGATGGCATCTGCTGTGGACCTGTTGCTCCAACAGGCAAATCGGAGTGGATCCAAGTTACCTCTCAGACAGGATCCAATATGTTTCATCACTAACCTCTCAAAACACTTCATCACTGTGGATGTAAGTGCAACTGGATGATTGTCACTGAGGCAGGTCACCCCACTCTTCTTAGGCACCAGTATAAGTGAAGCCTGCTTGAAGCAGATGGGTACCACACACTGCCAAAGTGAGAGGTTAAAAATCTCAGTGAACACACCACCCAGCTGATCGGTCTGGTCCAGATGCTTTCCTTGGGTTCACCCTCCTGAAAGCAGCCCAAACATTGGCTTCAGAAACTGAAATCAAAAAACCATCAGGGGATATGGGAGTTTGCGATGGTTCATCCATGTTCTGACAGTCAAAGTGACCATCGAAGGCATTGAACTCATCTGGAGGCGAAGCCCTGCTGTCGCCCATGTCACTTGATTTAACTTTATAAGAGGTAATAGCTTTCAAGCCTTGCCATAAGTGGCAATGATTCCTCGTTGATTCAAGTTTGGTACGGAATTTCCACTTCATCCGTGAGATGGCTTTCTGGAGATTGCACTTGGGCCTCTTGTAACTTTTTTTGGTCTCCAGATTTGAATGCCTCTGATCTAGCCTCATGTGGTGAACTACATATACCTGTCTGGATACGCCCCCCTGCTGACTGCTCCTGTGGCTCCTCCCACAGACCCCGGTATAAAGGCAATTGGGGCCTGAGCCCTGCCCTCAGTCTCCAGATTTGAAAGCCTCTGATCTAGCCTCACCATAGTTCTTCCAAGGCTACTGAGCGAGGACGACGCTGCATGATTCAATGGGGGCTCACTCGTCTACAGCAGTTGTAATAAAGTATGTTACAACTATGGTCTTTTCATTTATGTACCTAGATGAGTGTTTAAACAAGGCCCAATCCACTGACTCAAAGCAATCTCTCCTCTGCCCCCTCCCCCTGCAACCACCTCTCTGTTGTCCTGATCTCTGGTGCTTTGCTCTTTAGCCTCTGCCTGTATGCAGGTAGGAGAAGGACAACCAAATGAACTGATTAACCAAAATGCAGTCTGGGCACGGAGAGATAGGATTTCCTTAACTGAGTATAGCAGTGGTCTAATATGCTGGGACCTCCAGTGCCACAGGCTATAAACTGATGTTAATTGGGCAGGGTTTTCTTCAAACAAGCCTAGTTGAAGTCTCTGACTATGATTTGAAATGTGTCAGGATGGACTGACTGTTTCTTGTTTGGAAAGAACATCATGCAGTGTCACAAGCACTTGACTATAGTCGGCCGTTGGCTGTATGTAAACTGCATTCAGGATTACAGAGGAGAACTCTCTAAGTAAACAGAACGGACACCATTTGACTGTTAGGTGTTTCAAGTTGGTGGAACATGAGTTCGACAAAACTGCCACATCAGAGCACCAAATAGAGTTTCCCATGTAATGCAGACCTCCACCTTTTGCCTTTCCCAAATCAATAGGTCAGTCCATTCTGTAAATCAAGAATACTTCTGGCTTGACTGCTGAATCTGCTGAGCCCAGAAAAGCCACATTACAATAAAGCATACGATTAAGCATTCCCTCCGTTGTTTTATGTTTAGGTCCTCAATTTTGTTCTCCAGAGACTGCACATTTGCCAACAAGATGATGGGCAGAGGAGACCTCATCCATCCGTGACTCAGTCTGACTTGGAGTGCCCTCTGCCTCGCATTCGGCCTTGCCAATGAACCTTCTTAAATGTGCCATGCCTTTCATTAGATTGTGAGATCTGAAGATCATTGAGTTGATTTAAAAGTCCATTGCTTAGAGAGAAGTTACATGCTGCAGATTGCAGTGAAATTAATTCAAAAGGGGTATATTTTAAATAATTTTTCGAACAATTTTCTACAGTCCATAGAATGTCGCCGATGATCGCTGGCACCATCTTGAATTTTTTTTTCTGAGATTCTTGTGCATTTCTTTTCGCCCAGTGCTATGTGGTTGACATTGCATTCTTGCTCAATCTCAGAATTAAACCAATTTCTAAGATAAAACATTTTATGAAACTAGAGGAGGAAGAGGCGGCGACCTTTAAAGGGAGTAATATTTTATTGGGAGATTGCACTGTTGCCTTTGAGACTGGCATTAAATCATATGATTGTCTGGTATCAAATAGTTGATCTGATCATAATTCACAAGAAATCCCTGAATCAGATTATTGCCATCAATATTTTCAAAAACTGGATTAACTATCTATCTTTTTTCCCCAGAGTGAGAAACAATAATGGCATGTTAATATGGAGTACTGCAGACCAAAGTACTTGCTTTGGAATTCCTGACATTGATAATGTGATGTTCGTCTGGACAACCCCAGCCAGGAATGTCTTTAGTCATTTTGTAAAACTGAGCGACATTCAGTCTGGTACAGAAAGCATCCTAGATAGCAAGAAATGATTAATGCAGCCTCTGCACTTACGTGCCTAATGTTTTACACTGCTCACAGACAAATTAAGTATTCTCTACTTGAGCCATAAACTTGCTTCTTTAAGAACTAATTGTGCACCCCACCTGTGAAACCCCTACCCTTTCCTAGTGAAATCCCTACCCTATACTAGACCAAAGTTAAACAATACAAGGTTACAAATTACTTATTTTTTCCCCTCATGATACAGTACAGCATGGTGGTGTAGCAGTTAGGTGTTACATTACCATGCAGCTTTACAGCAACTGCTGAAAGACTGTGGTTCAATTCCTGCACTGTATGAAGGAGTTTGTATGTTCTCTCCGTGACTGTGTGGGTTTCCTCCGGGTGCTCTGGTTTCCTTGCACACTACAAAGGCGTATGGGTTAAGGTTAGTAAGTTGTGGGCCTGGTATGTTAGCGCCGAAAGCACGGCAACATTTGCGGGCTGCCCCAGCTCATTGACTCAAACGACACATTTCATTGCATTTCAACGTACATGTGACATATAATGGTAACTTTTAATCGTAAATCAAGAAGAGATGTCCCTGCCTACATGGCTCTCCTTGCAAATGGCTTTTGCAATTATTATTAATCTTGTGTGGGAAAGTAGTCATCTCCAGGAGTACAATAACAGCATCTGCATTAAGGTCAGGTTTTCTCCTTTGGCAGAGCCTATCTGGACAATGCAATGAGAGTAGCTTTCATATTGTTTGGGATGCTTTGCTTTATGTGTAATGGAAAGTGAGGAACAATCTATCTGTTCAGATGGAAATTAAGGATCTCAGGTAAAAAAAAACACCTGTTTCATCTTATCATTGGCTTCTGTGAACAATAGCAATTATTTTAGTTGAGATTCTTACATTGCAAAGATATGAGGTCAATAGCATTATGTATGGCAGAATCAGACAAGTGCTCAAATAGGCCCATCTTCCATTTACTCTTGAAGATCACCACATGTTATAGGTAGAGAGGGTAAGAACTGTGACAGGAGGAATTGGGATCTTGAGGGTGAGATTGAAGCAAGTGAATCAGGGGATGATGAATGTTGGTGTGTCGAGGTTGTTGATGTGATGTGCAGTGAGATTACGAGCTAGGGCACCTGATGAATGGGTGGAGTGGAAAAGGAGGTAAGTAGAAATCCCTTTTCATTTTTAGAATCTTTTTATTGATATATAATCTTCAACAGCTATAAAATGATACAAAACTTCAACAGATTAATATGTATACAATTAATAAAGCTGAAAAAAACTGATCTTAAAATATAAAAATGGGAAAAAAATTATATATAGGAAAAAGAAGGGAAGAAAAAGAACCCCATCTAACAAGGAAACAAAAACCCACTAGCTACAAAAAAACCACCCATTAGGATGGAGCAATACATTTAACCATCATCTAAATGTATTTTAAAAAGTCATCAACCACCATTTCATATTTACAAAAAAAATAAAATTGGAAGGATAATATATAACTTAATTCAAATTAGATGATAGTATTTGGCAAAAGAACCCCATCTTCTCTCAAAATCAAATCGAGGATCAAAAATTCTACTTCTAATTTTTTCCAAACTAAGACATAATATCTCTTGAGAAAACCATTCAATTAATGTAGGGGAAGAAATATCTTTCCATTTTAATAAGATAGCCCTTCTTGCCAGTAGTGTAAGTAGAAATCCCTAAGGGAGCCTACATGTTAGGTCCCTCTAAGCTGTGCCGCACAATTTGATACGGCAGAAGTGGCATCAAGTGTAGCTTGATACGACAGCACATAGCCTGATGTCACCATGTGTCTCACATGCAGAGAACCCAGGAGCAAATGGATGCTGCCATTCACGAGCTGCATAATGCAACTGTACTTTTAATTCCTTCATCCATATGATTTCTAACTCAGGTCTTTATCCTTTATCAAGAACACAGGAAGAGTCAGTCCAGTTGGAACAGCAGTGCCAATGTGGCTTGTGTACTTACGGGGTCCATCAGCTGGGCCATAGTTGATGAAGAAAGCTCCAATCAGTAGCAGAATAATGGTTCTCCACGTCAGCTTTCGCAGCAACTGCAGTCGAGGGATACCTCGTCGGAGCATAGCGCTGAAGGACAGGGCTACAGATGTACCAATGATGAAGACAAACCTAAGAACACACCATAAGTATCACTTAAGACTTTGATCGCACACATTCCATTGTGAAAAGCTCAACAGTATATGGGATTTAACAAGTGAGGCAGTTTGTGCGTGGCAACCAAATCTTAAATGAATTCAAGTTGAATTCAAGATACAGGGTACAAGTTAACTGCATCCCTTCAGACAGAAAACAAAGAAAAGCAAGGTGCTATTTAACCTTGAGTAATAAGCAACTATGAAGCAAGTTCTTGCATGAACGGTGTGGAGCAAAAGACAACACCGAATCAAACTAGGGAAATAAACACAATAAAAACACAACATAAGATTATGAGGAAACGAGGCACTTGCTCAGAGTATCATAAGCACAAGAGATTCTGCAGATGCTGGAAATCCAGAGCAACACACTCAAAATGCTGGAGAAATTCAGCAGTTAGACAGCATCTATGTAAATGAATTTACAGTCGTCATTTCAAGCTGAGACCCTTCATTGGGACTGGAAAGGAAGGGAAAAGAAGCCAGAATAAGGAGGAGATAAGAGTAGCTGTTAATAACTTGACTGTGCAGAATTTTTAATTGATAACACCACTTTGAAAAAATGATCACCAGCAGTCCTTTTGTGTGGTAGGTGATTTTTGCATGATGGTCCATACTGCCAATTTTTAAAAGTTCTACTCTTCAAAGATGATTGTGAGTTCACTGTTGCAGCATGAACAAAGTCACCAGAGAGACATTGAAGATAATGGATATACAAGTGTTTTATTCAACAAAAATGAGCAGCAAACATCATATTGAGACGTTCTTGGAGGAAGTGGCCTCCTGACCCAATATTACATGACATTTTAAATGCTAAAGGTCAAAGGTAACAGCAGAACAATTCTATAGTTACAATGTCTCTACAATGCTACCTTTGAATTACACATAGTTTTCACACACTTCCTTCTTCACACTCATACTCCAGACATCCAAAATGAATGTTAACCAGCATTGTCTGGTCTGCAAACTCCAGTCCACGGCTCCAGGAAAACTATTGCTCAGGGCTGCATTTTAAATTCAATCTACAATCCACATTCATGTCTGAAGATTGGTTGCTGGTGAAGTTAATATTTTCTGTATAAGGAATATGCCCTTATATTCACCAGCTTAGAAGCACAAACACAATCATTAAATGCAATTCAATATATTCGGTCTGTACAAAGAAACTACAAACAGACCAACTGTAAATCAAATTATCTGAACATTTCACAAATTATCCTGAGAAAAAGTCATTCAGGAGGCTGTTGAAAGGCTTGGTTATGTTCAAAGTGCCAGTCAAAGGCTTTGGAAAAATTTTCCAAGACAGAGAATCATTCAGAAGGCTTAATGAAAGTCTGAAAGGCAAAGGTGTTGGAAATTGGAAATAAGACCACAAGATGCTGGGCACTCAGGCTCAGCAGCTTTGATCGACTAGTTCTGATGAAACATTGAAACCTGAGCTGATCTGATCTCTGCACAGATGCTGACTGACAGGCTAATTGTATCCAATATACTCAGCTTTCTTTCCAATGAAAGGTAGGCTTGTTCCATAGAATTATAGAAATGTGCAGAACTGAAACAGCCTCTTTCAGCCCATCTTTTCTATGCCTACCACAACGCCCATCTATGCCAATCCCATTTGCACACATTGACCCCACATCTCCTATGTTCCATCGAGAATAAAGCCAGCCAATCCAATTGTCCCTTATAACTACAACTATCCATTCCAGGCAGACTGATAAATCTCCTCTGATCTCTCTATTGCTACCACATCCTATCTGCAGTGTGGCAGCCAAAAATATGCATAATCCTTTAGGTGCAGTCTAACTAACATTTTATACAACAGCATTATTATATTTCAACTCTAATACCTTCGGCCTCAGCCCATGAAGATTAACATACTAGATATCAAAAACCTGATGGTTGAGAGGTAATAACCATTCCTGAACCTGATAGTGTGTGTCTTGAGATCCCTGTACCTTCTTCCTGATGGCAGCAGCAAAAAGAGAGCATGGTTGCATGGTGGGGGTCCTTAATGATGGATGCTGCTTTTTTCCGATGGCACTCCAGGTAGATGTGCTCAATGGTGGGGAGGGCTTTACCTGTGATGGACAGGGCTATCTCCACTAGTTTTTGTAGGCTTTTCCATACAAGGGCTTTAGTGTTTCCATACCAGGCCATGATGTAACCAGTCAATGTACTCTCCACCACACATCAATGGGAATTTGTCAAAGTTTTAGATGACATGCTAAATATTCAAAAACTTCTAAGAAAGTAGAGGCACTGCCGTGCTTTCTTCGTAATGGCGCTTACGTGCTGGACCTAGGTCAGATCCTCTGGAATGATAACAATAAGAAATTTAAAGTTGCTGAATCTCTCCACTTCTGATCTGCGGATGAGGACTGCCTCATGGAGTCATACAGTCAAGGAGGCCATGATGCCACCAGTCAATATATACTCTTCACCACACATCTATAGAAGTTTGACAAAGTTTTAGATGTCTTTTAGAATCTTTGGAAACTTTTAAAGAAGTAGAGGTGTTGTGCTTTCTTTGTAACTGTACTTAAATGCTGGGCCCAGGACAGATCCTCTGAAATGATATCACTGAGGAATTTAAGGTTGTTGACCCTCTCCTTCTCTGATCCTTTAATGAAGTCTTGATCATGGAACTCTGTTTCCACCACCTTCCCCCCACCCCACCCCCGAGCCAATAATCAGCTCCTTGGTCTTGTCAACATTTAGTGAGGGGTTGTTGTTGTGGAACCACCCAGATTTTCAGTCTCCCTCCAATATGTTGATTCATCACCACCTTTGATTCAGCTAATAACAGTGGAGTTGTCAGCAAACTTAAATACTGGAGCTGTGCTTAGCCTCCCAGTCATTAAGTATAAAGTGAGTAGAGCAGGGGGCTAAGCACACAATTTTGTGGTGCACCTGTACTGGTAAAGATCATGGAGGAGATGTTGTTGCCAACCTAAACTGACTGGAGCCTGCAAGTGAGGAAATTGAGGATGCAATTGCACAAGGAGATACTTAGGCCAAGGCCTTGAAGCCTATTGTTCAGTCTTGAGGGGATGATTGTACTGAATGCCAAGCTGCAGTCGATAAAGAGCATCGTGATGCATGCATCTTTACTGTCTAAATGTTCCAGGGTTGAGTGAAGAACCGATGAATTGGTACCTGCTGTGGACCTGTTGTTCCAGTAGGCAAATTGAAGACCTCTCAAACGCAGGACCAGTCAGAAGGATGGCTCTTTCAGATCAAGGAGATTGTTATGAGGTCTGGAGTATTCAATGAGAAGACACGGTTACTTAGGAGACTGAGTCAATTCAGAGGGAGTGTTGATCAAGGAGTCAGTTTTGACCAATGGAATGGCAAGGACTCCTTTTTTTGAAGGAACCATCATTGCATTACAAGTGAGATGTTTTACAATGCAGCACATTCTGCAGAGTCATCCCACTCATTACCTTCTCAAAATATTCAGCAATTGAGTAGATTTACAAAGAAGGTACTTGAAGTGAAGTCCTCTGTTGAAATAGTGAACGTAAAAATTCTTCATTAAAAGAATCCATTTGCTATATTCTGAAGCGTAAGGCCAAAGGTTTTCTTGTGGATTAAAAGTCTGTTCACCTTGGGAAACTGTTGTACCATAAGGTTTATGACTATTGACAACGGATGTCCAAATGATATGTATGGAATGAGCCAACTGCCTCAGAGTAAAATATTCAGTTCTTTTGTTCAAGGGGCAAGCAGTGTTGTTTATTTATTAATGCTCCCCCTTCCGAATTGACTGGCCTTCTAGAACACAGTGGAGGGCACACATTGGCGAATCTGAAGTCAGGATTGAAGGGAGCAGGGAAATAAGGAAAGAAAAGAATGGAACTAATGGGTTAGCTTTCCTGGCAGACAGTATAGACTCATAGGCTGAATAGCCTTCAGCTGTGTCATTGCAGAGAAATAAGACAAGACACACAGCCTAGACAGATTGTCTTTCCTTAGGGGTCTTAATGAAATGGACACGTTTTTAGAACTATCCAATAGTTTTATGGGTACTATAATTGATGCTAACTTTTTCTTTCAGATTTAGAATTAATTCTTTCACAAAAATTATACCAAATCCTTTGTTAAATGAACATGTATGAAGATCTTAAGAAACATTTTAAAGCTATCAACATTCATAGTCGTGTTAATAATTGTGCAAAACAGTGTAAAGCTTAAGAATAATGTGCAGAGACCTGTGATATGTTTCTCCTTATTGTTACGTGTTCTTGACTCAGAGAAAAGGTGGTGATATGCCCTTATGTGATTTGGCACCTGACACTTCTGAGTGTGTTAGCTGTTAATGCAAACGATGCATTTCACTGTACGTTTCGATGTGGTGTGATAAATACACTCACTGGCTACTTTATTAAGTACCCTTTGCACTTGCTTGTTAACGTAAATATCAAATCAGCCAATCATATAGCAGCAACTCAATGCAAAAAAGCAAGCAGACATGGTCAAGAGGTTCAGTTGTTGTTCAAACTAAACAACAGAATGGGAAAGAAATATAATCGAAGTGACTTTGATCTCAGTACTAATCAACAAGCTCCAAAACTTGGACCTCTGTACCTCCCTCTGCAACTGAATCCTTGACTTCCTCATCGGGAGACCAGTCAGTGCAGATCAGAAATAACATCTCCTCCTCACTGACGATCTGTCACAACCACAGATGCGGCAGCACAGTAGATACGGCAATTGTGCTTGTGAGTATGCATGTGTCAGCTAATTATTATTTCATTGTGATATTACTTAACTCCATTCTTTTCATCATAGTGCTTGTCGAGACTTGGACACAGCACAGCAATTCTTCACTGCCTGTTTGCATTCAGCCTTGCCTGAGAATTTGAACTGTCGAGTCAACTGACTCTGAAGACTACCAGTATTCATTTTAAATTTAGTTGTTCTTTCCAGCTGCAGTGCAGGGTTTGTTTTCCATTTGAGAGTTTTAGCTAACGGCACTGTTTGGCCTAGTGTTTATTGTTTTCTTTTCCCTTTAACACTGTTTGTATTAAAGCTTGTGAACTATCGACCTGCTTCAGTGTGTTACGAATGTGCCGCAACTCTGAGGGGCCGAAGGGTACAAAGTCGCCCCCTCCTTTTTGAGAATCGCAAGATCGCTATTAATTCGGGTCTGGGACCCAGGAAATGAGAGAGAGACATGCAGAATCCACAAGGTTTGGAATGTGTCCTGGCCTCAGCGAAAACGGAACCATTGATAATGGCTATTGTCTCTTGGAGACGGAATTGTGTATTGAGTACTGTACTATTCATTGACGTCCTCAGGGGATGACCAGAGTGGGCTGGTTGAAGGATTGCATCATCCCAACCTGATTGACATCTGAGACCCCGTGAGTAAGGATAAAAGAGGGTCTGGGGAACAACCCCTTTAGACGCACCAGGAGAAACGCTGGAAATCCAGTGACAGCGTTTTATAGTGAACGCCGGTGGGGGCTTGTGTGCCTCCTCCCTTGCCAGGGTGGTGGGCTCATCACGGAAGAACGGCTTAACTAAATGAAAGGCCACAAGTGAACGGCCACCCCAATGAGACTCCGACGGATCGAAATCATAAAAGGAAAAGCCGGCAAGTTTTTCTCCCAAATCTCTCTCTCTCTCCAACCACTGCAACCCAGCTGTCCCCAAAGGCTGCAGCCTGCATGAACTGAGTGAACTTTATATTTCCATCGGACAATACATTATCCCCTAGACAATGATAGAGCTTATTTCTTATTGATTATTATTATACCCGCACTTTTAGATTTAGTATTGACGACATATATTATCTGTATCTTTGCATTGATATTATTTTTGTGTATTTTTACTAATAAATACTGTTAAAAATAGTATCATCAGACTTCAACGGACCTCTCTATCTTTGCTAGTAAGTGGCACAGTTACAGGGTTCGTAACAAGTGTCTCTCACTCCGCACTTGGTCCATATCCGAACCGGATGACACGATTAACACTGGTGCACCTCAAAGATGCATGCTTGTCCCACTGCTCTATTCTCTGTACCCCAATGACTGTGTTGCTAGGCACAGCTCAAACACTATCTATAAGTTTGCTGATGACACAACTATTGTTGGCAGACTTTCAGATGGTGATGAGGGGGCACAGAGGAGTGAGATAGATGAGCTGGTTGAGCAATATTGTAACAGCAACCTTGTGGATTTCAGGAAGGGGAAGTTGAGGGAATACACACCAATCCTCATGGAGAGATCAACAGTGGAAAGGGGTGGGCAATTTCAAGTTCCTGAGTGTCAATATCTCTGAAGATCTATACTGTACCTAATATATTGATGCAATTACAAGAAAGCATGACAGCGGTTATACTTCATTAGGAGTTTGAGGAGATTTGGTATGTCACCAAAGATTCTCACAAATTTCCACAGATGTACCAGGGTGAACATTTTAATTGGTTGCATTACTGTCAGGTATGGCGGGGGGGGAGGGGGTGCTGCACTGCACCAAATCTGCAAAATATTGCAAACTCAGCTAGATCCATTATGGGCACTAGCCTCCTCAGCATCAAAGACATCCTCAAAAGCCAATGACTCAAAAAGACCCCCATCACCTGGGACATGCCTTTTCTTATTGCTACCATGGAGGAGGTACAGCAACCTAAAAATGCACACTCAACGTTTTAGGAACAGATTCTTCCCCTCTGCCATCAGCCTTCTAAATGGACAATGAACTCATGTACAATAACCTACTTCATTATTTTTTTTCTTACTTTGCTCTCTCTTTGCACTACTTATTTTATTTGATTTTATATACACTGCATGCATATTTCTTATTGTAATTTATAGTTTTTTTCCATCATTTTATATTGCACTGTACTGCCACAAAACAACAAATTTCACGGTATACGCCAGTGATACTAAACCTGATTCTGATTCTGAATGATTGTTGGTGCCAGATGGGGTGGTTTAAGTATCTCAGAAACTGCTGATCTCCTGGGATTTTCATGAACAACAGTCTCTAGAGTTGACAGGTAATGGTGCAAAACAAAAACACATCTAGTGAGCGGCAGTTCTGTTAATGAGAGACATCAGAGGACAATGGCCAGACTGGTTCAAGCTGACAGGAAAGTGAGAGTAACACAAAAAAATGTGTGTTACAACAGTGATGTGTAGAAGAACATCTCTGAATGCACAGTGTGTTGAACTTCGAAGTGGATCAGCTACAGCAGCAGAAGACCACGGACAGACACTCACGGTCACTCCATTAGATACAGTGGGTATCTACATTACATGCATTACAGTCTGCTATATCCATGCATTACAACAGTGGTCTGCAGAAGACCATCTCTGAAAGCCTAACCTAGAAGTGGATAGGCTACAGCAGTAGAAGACCACAAACATAGAGAAGTGCACTCCTTGGCCACTGAGTGTTAATCTGTTTCTGAATCTGTTCTCTGACTCCTCTTTGTGAACATGGATAAAATCTGGACTCCCTCAGTCATGAAGTTGAGGGACTGTTGCCATGTCACAATAATCTAATTCTGATGAAATATGAAGCCTGAAAAACAAGGGATTCTCCGATCTCTTGCCATACATTTATTCTCTTCAAGGCCCAACTTCTCCTCCCAGAAAAGAGTTTGTTATTTCACTACTGCTTTTAGGATCCTGCCAGCAACAATTGGCCTTTGTTTTTCAATTACACTTTAAGCCATCATACTTCAAAGTAATTGACTGCATATGAAGCACTGGGGAAAATAAGCGTTGAAAGATGTGATGAGGTGCTCTATAAATGTATGTCTACTTGTTCTGGACTGCGTTTAACTTGAGTCAGTTCTCATTAGCTCCGTACAGTGATGTCCACCATCCCAAGTTCAATCAAATATTGTAGTGCTGGTTAAGCTCCACCTTTCATAGCTCTACAATGTATTTCATTATTTTTATTGGTCTGTGAAGTGGATAATAATTCTCTGCAGTTACTGTTTCAATCTTTTAAAGTATTTTATTGATGAACAACTACAATCGCACTCAAACAGAACCCTGATTGTCCTTCATTTGGTTATCTAATATTCTGGCGTCATATTCTACTGCACATTAGCTGCTCTAATTTGAATTTCACAATCCGTCTAGTCCAGCTTGCCTGGGCCTATCAATGTCACTGGGCATGAAACAATGCAGTGAGGAATTCCTCACTAACTCAGGATTTGCCAAAAACAATCTTATCCTTCTTCCGGACTATACTACTTCCGTGCAGACAGTTATTCAAGGTGAACAGAGGACCAGAGTTACCTAGTAGTTTCTTACAAGGATCACTAGCATTAGTGAATTCCAGATGTGCAACTTCTGATTGACGGCAAAAGATATTGCAGGAAATTATTATTATGCACAAACTGTATGAGAGCAAGACATAGGCTCCAAGGCACTGTTTAACAGTCGGTTTCTTTTCAAACCGTTTGTATTTTTTAGCTTAGCTCATGATACAGAACATTCATCTGACTCAGAATATTCGGAATTCAAGTTCCATAGCTGTACAAGCATAGAAAGCGGCCATTCAGCTGAACTTGTTTGTGCTGTCAAAAGTTATAGCAATCACAAAGTAATCCAATTGCCTGACCCTCATTTATTTATGCATTTCTGCTTCTGCTTTTTCACTTAAAGTTTGCAATTCTGCCTCCTCTGCACCAAAAAAAAAATTGCTAACTATCTGCTTAAAAGAAATCCTTCTAAAGTTTCTCCTAAATTGATTTATTAACAATGGCCCCTCATCACTGACAGCCAAATCAGAGAAAGTAATCTTCAAACTATTAAAAGTCCACTTTCCCTTCTGCTACGTACGGATAGTGTCTGATTACCAGTCACTCCGCACAAATGATTTTCCAAACCAGGCATCCTCCTAATGCATCCCAAATTCATGTAATCCATGCTTACACTCCAGTATAACACTGAGTGTTTGGAGATGGGGTATTAAACTGAGGTGCTGCTGAAATATCAGGTAGAATTTGAAGGCTGAGTGGAAATACATGCAGGAATAATTTACTGGGTATAATTCCTCCATCAAACCACCAATCAACATTATAAAATATCTGAATAACATCTTACTCCATCAATTCTCCTTTCAACCCCTCCTGTCCATACCAAAGTTAGTATAATCATTCTAGTGTTACACATCCAACTCACTAGCACTCCGTTAATAACAAACTCCTAGACCACATCTCAACCATTCCCTATTCATCTGCTCATACTGCCACTCGTCCAGGACAAAACAATCTTAGAGTTGCCCTGGTCCTTACCTTCCACTGCACCAGCCTCCACGTTCATCAGATCATCCTCTGCGATTTCTGTCACCTTCAAAGAGATTCCACCACCACTCACACCCTTCTCTCCTCTGCTTTCAATATTTCATAGGGACCTTCCCTTTATGACTCCCTGCTTCACTCTTTTGTTCCCACCAACCACCCCTCTTCTTAGGGCACACTCCCTTGGAACTGCAGGGAACAAAATACTTGCCCTATCCCCTCTTCCCTTCCCAGCAGCTTGACCAAAAGAGTCCTTCCAGGTGAAACAGGTGACTCTTACACTTCTTCCAATCTAGTGTATTGCAAGCAGTGTTCACAATGTGGCCTCCTCGACAATGGAGAGATCAAAACACAAATTGGGTGACGCCTTTGCAGAGCTCTTGCATTCAATCCACAAGGGTGATGCTGATCTTCCCATTATTGCCAATTTGATTCCCCATCCCACGCTAATCTATTGACCTGTGCCCTCCTGCAATGTTACAATGCAGGCTTGAAGAACTGTACCTTATCATCCATCTGGGCATGTTACAGCCTTCAAGAGTCAATACTGAATTTTACAACTTCAGATAATTTGATTTCTTAGTCCTTATCAGTTAGCCATGTGTAATGTAAGCTCATTTTTTTCTCTCCATTTTTTATTCTTTCATTTACTCTGAGAGTGAAGGGGGTGAATCATCCCTCAGAAACTGATTGGAAAGCTGAGCCTACTGGGCCTGAACACCTCCCTCTGCAACCGGATACTAGACTTCCTGACTTGGAGACCTCAGTCAGTCCATATCAGAGGCAGCATCTCCAACACCATCACACTGTGCACGGGCCTCCACCCCCCCAGGGCTGTGTGCTCAGTCCACTGCTGTTCACTCTGCTGACCCATGACTGTGCTGCAACACACAGCTGGAACCATATCATCAAGTTCGCCGATGACATGACCGTGGTGGGTCTCATCAGCGAGAACGATGAGTCAGCATACAGAGAGGAGGTGCAGCAGCTAATGGACTGGTGCAAAGCCAACAACCTGTCTCTGAATGTGAACAAAACAAAAGAGATGGTTGTTGACTTCAGGGGGGCACGGAGCGACAACTCCCCGCTGAACATTGACAGTTCCTCGGTAGAGATTGTTAAGAGCACCAAATTTCTTGGGGTTCACCTGGCAGAGAATCTCACCTGGTCCCCAAACACCAGCTCCATAGCAAAGAAAGCCCAGTAGCATCTCTACTTTCTGCAAAGGCTGAGGAAAGTCCATCTCCCCCCCCCCCCCCCCCCCATCCTCACCACATTCTACAGGGGTTGTACTGAGCGTATCCTGAGCAACTGCATCACTGCCTGGTTCGGAAATTGCACCATCTCGGATCGCAAGACCCTGCAGTGGATAATGAGGTCACTTGAGAAGATCATCGGGGTCTCTCTTCCCACCACTACAGACATTTACACTACGTGCTGCATCCGCAAAGCGAACAGCATTATGAAGGACCCCACGCACCCCTCATACAAACTCTTCTCCTTCCTGCCATCTGGGAAAAGGCACCGAAGCATTCGGGCTCTCACAACCAGACTATGTAACAGTTTCTTCCCCCAAGCTATCAGACTCCTCAATACCCAGAGCCTGGACTGACACCAATTTACTGCCCCCTACTGTACCTATTGTCTTACTTATTATTTATTGTAATATTTGCACTGTTTTGTGTACTTTATGCAGTCCTGAGTAGGTCTGTAGTCTAGTGTAGATTTTTTCTGTGTTGCTTTACGTAGTTTCAGTGTAGTTTTTGTACTGTTTCATGTAGCACCATAGTCCTGAAAAACGCTGTCTCATTTTTACTGTGTACTGTACCAGCAGTTATGGTGGAAATGACAATAAAAAGTGACTTGACTTGACTTGCATGCCCAGCCTGACCAAACTGGCTTCCAGTTAACACGGCATCAAGCTGCATTCTTCTTCTTCTTCTTCTTCTTCTTCTTCTTCTTCTTCTTCTTCTTCTTCTTCTTCTTCTTCTTCTTCTTCTTCTTCTTCTTCTTCTTCTTCAAAGTTGTGGCTCAGTTGATTTTTAGGATTATAAAGATGGTTTTGGGGACAGAGCAAAGAATTAGGGGTCAGGTTAGGATTTAGAGACAAAGAGATGGTTTAGGGTGGTTGAAGGTTAGGCTGGAGTTCAGGTCAGAGTGCTCTATGAGTCGAAGCCCAGTGATCCCCAATTGGATCGGTAAGCACCAGTGAGGATGAGGGCTGGTGATTCACCCCCAGGTAACCAAGTTGCTCCCCCCCCCCAACCCTGGTCAGCATGTCCCAGGATCAGAGGTACACACAGGCAGAAGGCATGAGGGCCAATGGCCCTCCCCCACCCTCATTCCCATATCAGCAAGTTCAAGGCCTGGAGTTTGGGATCCATCAACAGCGAGTCCAGGGGTTGATACTGAAGATCGAAGTCAAAAGGTCAAAGTTTGAAGTGGTCATATCTGGAAGTCAAGGACCAATGGCCAAAGCCCTGGGTCTGTGATTCCACTGGGGGAGCCGGAGCCTGATGCCTGTGAGTCCTCTGGAGTCCAGAGGCTCAGGGACAGCCAATCTGTGGTGGAGGCCTGTCTGCATGAGTGAGTGGGTGGGAGGGAGAAAAGGGGCTTGATTTTCTGCTGTTGTTGCTTGTGCTGCTCTACTGAACATTGTGGGGATGCTATGTTAGATTCGTAATGTGTGGCAATACTTGTAGGTTGCCCCCAGCACGTCCTAAGGTTGTGTTGGTTGTTAACAGAAATGGCACATTTCACTGTTTGTTTCAATAAATAAATGAACCTGAATCTATCAGGCATGTCTTCCCGTTCTGCAATTCACATTCTTGCACTCTGCTATTTATGTTCTATTGTTGATGTTCTCAAATTTTAACTCCTACCATTCACTCACTGACCGGGGAATCATGTTTACAGCTTATCCCCATGGTCATCCCAGTTTTATCCCATTGATATGCCCCCCTCTCCCACACACATTCAAGCTTCCTTTGTCAGCTTTTCAATTCTGGTGAAGGGTCTCTGATCTGAAACATTGACTCTTGCTTCTCTTCCCAAGATTTCTGAGTATTCCTAGCATTTTCTGGTTTGTGTTATTTCTGGCAAGAACTAAGTGGATGAAGAATTCTACATCAAGCTGTGCTATGCCCGATGTCTGAGGAGAGTAATGCTAGGCTCAAACTTGCTGGACCAGAATTGTTTCATGCAATTGACTGTCTTGTTTGGACAAAGAATAACACTTCAGTCATCATCCAGTGGTGCCATGTTTTTAGGTGTACTGATATTTACATGATGCCAGAAAGAAATCCTCTTTATCTTTCTTTGATTATCGCTGCAAAATTAGCAATGTAGCCTCATCCAGCAGAGGCCTTCCAACACCAGATTCCATGAACATCGACTTCTCTATCTTCCGTTAATGCCCCTCCTCCCCTTCTTACCCCATCCCTGACATATTTAGTTGTTTGCCTGTTCTCCATCTCCCTCTGGTGCTCCCCCCGCCCCTTTCTTTCTCCTGAGGCTTCCCGTCCCATGATCCTTTCCCTTCTCCAGCTCTGTATCACTTTCGCCAATCACCTTTCCAGCTCTTAGCTTCATCCCACCCCCTCCGGTCTTCTCCTATCATTTCGCATTTCCCCCTCCCCCCACTACTTTCAAATCTCCTACTATCTTTCCTTTCGGTTAGTCCTGACCAAGGGTCTCGGCCCGAAATGTCGACAGCGCTTCTCCCTGAAGATGCTGCCTGGCCTGCTGTGTTCCACCAGCATTTTGTGTGTTGTTGTTTGAATTTCCAACATCTACAGATTTCCTCGTGTTTCCAGCTGAAGATGGTTCTCCATCTTGTTACTTCCTACCACTAGAGTTAGCTTTCTCTAAAGCAGTTATCTGCCATCTTTTCTGTCAAAATGATCCAGCTGTCAGCTAGTCCTTCTGAAACAGTATCTAATGTAATACAAACATCAATTGTGGTAGATTTTTGTTTTGAACTATTCTATTGAAGACCAGATCCTTCCCGATTTAGGTAATGCATAAATGTATAGCAAAAACATCAAGGGCCAATTAGTGAGCATTTTTGGTATAAATTGTGTCCATTTTCATTATTGCTTACCAAGGCATCACAAGGTCAGCTACAGTCAATCCTGCAAAACATGAAATGAGATTTTATATGAAAGATTTCATGCAAGATTGCAGATAAGTATTTAATTCTTCAGCAGAATATTTTTAGAATTTCAAAGTATTTACTAGGATCATAAATATGTAGAAATCTTTATTCCATATTACATTTCAAAATCTGTAACAGCATAAGATATAGGAGCAGAATTAGGTCATTCCCTCTTAGCCCTTCACTAATCCACCCACTAAATTTCTCCTGGGTCACTGGCAAAACTGAAAGCTTGCTGAAAATATCCATGGCTGTCGTCATCCATCGTCATCACTGTCATCACCTAATTCTTCATCTTTGACATCAGTTTTCCTTCCATCTCTTCTCCTGACTAGAAGCATCTTGGCCACCATGGAGTGACTAAGAATAGTAACTGACAGAAGCAGAACCATTCTGCTCTTACTCCACATCAATCACACTTTTATTTCAATGTCCATTTTATCCTCAAGTTGTGTAAGCCTCACTTCCATCTTCCACTACCACAATCCCCACCCTCAAAGGTAATTTATTAAGTTTCCTGATGGTACTGTGGATGGTTCTGCAAAATTATGCTTCCTTCAAAATTGACTTGAGGTTTAAAACCCTCAGGAATATGTCAATCAATAACACCAGAGACTCAGGTTGCAGACTTTGGGGAATATTAATTCTCAAATAATTTTTGATTTATTGCTTTCATAAAATAATTAATTTAAATTAATGGGTAAGGATCTATACTTTCAGTTGCACATTCAATTTGCTCTACATTAGACTTTGGAAAGAATCTGGTCCTATATGCTGATATTCTGTAGCATCTGGTCTTTATTTGAAGAATTTTATAAAACTTGACTACCTTCAAGCCTTACACCACCACCGCCCCTGTTGTAAAATAATTAGCTGCGGTAACAGGAGAGGCTGATAGATCTCCTATTCGTCTGAAGTACAGCAATATCAATGCAGCCACAACCCAGTTCACATCTCTGCTGTTAAGAAGGTCATGTGGTAGCTGCAAACATTCCAGTCACTGGCTAAGCAACAATACCTGCAGCTCTGTGTTTGCCCCTCTTGATGCCCCAAATAGCCAGTGTTCATTCTGAGTGATGTTTTTGAGCTATAATGAGACGCAACCCCTGCTTCTGCTTTCTGCATTTAATTCAGGTCTCAGCTTTGAATGCCCATTCTCTGATTCTTGTGTCTCCAGCTCTTTCTGCTCCGTTAGTTCCCTCCAAAGAGTATGCCAGTCAAAAGGGTTTTACAAACATAATCTTGAACAGTTATATGTTAGATTGTCAATGTAGGTGTGAAACATCAAGGAAAATATGTAAAACCTAATTCTAGGAAAATCAAAATTTCATACTTTCTCCGTAAGCCCCCAGTCTCAAACCTAGCAATTGACTTGAAAGTATAAGTTAGTAGTTATCCTGACTACTAAATCATGGAGTTCCGTCTGGATAATACAGTGCAAAATATTCATTATATATTGTGTTCTGTGTCTGGTAATGCAAACAAAAAGTAATTTCTATTACAATACCATTCCACGGGGCATGTTCAAAGAACCAATAGCTGCCTCCTCCGTAGTTGACAAAGACCATGATTGTTAGTGCCAAACTGTAAACACAGAGAGAGGGAGATATGTTTACTAACAGCATTTATAACAAGTCCATTCACTTAATCCATATTCCCAAACTGAGGGTCCACCAACATGTAACCTGTCTGCCAATCGCTATCATCCTCAACTCTGAAAAAGAGAGCTGTTGGCTCACAATCATTTTCCGGTTGCAACATTGTGGTGAACTACATATACCTGTCTGGACACGCCCCTCTGCTGACTGCTCCTGTGGCTCCTCCCACAGACCCCTATAAAGGCGATTGGAGTCACTGCTCCTCCCTCAGTCTCCAGGATGTTGTGTGGTGGTCTCTTGCATCTAATAAAAGCCTATCGTTCGCCTCCCGTCTCCGAGAGTTATTGATGGTGCATCAAACATATAATCTAAATACTAACATGAGTGGTACATTTTCTGAAACATCATCTGAAACGTCGACTGAAACCCAAATGGTTTCTTTAAGTAAACACAAAAAACCATATCAGAGAGATAGATCTCTTACAAAGCCTTGATAAATGTTTCTCTCTTAACCTGAAACAAGTAAGGCAGTTGATCATCTCAGTGTTTTGCTGGGATAATCTTGTTCTCCAGTTAGAGTTTCTTACAAAGCAAGTGCAAAGTAACAGATGATGGATTTAACAACAACATTTTGAGATGTGATTGAGAAAGAAGGATGTAAATGCCAAGGACTGAAGGTTATCAGCCAGTCAGATATCGAAAGAGTGAAGATAGTATTATTTTCCTTCACACAGAGAAAAAAGGCATTTAAGAGGTTCTTAGATAGGCAAAGGAATATGCAGAGAATACAGGAATACAGACCTTGTGTATGCAGAAGGGATTAGTGCAATTAGGCATCATTAGCATAATTAATTTGGCACAACATCATGGGCTGGAGGACTTGTTCCTGTGCTGTACTGTTCTATGTTTTTATTTGTAATCAAGTATAAGCATTTTTACAAAATAAAGGTAGTAATCAACTGAGAGGCAATTTAGGTCAATAAGCACAGCACAATGGGTGAAATGGACAGTGTGTGCATGTTGAGATTCATTTTAATGTAGTTGCCAGGGAACAGAATGGAATCAGAAGTATAAAACAAGCTTATGATGGGAGACCAAACCTGATTATTTTTCGCAGCTGACAAATGCCCAGCTTACATATGAATGAGTGTTTGAGAGAAAACAGCTGGGTGAATTTACCAGTGACTGCAGAGTTGTAAGCATCTTCCACAGTGTGAGAACTGAGATGCCCAGCCATATTCGCAACCTGCAAACTTTTTAGGTTACAAACGGCTCACAGGAAAAGAACTCTGTCCTAGCCCGCAGAGGACCTGTATTTATTTGGAGAAAACTTCTGCTCACCCAGAAACTTCTGTCACAAAAAGAAGGCAATGTAGACACAGTGGAAGAGAGAGAGAGACATCAGTGAGGCCAAGCATGCCTTTGTCAGTGTACATTTAGGAACTAAATGTGGCATAGTGGTATCGGCGCTGGACTTTGGGGCGAGAGGTCCCAAGTTTGAATCCGGCTGGCTCCCTTGCTTGCTCTCCGTCCGTGTCTGGGTTGAGTGTCGAACAAGCAACATGACCTCATTAAAAAAACTTGGACAGGGATGGGCTCCGCCAGGTTTCAGATGCCCAAGATATAGGTAACGATGAGCATTCACCAAAAAAGATCCATGCAAAAAGCTTGTCATGCTTTACCTGAAAGGAATTAAACCAGGTATTTGCAATTTCATCCACCTGTGAGGAGTGGTGAGGAGGAATTGGAGTAGAATGGCACAATGCATCAATGGCCACACACAGATTTAGAACATATAACATCAAATATAGAAATCTAAATCTTACAGGCCCTCCGGCCCACAATGTAACCTACTCTAGAAATTGCCTAGAATTTCCCTACTGCATAGCCCTCTATTTTTCTAAGATCCATGTACCTACTAAGAGTCTCTTAAAAGACCCTATTGTATCTGCCTCTACCACCTTCACTGGCAGTGCATTCCATGCGCCCACAATTCTCTATGTGAAAAATTTAGCTCTGGGAAAAGGCCTCCAGCTATCCACACGATCAATACCTCTCATCCTCTTATACACCTCTATCAGGTCACCTCTCATCCTCTGTCACTCCAAGGAGAAAAAGCCAAGTTCATGCAACCTACTCTCATAAGATACACTCTCCAATCCAGGCAACATCCTTGTAAATCTCCTCTGCACTCTCTCTATAGTATCTACATCCTTCCTGTTGTGAGGTGACCAAAACTGAATACAGTACTCCAAGCGGGGTCGAAGGTCTAACATAGCTTTAACATTATCTCACGGCTTTTGAAATCAATCCCACGGTTGATGAAGGCTAAAACACCATACACCTTTTTAACAATACTCTCAACCTGCGCAGCAGCTTTGAGTGTCCTATGGACATGGACCCCAAGACATCACTGATTCTCCACACTGTCACGAGTCTTACCATTAATATTATAATCTGTCTTCAAATTTGACCTACCGAAATGAACCACTTCATGCTTATCTGGGTTGAACTCCATCTCAGCCCAGTTCTGCATCCTTTTGATGTCACACTGTAACCTCTGACAACCGTCCAGACTATCCACAACACCCTCAAATTACTAATCCACCCTTCTACTTCCTCATCCAGATCATTTATAAAAATCACAGAGTAGGAGTCCCAGAACAGATCCCTGCAGAACACCACTGGTCACCATCCTCCATGCAGTATATGAACCATCTACAACCACCCTTTGCCTTCTGTGAGCAATCCAATTCTAGATCCACAAAACAAGATCACCTTGGATCCCATGCCTCATTACTTTCTGAATGAGCCTCGCATGGGGAACCTTATCAAATGCCTTACTGAAATCCATATACACTGCATCCACAGCTCTACCCCCCATCAATGTGTTTTGTTACAAAAAGGGTGTTTTAAAAAGGGATGGAGTAGATACGTCACAGTGATTTAATCTTTGGTCCATTATTTCAATCAGAGCTATATCATGGCTGGGTTGAAAATATGATTGGAAGGATTCAATTGCAACTCACAGGCTACGTGTTCAAACAAATTGCACAGGAAATAGTTGGAGATGGAGTAATAACAGGGGGGAGGGTCAATTGTTTTATTTTGAAATTAGGTGTTATGATTTTAAGGAAATGAATGAGCACTTGAGGAGAGACTATTAATACTATAAAACAACAAAAGTCCAGAGACAGGGGTTGACAAGTTGACAGCAATAGGAAAAGAGCAGAACAGACTGCAAGGGAGCAAAATGCAGCTCTTGTTCAGAAAATGAACTCAGAGTCAAGCAGTGACAAAAAGCAAAATAAAAACACAAAGGTAAGGAGTTTTGGTCCTCTCCATGAAATTTCTGATGGGAAGAGACTTCTCAAGTCCAACATTCTTTCACAGAATAGTACATACACCAAACACAGGAAAACAACAATCAAATGAAATGGTAAACTCTACAGGCAAAATTATTATCCAAGTAGCAAACTCAATTTCTTTAAATTCCATGGCAATTAATTAGTAAAATTCACTTATTCAATAACACTACATTTCATGTACAACTCATTAGTGGCAAAACCAATGGTGAATACTGATGATAGAAGAGTAGTATCAAACAAGTGCAAGATCCTTTTGGTACAAGTCTGTCTCTGTGACAGAATAATTTTTTACTGTCATACAAGGTTATTTCACGCAGTGATTTGATTGTTGAATGAAGGGCTCCCTAGTGTCTAGTTAGTTTCATATACAAGTACAATTCTGAAGATTCATTTAATTGTTAACTAGCTGGACTGATTTTAACAGTTAGAGTTGAACCTAACAGTATTACCATTTTACACAACTCATTACAGATCAGAACCTACAACTTTAAAAAATTCTGCTTGCTTTTGCAAATTATTTTCAACATGTATTATCTAGCTTCTGACGCTCCAGTTAGGAGAAATTAATCTACTCTAACAAAACCTTTCATTAGTTTGAAACTGTATTTAAACCTTCCCTTAATCTGCTCTGGTTTAAATAAAAGATTCCCAGCTTCATTGGCCTGTTCACATAGTCAGTTCTGTCTCTACAGAAGGACAATGCTTCTCTTGCTGTGGTCCTTAAAAAGTTTGGAACAGCTGTCATCAACAGTTCAAATAATTTGCACAGGAAACAGTATTGAAAGTTGGTAAGGTGGGCCGTCATATCAAGATATATCTGGAACCCTAGGAAGTGTGTTTATGTTGTAGAAAATCTTCAATAATACTTTGTAAAGAACTCTACAAATTCTGTTAATATAGTAGAAAATCTTTTAAAAATGTTTTACAAGCAACTCTGCAAAGTGTGTTAATATTGCAGAGAATCTTTAAAAATGGACTACACAAACTTTCACTGTACCAAGTTATACCAGCGAGACAGTTCAGAACATCCACTAGTATCAACGTATTTGCACAGCTCCTAGTATGAAGTTTGAGAAACGAAATGGAAGGTATGGATAAATGCAAGAATGTATGGTGTAAAGTTATAAAGTTAGCAGCATTAGCAAATTCGTTGGTACCCAGTAGTAAAACAACATTTTGTTTTGAAAACCTTTATAATACCCCTTAAATCCTGAATAACTAGAACATTCATTTCTTCCATAGGAGAATGAGAAGATGCCATTTGGGATATACTTCTATTGGTTACAGATACCAAAAACTAAAGATTACAAAGGCTAACAAACTAATGGCAGCCTTTCGGAAGACTGAGTTTTTCACTCCTGCTCATTTGCCTCTTGTTTCACTGGCAGTGCTTGAGACAAAAGCAAAGACCAGGGCTTGCACTCATTTGGGAGATTATGGATTGCTGTTCTTTGCATCTGTCATAAATCTTACAAGGCAGGAACATCAAAAAAGATGTTCGTGTTGTTTTCATTTTTTTAAATTCCCTCAAACATTTGAATGTCTCTTCAAGTCATGGGAACAAGTAAGGGACAGGACTAAACTTAATTACACACTCTTGTCCAAGTATCAACTTCAAGTTAATTGTCCTTGATATGTAAACCGGCAGCTGATTAGTAGTACTAACACTTCTGAATTAATTGCCTGCCCTTAGAAAAATGGTCAGTAATCTCACCCCGGAACTTCCTTTATCAATGGAGACAGGGCTCAAGACAGATGTTGTAATTTTCAATTGAAATCCTGATGGTTTTGTTTAATGAAGTTCAGGCAGAACAAAAGAGTGAAAAAATCAGTTCGGACTTATTCACACCCCTCCAGAGAATAAATGAATGGAAGCCAAGATAATACCAATAACTATTTGCCCATATAAACAAGCAGACTAATTTGCTAAAAGGATATTCCATGTGTTGTGATGTTGATTTGAAGAACAAAGGCAGGTAGGATTCTAAATGTGGAATCAAAAGCAAACCTTAACCTTTGAAAAGGTGATTTAATTCTAATTTCAATTTGCAACACAAAAAGTGCACAACTACTGCATATAACTACACAGAATCGTACTTTGGACATCTACACAGAAATAAGAAAAGAAAAACTTTATAGAACATATCCCTTAAACGTGTCCCAAATCATTTTACAACCAATACTCTTTACTCTTTCAATGCTAACTACTGTTGGCATATGGGAAACCCAAATGGTACTCAGCAAGCTCCATTAAACAACTATGTTAGAGGGTTTCTTGGGCTTAGCACATTTACATTTAGCAAATGACTTCAGCCACCAATCTTCAAATCTGAATATAAATTGTAGATTTAATTTAAAATGCAGCTCTGAACAATAGGTTCCAAAAAGCATTGAATCATAGACCAGACAATGCTGACTAAAATTCACTTAGGCTACGTTCACAGTAGACCAGATAATTTTGAAAAAGCCGGTTTCGTGTAAAAATGATAGGCGTCCACACTATGGGTTTTTAAAAATATCTCTGTCCATATTGAAACAGAGATTTCAGTGAATCTCCTCCTACTGCGCATGCACAGGACACATCTACTGAAAACAAGCAACATGTTTGGTGTTGAATCTCGCCGTGAAAGTGCGTGTCGACAGACAGCTGTTGGCTCTCGCACAGGAGAACTTGAAAGTAAAAAGAAAACAAATACTGAAGCGTACAGAGGCAAACGACAAACATTGAAAAACTGACTAACTCTGTTGCATTAATAAAGCACCTTGTTAAATGTATAAAACATGTCTGCATCAGTGTTATCTTGTATTTCCATACAAGATTACATTAGGCTGTTACACATCTATTGTCAGAGAAGTACTTGCATAAGTAGGTAAACCACCTTCATACGAGCAAGGACAGAAAACAGGGCAAAGTGAGTATACTTACTTATTCAGTAAGTTATGGGTCAAAGTATTTGGTGAGTGCATTTCTAACTCTTCTAGCTTCAGTCTCATTGTTGTCCTGAAATTGTTAGGTTGCGTTCAAGAAAACAATGAAATGGCGCGCTGCCGTCTGACAGCATTTTCAGATTTCTCCGGTTACCCCATCCATACTGCTCTGGCTAATCCGGCATTTTCAAAATTACACACTTTGGAGAGCGTTTCTGAAAAGCTCCAGTTTCGGGGGATGAAAATGCTGTTTTAGTGTGGACGGAGGGTAAAAACAAAGAGAAAAAGCTTTGGTTACAGATTTATCCGGTGTAGTGTGGACGTAGCCTTAGATGGCTGTGGCATGTGTGCAAATCAGGTGTGGAGTTTGTGTGCAATTTCAAAGAGGGCATTGAGGATGCATTGTCAATGTGGAATTATCCTTTGATGTTTAGCACATAAAATATCAAGCCCCACGTTGGGCAGACCTTTCAACCAAAAGAGCCTACTGTACCTTGTTTTGTCAAATAAAGAAACTGCTTTATCTCTACCAGTACTTTTCTCCAGTGACTTCATTCATGCAACAACGAGCTAGATAATCGTTTTTGAGTCTGCTTGTTTGGGAGACAAACAGTGGGAAATTTCTTTCTTATGCAAAACAGTATGTCAGAAACAGATCAGAATTGTGTTTGTTCATTTATGTGTCATGAAATTTGTTGCCTAGTGGTAAAAAGTACTACAAGTTACAAAAGAAACAAATAGTGCAAAAAAAAACCAAATTATTTTTATGGGTTCAAAAATTGTCAGCAATTTGATGGCAGAGGGGAAGAAGTGTCGGTCTTCAAGATCCTGACAGTAATAAGAAGAGGGCTTGTTCTGAATGGTAAGGGCCCATGATGATGAATGCTGCCATCTTGAGATACAGGCCTCTTGAAGATGTCCTCATTGGTGAGGAGAGTTGTGCCTATGATGCACTAGCTGAGTCTACAACCCTCTAAATCCTCTCGCAATCCTGTGCAGTGGAACCTCCATATTATCTACTATACATCTATAGAAATTTGGAAGTCATTGGTGACATGCCAAATTTCCTCAAACTCCTAACAAAGTTAAACCATTGGTATGCCTTGTTTATGATTGCATCAAAGTATTGGGCCCAGGATTGATACTTTGATGTTGATAGATAGACAGGTAGATACTTTATTCATCCCAAAGATTAATTAGTGTCACAGCAGCACTACAAGTGCACAGATATAAATATTAGAAGAGAGGTAGAAAGAATAAAAAAATAAGTTACACAAACAGTCTAACAGGAGGAGGTCACCACCTCCCCAGCTATAGGTTGACTCATTATAGAGCCTAATGGGCAAGGGTAAAAATGACCTCATATAGCGCTCTTTAGAGCAGTGCAGTTGTCTTAGTCTATTACTAGAAGTGCTCCTCTGTTCAGCCAAGGTGGCATGCAGAGGGTGAGAAACATTGTCCAGAATTGTCAGGATATTCTGGAGGGTCCTTTGTTCTACCAGAGTCTCCAGTGTGTCCAGTTTAATTCCTGTAACAGAGCCAGCCTTTTTAATCAGTTTATTGAGCTTGTTGGCATCACTCATGTTGATGCCATTGCCCCAGCACACCACTGCAAAGAAGATTGTACTAACAACAACAGGCTGGTAGAGCATGCAAAGGAGAGGCCTGCATACTTAGTATACTCAGGACCTCAGTACCCTCAGGAAGTAGAGGTGATGCTCGCTCTTCTTGTACACAGCCTCTGTGTTGGAGCTCCACTCAAGTCTGTCATTCAGGTGCACCCCCGAAATTTGTAGGTCCTCACCACATCCTCATCCTCACTATCGATAGTAACAGGGAGCAATGCAGGCTTAGTCTTCCTAAAGTCCATCACCATCTCCTTTTTCTTACTAATGTTGAGCTTCAGATAATTCATCTTGCGCCATTTGACAAAGTCCTCAACCAGGGCCCTGTATTCATCCTCCCATCCTCTTTTTATACACCCAACTATTGCTGTCATCGGATAATTTCCTCAGATGACTCAGTGTTGTTTCTCAAGTCTAAGATATACAGGGTAAACAGGAAGGGAGCCAATACAGTCTCCTGTGGGACTCCAGTGCTGCTTATCGCCATGTCTGACACACAGTTCTGAAGCTGTGCATACTGTGGTTTGCCATTCAGGTAGACCATTATCCAGGATACAATGGAAGTGACAACCTGCATTGAATGGAGTTTCCCCCCCGATAATGAGGACTGTATGGAATGAAGGCACTTGAGAAATCAAAAGACATGATCCTCACAGTGCTGCCCAGGAACTTGAGGTTGTTCATTCTTTCTACTGCTAACCTCTTAAAGAGGACTGGACTGGACAAGAGTATTTACTGTAACCTGAAAGGGTAGGAAGACTCCTAATTCAATATCTCGTTCAAAAGGAAGCACACTTAGAAACACAATACTTCCTTGGTACTGCACTAGAACTGTCAAGTTAAGTTTTTGTTTTCGATGCTCCAGGTGTGTTCTTCAGTACAAGACTACTGTGACATGTCTTCATACATGTATCTAAGTTTGCTGATGGTACAGAACTTAATGTCAACGTGCTTGTCTTAGAGTCATAGAGAAGTACAGCACAGAAAGAGTCCCTTCGGCCTATCTAATCCATGCTGAACTATTTAAACTGCCTACTTCCATCGACCTGCACAGGGACCATAGCCCTCCGTATCCCTACCATCCATGTACTTACCCAAACTTCTCTTAAACATTGAAATCGAGCTCACACGCACCACTTGTGCTAGCAGCTCAGTTCACGGGTCATGACTCTCTGAATCAAGATGTTTCCCCTCATGTTCCCCATAAACTTAAACATAGTGAGGAGAACTTGGGGGGGTGGGGGGTGAGGGTGCAGTGGTTATAGACAGGTTCGGAATAAGAATAAAGTTTTTATCGCTGAAATATGCTGTGACATTTGTTCTTTTGCTGCAGCGCCTGTACACTGCAATACGTAAAAAATGCTGTAAGTTACAATAAAAAATATATAAAAAGTAAATAGTGAGGTAGTGTTCATGGGTTTGCAGGCCATTCAGTGAATGTAATAGGACATGGCAGAAGAAAGAGAAAAATAAAGTACAAGATTGAAAGGTGTTGATATTCAGAGGTATTTAAGCATCTTCGTGCAGTTAATGTCCAGATACAATACACATTTAGATATGTAAGCCTTCTTTGCAATAGGATTTGAGAACAAGAAAATTCACCTTACACCAATTATCTCACCCTTTGGGGAGACCACACTTGGAGTACCAAGTAGGTGGACCGCCTGTCTATAATCAAGTATATTTGCAACAGCAGGAGCGCAACAATGCTTATTTATTTATTTCAAGATAGGGGAGTTAATTTACAAAAAAAGAGTAAGTAGACTGGAGCTGTAGTCTCTGGAGTTTATAAGAATGAGAGAAGATGTCACTGAAACATATAAACTTCTTAATGGAGTTGGAGGATAGACGCCGGAATGACAGTACTCCTTACTGGAGTCAATAGAACTAGAGGTTTCAGTCCCAAATAAATCAGCCATTCAAGACAGTGATGAGAAGAAATTTCTGGGGAATTCTCTGCTGGAGACTCAGTCATTCAGTATATTCAATGGACAGAAATCAATGGACTTTTTGATTTTAAAGGAATCAAGGGACATGAGATTACTGCAGGAAAGTGTCAATAAGGTAAAAGTTCAGCCATGATGTTACTGGGTGGCAGATCAGACATGAGGAGCAGGGTGGACTACTCTTGCTCCTTCTTCTTCTGTTCTTATTCAGAATCCATCAGAAACTTAGGACAAGATGCATCCAGTAAATTATTATGTGAAACACTTGCATTGTGGGAAAGACTGCGACCAACTTCTACAAAGCAACTGCGATATGGAGGCATCTGACTCTCTACTGTCAAGACCACTGCTATGCACAGAGGCTTTGAGGACAAGCTAGAAGTGTTATCTCCATTACTTAAAGCTAATGCGGTACAGGTGCCCCCAGCTTTACGAAAGTTCACTTTACGCCACTTCGCTTTTACGAAAAACCTACATTAGTGCCTGTTTTCACTAACCGAAAGAAATCCGAAGAGGATTTACGCTTTTACGAAAAAAGGCGAAAAACAAAAATAGCATTCAGCGTTTGTTTTGCAGCGAGCTGTTATAGAGGCAGCGCGCACCCTGAGCAGTGAGAGTGGCAAAAAGCAATAATAGCGTTCAGCGTTCGTTTTGCTCTCAGCAAAACTAACACTCAGCATCTCAGCATCAAGCCGCCATAGCTTTGAACTGCGTGAGATTTTCACTACGATTGACAGTGCTGCAATGATTGCAGATAAGTAAGACTTTAATTTTGAAAGGGCATGTCGGTTTAGGGCAGGTTTGCGGGATGTTTTGAGTGCTTACAAAGAACTGTATGATAGAAAAATGCGTGAACCTTCCAGTGTGCTCGCTGTCTTCCTGATTCTGGTAAGTGAAACTACACCGTACATACATTATTTCTACTTTATATAGGCTATATATTTATCATATCATTCCTGCTTTTACAATATGTTGGTGTTACTTTAGGTCTTATGTGTTATTTGGTATGATTTGGTAGGTTATTTTTTGGGTCTGGGAACACTCAAAAAATTCTCCCATATAAATTAATGGTAATAGCTTCTTCGCTTTACGCCATTTCAGCTTACGAAAGGTTTCATAGGAATGCTCTACTTTCGGATAGTGCGGAAATCCTGTACTTGTAACTTAAACAGAACTTGGGGCCCAATTAATTTATGTATTGATTGGTTAATAGATTACCAACAACCAAGCTAAGGGTGGTATTGTAGCACAGCTGTTAGCATAACGCTTTTCAATGCTAGCGACACGGGTTCAATTCCGCCATTGTCTGTAGGGAGTTTATACATTTTCACTGTGACCGCATGGGGTTCGGTTTCCTCCCACATCCCAAACCTTTAGGTTAGGGTTAGTAAGTTGTAGGCATGCTATGCTGCTGCCTGCACATCCTGAGACAGTGTTGGTCATAGAGTCATAGAACACTACAGGCTCCTCTGTGTACACTACATCCCATCTGTGCCAAACTATTATTCTGCCTATTAGTCCAATCAGCTTGTACCCAGACCATTGCCCTCCATGTCCTCCCATCTGTGCACTCATCCAAATTTCTCTTAAATATTGAAATCGAACCATCGTTGAATTGAATTGACTTTATTTCTTACATCCTTCACATACATGAGGAGTAAAAATCTTTATATTATGTCTCCGTCTAAATGTGTAATGTGCAGTCATAATAATTTATAATGATTTATAATAAATAAAACAATCAATGTAACATAGAAATACACTCATATCAGTGTGAGTTAATCAGTCAACATTGTTGATGCCAACAAAGCATTTCACTGTATGTTTTGATATTTCTGTGTACTTGTAGTAAATAAAGCTAACCTTATCTTAATCTAATCAGTCCCCTCTTTGCAGAAATAGTGCCATGCATTTTTAAATCATCTGATGAGAAGTTCCTCAATACAAGCTCTGTACTACTTTGGAAAATCAGTTTAGATTTTGTGCTCAAGATCTTCGAGTGAATGGTCAAGATCAGTAATTGTCTGCACAGATGTTAGTAAAAGCCATGAAAATCAATGGAACAGCCACCAATCCAACCATAACACTGGTGGAACTTGGCTAAAATCATCAGGGACATGGATCTATACGTCAAATCACAGGACCGTGTCCCTACATGCTACCTTGCTGCATTGATCCTGTCCAAAGTGACTCTGCTTTCCCCAGGTAGTAATAAAAATAATTGAAAATGCTGGCCACTGAAATGGCTGTCAGGTTAAGGAAGCTAATTTTAGTACCTAAAATGAGACAGAGGACACATAGAGCAACAAAAATATTGCTGAAACCTTATCTCTGCTAAAAAATACAGTGCTATAAAAAGTATTCACCCCCCTCCCCCAGAAGGTTTCATGTTTTATTGTTTTACAGCATTTTATCACTATGGATTTAATTTGGCCTTTTGGATAATGATCAACAGAAAAAGACTCTTTCGTGTCAAAGTGAAAACAGATGTCTACAAGTGATCTAAATTAATTACAAATATAAAACACAAAATAATTGATTGCATAAGTATTCACCCCCTTCAACTCAATATTTAATAGATATATCTTTGGCAGCAATTAGCCTTGAGTCTGTGTGGCTAGATTTCTAACAGCTTTGCACATCTGGACACTGCAATTTTCCCCCATTCTTCTTTACAAACTGCTCAAGCTCTGTCAGATTGCATGGGGATCATGAGTGAACTGCTCTTTTTAAGTCCAGCCACAAATTCTCAATTGGATTGAGGTCTGGACTCTCACTTGGCCACTACAGGACATTAACTATGTTGTTTTTAAGCCATTCCTTTACAGCTTTGGCTTTATGCTTTGGATCACTGTCTTGCTGAAAAACAAATCATTTCCCAAGTCTCAGTTCTCTTACAGACTGCATCAGGTTTTTCTCCAGGATTTCCCTAAATTTTACTGCATTCATTTTACCCTCTACCTTCACAAGCCCTCCAGGGCCTGCTGCAGTGAAGCATCCCCACAGCATGATGCAGTCACTACCATGCTTCAAGGTAGGGAAGGTGTGTTTTTGATGATGTACATACAGTGTTTGGCTTATGCCAAACATAGCATTTAGTCTGATGGCCAAAAAGCTCAATTTTGGTTTCATCAGACCATTAAACCTTCTTCCAGCTGACTTCAGAGCCTTCCACATGCCTTCTGGCAAACTCTAGTCAAGATTTTGTGTGAGTTTTTTTCAACAGTGGCTTTCTCTTTTCCACTCTCCCATAAAGCTGAGATTGGTGAAGCGCCCAGGCAATAGTTGGTGTATGTGCAGTCTCTCCCATCTCAGCCACTGAAGCTTGTAACTCATCCAGAGTTGTCACAAGTATCTTAGTGGCCTCCCTCACTAGATCCCTTCTTGCACAGTCACTCAGTTTTTGAGGATGGCCTGCTTTCAGCAGATTTACAGCTGTGCCATATTCTTTCCATTTCTTGATGATTGACTTAACTGTACACCAAGGGATATTCAGTGACTTGAAAATTTTCTTGTATCAATCTCCTGACTTGTGCTTTTAAATATCCTTTTTGCAGAGTTGCTTGGAGTGTTCTTTTGTCTTCATGGTGTAGTTTTTGCCAGGATACTGACTCACCAGCAGATGGACCTTCCAGTCACAGGTGTATTTTAACTACAATCAATTGAAACACTTTGACTGCACAAGTCTCCAATACAGATCTCTATTTAACTGATTATGGGACTTCTAAAACCAATTGACTGCACCAGTGCTGCTCTTGTGTGCCATACTAAAGAAGGATGAATACTTACACAATCAATTATTTTGTGTTTTATATTTGTAATTAATCTAGATCACTTTGTAGAGATCTGTTTTCACTTTGACACAAAAGAGTTTTTTTTCTGTTGATCATGTAAAAAACAAATTAAATCCACTGTGATTCAATGTTGTAAAACAATAAAACATGAAACCTTTGGGGGGGGGGGGTTGGAGTTGGCTAAATACTATTTATAGGCACTGTATAAGCCTGCAATTTCAAACTACAAGAAATAAAGTGAAGATGTGGTTCTTCCTCAAAGAGAACAGCACAAGTTCCAAATATAAAAGCCTCCTTTCATACTCAATAGGTTAATAGAAGTAATACTTATGATTAATGTATCATTTTTGATGGATAGTCCATTTCCGATTTATTACAATATTGATTATATCAGTCACCCAGCATCTGCTTCTATCCGCTTACCAACGCAAATTTCCATGCATATGCTGATTTTTAAAATTTCCGCACTATCTATAATACATTAGACCTGATGGTATGACAAACGTTCCTCTTTGTTTTAAAATAGGCTGTCACTCTTACTCACCTAAGTGGGTAGACTCTGCTCCACTTACCTGTTAAGTGTGCATGGTGGTTTTAAGTGTATGGATTTGTGTAAGTTAAAATGTTTTCTCTTTCATTTTATTGAAGTTTATGCTGTTAAAGCTGCAGTCCCAGGACAGTTGCTAGAGCATTCTAGCAGGTCATTCCCTAACCATCGTGTGGTATATTGGAAAGATCCATTTGGTGAGCTATTGCAGCTATAAGTAAATGACACAAGTATATGTATTGACAGCTAAAGAACTCGAGTTAGGTCCATTTTCTTCTGCATAACAGGCACAGGTTTGTAAACTGCTAGGGTTAGATCCTCGAGAAGCAATGGCTTCACAGCAATGCAATCTAGATAAAAGGAAATTTCAATGATCGTAAATTTATGTTAACTATCATTTTAGTTCCCTTTCTCCGTAGAGTTCAGAAGAATGAAGAGGAGTAAAGGTGTACACTATTTTCTAAATGGGGAGAAAATTCAAAATTCAGAGGTGCAAAGGGACTTGGGAGGCCTTGTACCGGGATTCCCTAAAAGTGAACTTGCCGGTTGACTGACAGAGGCAAATGCAATGTTCGCAATTCATTTTGAGAGGTCTAGGATACAAAAGCAAGGATGTAATGCTGGGGCTTTATAATGCATTGGTCAGGCCACTTTTGGAGTATTGTGAGCAGTTTTGTGCTCCTTATCTAAGAAAAAATCTGTTTGCATTGGAAAGGGTCCAGAGGAGAATCACAGGAATAATCCCAGGATTGAAAGGGTTAACATTTGAGATGCATTTGATGGCTCCGGGTCTACACTCACTGGAGTTTAATAGAATGAGAGGAAATCTCATTGAAACCTATCAAATATTGAAAGGCCATGATAGAGTGGACATGGAGAGAATGTTTCCAATAGTGGAGGAGTCTAGGACCAGGGGGTACAGTCTCAGAATACAAGGATGTTTCTTTAGAACAATGAGAAGGAGGAATTTCTTTGGTTAGAGGATGATGGATCTGTGGAATTCATTGTCATAGACAACTGTGGAGGACAAGTCATTTGGTATATTTAAAGTAGAGCTTGAAAGTTTCTTGATTAATAAGGGGTTAAGAGTACAGGAAGAAGGCAGGAGAATGGGTTGAGAGGGAAAATAAATCTGCCATGATTGAATGGCAGAGAAGAGTTGTTGGGCCAAATGGTCTAACTCTGCTCCTAAGCTTTTATGGTCTTTTTTTATTCATTACAATCCAGGATTTTACCAGATTTTCAAAGACCACATTACATTAAAAAGCAATATAAGCTACAGATGCTAATATAACAAGATTTTTTTCCACTGGTTTAAAGGAGAAAAATTCATTTATATAGCACTTTCCACAACCTCATAATATGCTAAAGTGCATTACAATCAATGAAGCAGTGGAACATAGTCACTGCTGTAATGCACCAGCAAGTACCAGGTGGAAAATTCCCATAAACAGTCATGTGAAAATGATCAGACAGTCAAAGGCAATATAAAAACAAAAGAGATGGCAAATAATATAGCAAAAATTAGTGAGAAGGTAGAGGATTGGGAAGCTTTTAAAAACCAACTGAAGGAAAGCCATAAAGAGAGAAAAGATGAAATATGAAAGGAAGCTAGCCAATAATATCAGTGGATACAAAGAAATGTTTATATCTTTGTTTTTATATATGGGGAGGGAGAGAGTGAGAGAGAGGAGAGAGAGGGAGAGAGAGAGAGAGAGAGAGAGAGAGAGAGAGAGAGAGAGAGAGAGAGAGAGACAGTAAAAGAGACAAAGGAATGGATATCGGACCACTGGAAAACGATGCTGGAGAGGTGGTAAAGGGGGACAAAGAAATGACAGACGAACTTAATAAGTATTCTGTGTCAGTCTTCACTGTTAAAGACACTAGCAGAATGCCAGAAATGCAAGAGTGCCAGGTGGCAGAAGTGAGTGTTGCTGCTATTACTAAGGAGAAGGAGCTTGGGAGACTGAAAATTCTGAAGGTAGTTAAGTCACCTGGATCAGATGGACTACACCCCAGGATTCTGAAAGAGGTAGCTAAAGAGATTGTGAAGGCATTAGAATTGATATTTCAAGAATCACTAGATTCTGGAATGGTTCCAGAGGAATGGAAAATTGCAAATGTCACTCCAGTCTTTAAGAAGGGAGGGAGGCAGAAGAAAAGAAATTGTAGACCAGTTAGCCTGACTTCAGTGTTTAGCAAGATGTTAGAATCTATTATGGAATGTATTATGGATGAGGTTTTAGGGTACTTGGAGACACATGACAAAATAGGCCAATGCCATCATGGTGTCCTTAAGGGAAATTTTGCCTGACAAATCTGTTGGTATTCTTAGAGGAAATAACAGGCAGGATAAACAAAGGAGGGTCAAAGAATGTTTATTTGGATTTTCAGAAGGCACTTGACAAAGTGCCACACGTGAGGCTGCTTAACAAAATAAGTGTATTACAGGAAAGAGACCACTTCTTTTTACATTATATGTCAATGATTTTGGTGAAAGAATTGATGGGTTTAAGGCCAAGATTGTGAACAATACGGAGATAGGGGAAGGGGCAGGTAGTATTGTGTAAGTAGGGTGTCTGAAAAATGTTTTAGACAGATTGGGAGAATGAGCAAAGAAGTAGCAGGTGGAATATAGTGTAAGAAGTTCAAAATGTTGCATTTTGGTAAAAGGAATAAAGGCATGGATTATTTTCTAAATGAGGAGAAAATTCAAAAATCAGAGGTGCAAAGGGCCTTGGGAGTCCTTGTGCAGGATTTCCTAAAGGTTAACTTGCAGTTGAGTCAGCAGTAAGGAATGAAAATGCAATGCTCTCATTGTTTTCAAGAGGACTAGAGTACATAAGCAAGGATGTAATGCTGAGGCTTTATGAGGCATTGGTCAGAGTGCACTTGGAGTACTGTGAGCAGTTTTGGGCCCTTTATCTAAGAAAAGATTCTGGGATTGGTGAAGGTCCAGAGGAGGTTCACAAGAATGACCCCAGCAATGAAAGGGTTAACATATGAAAACCATTTGATGGTACTCACTGCTGGTTAGACGAATGGGGGGGGGGAAGGGGTACCAAAATGAAACCCATCAAATATTGAAAAGCATAGGTAGAGTGGATATGGAGAGGATGTTTCCTATAGTAGGAGAGTCTAAGACCAGAGGGCATAGCATCAGAATACAGGAATATCCATTTGGAACAGGGATAAAGAAAAATGTCTTTAGCTAGAAGGTGGTGAATCTGTGGAATTCATTTTCTCAGCTGGCTATACAGGCCAAGAGATTGGGTATATTTAAGGCAGAGGTTAATAGGTTCTTGATTAATCAGGACAGCTAAATGTACAGGGAGAAGGTATGAGAATGAGATTGAAAGGCCACGATGGAATGCAGAGCAGACCCAGTTGGCTGAATGGCTTAATTCTGCTCCTATGTCTTATGGTCTTATGGACTGTCTGTTATTGTAGTATTTCAGTGAAGGATGAATTGGTCAGGGAACAGACATTAATCCCCTACTCGTCTTTTTTGTAATGCTATGGAAATGTTAACCCCTCAAGAGGACAGACAGATTCTCAGTTTAACATCTCACTGAAAGGTAACACCTTCAATAGTGTGGAACTCCTATAAATACACTTCCTGAGCTAACACTGAGCCATCTGCACCACGGCACCCAGTTGCTATCTGTGGTCTCAGTCAGAGATGTAGATAGGCGTGCCCAGTTTGTTCTTAGAAAAAGAATATGCGTGTGAGGACTGAGCTGCGGAGTTCCCAAAGTAAATTATAGTACATCCTGCTACAAAAATATGCACCTGCAGACGAGTATTATTGGCAGACACAGCTCCAAAGTGAGTGTTCCATTAGGATTCAGTATTTAAACCCATACGTGAACAATTGTCCATTAGATTGGGTGATCCACATTCACAATCCAAACTGCATCACAGCATGAGAAGTGAATGGGAAAAAATGAAGGCAATTCATTGTATTGATACCTATCATACAAATTGGTGTGGATAAAATAGAAGTTATTTGTCTGAACTACCTAGCATGAATTTTAATTTTGACAATAGATGAGTCAGCTGTGTCTTTTATACTCTGGCTGACTTTTCTTTTACCTTTGGTTTTCAAAACCCCACATTGTCCACTTTCCTGGACACCAGTGAATGTTAAATCTACCTGGGCATGTGTACAGGTATGAAAGTCAATATTAACTTCTATATTTGATGATGTTAGTGACCTATGAAAGAGAAGGTTAGGGAATCTTTTATCTCTGATTGCACAACTTCTACTCATTGTTTGGCTGGTGCCAATTAAAGCTGAAGAAATATCTCATAATTTACTATCATTTTCCTCAATGATATCTGAATCATTAAGGTGGTGGAGCTAAGATAGTGCTTAACAGCAGAAACAACGTAATTTCTATTTTTAATGTCTTCCTTTTTCCTTTTCAAGGATGGGGTTCCAGCAGAGACCCTGACCTAGATGTACGCTCAGTCTCGGTTGTTTGCAGTGGTGGGACACTCTCCCGAGAGCTGACGACCAGCCACTTTTCTATATTCCAAGGACGTGGCCTAGAAGACAAGTGCGCCATCAGGGTTCTCAGGCTCAACGGCCCTGTGGATGAGCTGACTCTCTGCTAGTGTCACCAACTGAAGATTCACGGGAGAACATGGAACATCAGGAACAGCGGAACGGCTGTCAGGGGCTCTGTATTCAGCGACTCGGGCTATCTCTCTCTCTCTCTCTCGTTGGTGGGAGACAGTTTGTTACGGATTCTCAAGTTGGGAAAACTCAGTAAATAAAAGTAGTGTAGCAGACTTTATCTTCGCAAATTAGCAAATTGTTTTGTTACGGTTCCCCTCTCGCTGTGAAAGGGTGACATTTCTCTGTCCCTTTATTGGGGAGAGAGAGAGCCTGTGGTATGTCAAATTGTCGAGTGAATGATTAGCTTTTGTGGTACTGCAGATCGTATTCTTTTTTGGGGGCCTTTTATTGCTTGCTTAGTGGGTGGAGGGTGCTGATGCTTTTGTTTTGCTGAAGTGGGGAGAGCGAGGGTCAATGCTTGCTGCTGTTTGTGCTTGGGAGGGTTCTCACATTTTTACTGTCACTCATTCTTTGGGGCATCCTTCTGTTTTCGTGGCTGTCTGCGAAAAACAAAAACTTCAGGTTGTATATTATATACATATTTCTGATATTAAATGGAATTATTGAAACTATTGGATTTTATGTCCATTATCCCATATTACAGAAAAGCCTTTTTGGTATCAGTCCTTAATTTGTCTTTCATTAGTTATAATATCTTCTTTGTCTTCTTTGTGGTGGCGTGTTGGGGAGGAAGCATTAAGAAGAGGGACGCCTCACGTCTTAATAAGCTGGTAAGGAAGGCGGGCTCTGTCGTGGGCAAAGTACTGGAGAGTTTAACATCGGTAGCTGAGCGAAGGGCGCTGAGTAGGCTACGGTCAATTATGGAAAACTCTGAACATCCTCTACATAGCACCATCCAGAGACAGAGAAGCAGTTTCAGCGACAGGTTACTATCGATGCAATGCTCCTCAGACAGGATGAAGAGGTCAATACTCCCCAATGCCATTAGGCTTTACAATTCAACCGCCAGGACTTAAGAACTTTTTAAAAGCTATTATTAATGCTTTTTGAGATAGTGATTTAGATGCATATCATATTTTTTACTGAGTTAAGTATTGTATGTTATTAGTTTTGCTACAACAAGTGTATGGGACATTGGAAAAAAAGTTGAATTTCCCCATGGGGATGAATAAAGTATCTATCTATCTATCTATCTATCTATCTATATAAAGTACTTTCTCCTATTAATTTGAACAAGTATTCTGGAATTAATTTTATACCTTCACCATCATTAAAAGATTGATTATTGTCACCTGTAGTGAAGAGTGATAAGCCCATATTTCATAATATTTCCTGATAGCTCAAGCAACTGACACTAGACTCACCCTCTAAATCTCGTCCGGACCGAAGTGTGACAAACTCACCTCACTGATCAGAACTCAAGATGCTCTACAGATTATAACCATTCCACTCTAACATCAACAAAACAAAATCACAAGAATGTTTACAACACACACAAAATGCTGGAGGAATTCAGCAGGCCAGGCAGCATCTGTGGAAAAAAGTACAGTCGACATTTCGGGCTGAAACCCTTCAGCAGGACACAAGAATGTTTATTTTTATTGTAATCTTTGTTAGTGAAGGTTAATAAATGCATTTTTCACAGAGTAGCTATAATCTAGAACTCCCTATTACCTGTAATCAGAACTTTGATTCTGATTCAGGAGTGAGGAGAATGGAACAAACTGAATCTCTCTGCAAAGGGCTAGTATGGATTTGATGGAGCAAACAGTCTCCTGCACTGCAAGTATTTTATGACTGAATGCCACCAAGATAATATGGATTCGACATTTTAACATTTTATTTCAATGTGTATGTTCATTACCTATCATTTGGATCATTGATAACAAATAATATTATAAACAATTACACTGCTTCCTATAAAAACTAGTAAACTGGGCATCATATTTATAACATGTTAAGTTTACAGTATATCAATATTAATCATACAGTTTCCCATTGTGGCTGGAGAATTGAAGGGGCACATAACTTCCATAATGTTTTGGCATTCAGAGATTCCAGGTTCCTGAATTTCAAAATATCTCCATTTACATAGAACCTTTCATGGCCTCCGGTACTCATGAAGCAATTTGCAACGATTCTTGAAGCCTCAAAAAAACAGCAGTGAGATTGAGTACAAATGGTAACATGAAATCAGACACTGGGGAGAATACGTCTGCTCTTAAAACAGACTTACTTGTCGGGGCAGTCAGGATCCCCAGGTTAATGGAAAGGATGTTATGCGGGACACTCAATCATCATTGTGTTGTCACGCCAAATTCATCCAAAATGAACTGTATTATTCACTCCTCCCTCACCACAGTCTAAAGCAGTTTGGAACTATGAAGCTAGTTCTTGTGGTAACCAGGTGGCAGTCTATTTAGGATGTTTTGCCTAATTCCACATATATGGCAAATAGTCTGAACGAGTACTCAATTAATTAGGAACTTAACAATTTTCTTGAGTTTTAACTCTTTAAACAACAAAATTAGTTGTTTTTAATATAAACAGGTGTGAATACACTTAAAATAGTTAGGCTCTATGTTCAAACAACAGGAAAATTAATATTAAAGATCTCTGATATTTACAGAGATTCGGTCCAGTACATAATGGGTAAAGCCTTCCCATCAACTGAGCACATCTACATGAAATCCTGTTGTAGGAAAGCAGTATTTATCATCAAAGATCCTCACCACTTAGGTCATGCTCTTTTCTCGCTGCTGCCATCAGGCGGAAGTCCAAGTGCCACGGGACTCACACCACCAGGTTCAAGAACAGTTACTACCCCTGAACCATAAGGCTCTTGAACAAAAGAGGATAATTACATACATCTATTGATGATCTAAGTTTAAGGACTCTTTATCTTGTTATTTCATGCTCTCGTTATTTGTTGATATTTACTTATAGTTACATTTCAACAGTTTGTTGTCTTCTATGCTCTTGCTCTTTCGTTGATCCTGTTTAGTTACTATTCTATAGGTTTGCTGAGAATCTCAGGGTTGTATGTGGTGACAGGTATGTACCCTGATCATAAACATTACTTTGATTTATTTATTGGAAATCGCCAAATGCAAAACAGTTGCCATGTTTTCCTACATCACAAGCGACTACACTGCAGACTAATTGGTTCAGTGGATAGTCAGGGGCATTTATAATGATGACCATGAACTACAGAAGACATATTAACACACTGCATTTTGTGGTAGGTTAGCTTTGTTTGTTAAATGTACTGTACGTTGAAACATATTGTGAAATGCGCCATTGTGTCAACGCCTGAGGATGTGCTGGGGGCAGCTCGCAAATGTCAACATGCTTCTGGCACCAACATAGCATTGCTCAGAACTTACTAACACTAACCTGTACATCTTTGGAGTGTGGGAGAAAACCCACATGGCCATGGGGACAACATACAACCTCCTACCGACAGCGTGGAATTGAACTCGAGCCACTGACACTGCAAAGCACTATACAGCCATGCTGTGTATGGTATGGAGGTGGGGGTGGTGGTAGTATGTAATATCTGCTCCAGCTAATTAACTTAGTCAGAGGCTCTGGGTCATGCTGCAAAGAAAAGCTCTCTTTGGAGATAAACATCTCCAAAGCCTGAAATCTCTGCTGCAGATTCATGAATTGCTTTCAGAGGGATTTTACACAGCACCCACGTTTAAAGTGATCATTAGGAGCAATAAATGTTAAAGGAACTTATTTACTTATGAAAGATAAAAATTATGATGAAATGGCAGACATCCCACCTCTCCCGGAAGTTCCGGGAGTCTCCCGGATATTGATAGCGACTCCCTGATGTCTGCAAATTACATACAATATCCCGGAAATTGATCTTTTTGAGAGCGAGCGAGCAAGAGGGGGAGAGAGAGAGAGAGAGAGAGAAAGAGAGAGCGAGTGACAGACGTAGCAAGAGAGTGACAGAGAGAGCATCCTGATTGGTCTCTCTTTGTGCTAAGTAGACCTATCAGTTTTCTCTGTGGGCGGGCTTTACAGTCGACCTCTCTCTCTCTTTCATTGTCCATCAGTTCAGTTTAGTGTCTTGCAGCACCATGGCAGAGTGTTCCAAAAAAAGAAAATATAAAATTTACTTCACCCCCAGACTACACTAAAGTGTACCCCTGCCTAATAGGGGCCAAAAATAATGACAGTGTTGCTCGCTGCACTGTTTGCAACAGTGACTTTTCTATTACCTGTGGTGGGTTAAATGACTGTAAAAGACATGTTGAGGTGAGATTAACAGGAGTCATTCGATCATTAGCATAGCTAACGTTATTTAAACGAGCTGGCTAGCTGCCGAGGAGCTACCCTATTGGTGTTGCCAAATTCTAATTGTGATGTAGAAAGGGCATTCAGCATGGTGCATCACATCAAGACAGAATTCAGAAGTCAGCTGTCTCACAAAACACTTGTGAATCTGATGTCTTGCAAAATTAACAAATTCATTGACACAGACTGCTATGAGGTTGAGACTTTCTGCCATTTTCTGCCAAATCTGCCAAGCAAGCCACATCACAGTACAAAGAAAGTTTGCAAAAGAAATAGAAAAGCTATTTGCATTAGCATTTAGCTACTAGCATCGAGACTGCCAACAAAATACTCTCAACAAGTAACATATGTGTGTGTGTGTGTGTGTGTGTGTGTGTAAATAGTTTTAATATGTGATCAAATAAATTGTTGTGTTCTTTCATAATCAAATAATCAAATGACCTGTATACATATACCCTTGGAAGTCGACTGGGGGGGCGGGTGGATATGGAGTTACGGGGGTGGAGGTAATGGTGCTACCTCCCTGAAATAAGTTTTTGCAGGGTGGGATGTCTGAAATGGTTTACTCGAGCGGCTGTGTACAGACACAGACAGTAAGAAAAATCAATAGGTAATGAAGAACAAGAGATTTTCACCAGCAAGTTTAACTTGTAAGTTTAAATTGTAATGGTTGAAGTTTCTCATACATGAGATAAACGTATTGTTGCCAGGCAAGGATTTTGTTCATTCCTTGAACTGTGACTTCCTTGTATTTTCATTTTCTATATATATATATAAAGATCCATTTGCCCAACAAGTTTACACAGGTCTCCAGTCAATTCCATTGACTCCATTCCCACTACCTATTTCTCTTTAACATGCCCCATTCATTCCTCTCAATTTTCCTGCCACACACTACACCAAGAGGTAATTGACAGTAGCTAATTAACTTCCCAGCCTGAGCATAGTCAGGTAAGAAAACAGTTATGATGGAATGGTGAAGCAGACTCGATGGGCTGATTAGCCTAATTCTGCTCCCACAGTACAGAGAATAAGTACATGCCTAAAACTTTTGCACAGTACTGTATTTGTTAATATGGAGTGGAGAGCAAGTTTGTAAATCTGGCAGAAGCAAAGGATGCTTGGAATGATGAGGGTGAGGTGCCATGGTACGAGCGTGGGACAGGTAGCAGAGAAGGAGTGCCAGAGCGAGGGATGGCATGGGTGCAGACACACCCAGCCCTGAGATGTCAGTCAAGGTCATTTGATTCCAAACAATTGGTTTATTGATCATTAGAAAATGTCTCTCTGGTGCTTCCTGCTCCTTCTCCTCTCCCTTTCCCTTTTCCCAACTATGATTCTCCTCTCCCTGCCCTCTTCCCACTTTAAGCTCACAACAGAGACCCATGTTGTCAACAGTGTTGGAGGTGGATACGATAGGGTCTTTTAAGAGACTTTTGTATAGGTACATGGAGCTTAGAAAAATGGAGGGCTATAGGTAAGCCTAGTAATTTCTAAGGTAGGGACATGTTTGGTACAACTTTGTGGGCTGAAGGGCCTGTATTGTGCTGTAGGTTTTCTATGTTTCTATATCAGAATCAGATTTGTCACCACTCACATATGTCATGAAATTTGTTATTTTTTGCAGCAGCAGCAGTACAGTGCAATACATAAAATTACTACAGTACTGCGCAAATCTTAGGCACTCTAGCTATATATGTGTGACTGAGACTTCTGTTCAGTGCTGTATGTTTCATGGTCCTGTAATAAAAACAACAGGCTCTAATCTTAGAGAGTTATAGCATTTAAAGCCCTTGCTAATCATTAAGCACCATTCTTTTGGATCTGGCCAGAAATTGAAGTACTCACAGTCAAAGAGAAAACGTGCAAACTCAACAAAGAAATCAAAAGTGAACCCAAATTACGGAAGATATTAGGAACAGTACTGAGTAATTTAAGAGTTAAGAGGCTCTATCGATGGAAGGGGATTTAAGGAACACTTAGACTAACTTAGGTGGCATATCTGCTTCCTAAGAGATATGCCTGAACCAGATGGGTTTTCACAGCAATCCAGTAGTTTCTTGTCCAATATTACTGATTCCATCTTTATCCTTTCAGATATATTTATGGGAGGCACAGTAGTGTAGTGATTCATGTAACACTATTACAACGCCAGCAACCCGAGTTCATTTCTGCTGCTGTCTTCAAGGAGAATGAACTGTACGTTCTCCCCGTGTCCACATGGGGTTCTTCCAGCTGCTCCAGTTTCCTCCCACATTCCAAAGACATATGGGTCAGTAATTTAAATGATCACATAGGTGTAAACGGGCAGTGCAGACTCTTTGGGCTGGAAGGGTCTGTTATGGTGCTGTATCTCTAAAGAATATATATATTTGAAGTTATATTTTCTACTTGCCATTGTGAGGTCTAAGATCATGCGTTCTTAGCCTAGATTTCTGGTATGGCAATGCGACCATGGCACAACCATATACACGCGGTCTCATCCTACCAAAATGTAAGATACCAGACAATTAATTTTTGTTCGTCAGCTTTGTTAGGGCATGTTCTGGGATTAGGGCAGATAGCAAATATTAACTTCAACAACTAACTTCAGCAACCTGTCTTTAGACCTGAACATGGATTGTAGATTCAATCTAAAATGCAGCCCTGAACAATAAGTTCCCAAAGCTGTGGACAGCAGGTAATTGAAAATCCAGGCATTGCTGGATTTTGGGTGTCTGGAGAGTGGGCGTGAAGAAGGATGTGTGAAAATTATATTGTAGATATAATTGTAAATATAGAGTTGTCCTTTGATCTTTAGTATATAAAATGTCAAGTAATATTGTTTTGAACAAGCCTCTTTCTCCAAAAAGGACTCACTATGATGTCTGTTGCTCGTTCTTGTTGAATAAAACACGACTTTTCAGTCTAGACTTCTGGTCTGGTATTATAACAACTATAGTCTAGTGCTGTATCTATTGTGTTAACTATTCCTGCTTCTTTGTTGCTCAGCTCTGTGATCACCTAGTGTTTCTGTGCACCACACCTCGCTGTAGAGCGGTCCATAATTCTGCAAGGTCAGCAGCCTCAAAGGGCGACAGGAAATTAGAGATAGGTAATTCAACCCTTAATGTTTACTGTGGCCATGAGGCCCCCTCTGTTAATACAGGCTAAGGAGGAGGATTTAATTAAAAAGATTGACAATAAGGTGGCATATTGCTATAATCTGCAGTGTTCGTCTACTGGAAAATGACTTAACCTTTGTCTTGGTTGCTGTGGCAACTAATGGACCTGATTACACCAGTGTGCACGGCCAGCATTGCTATATTTTTAATGGCCCAGCTAAGATAACAAGGGAGATTAAAGTCTTATCTAGGCAGTTAAACAGCGACTCTTCATTTCTGATGTATTTGTGGAGAGAGGATATTCTTCCTTTCTGCCCCCAAAGTGAGCGGATTAATTACCTTCATCCATCCTGCGGTGCTAGGCTCAACCAGCCAGCTTTTTGTTCCCCTATTGATTGGAAATGGAGCATCAAGCTTCCTGCTTCATACCATTAGGCAGGATAATATCCATAATGCTTTTTAATCCTAAAGATTCAGCACCTGTTCCTGAGCCCCTCCCATGACAACACGTGGCAGAGTTAGGGACCTTTCGCCTCACAGCTGCTTACATGGGCCAATTGTCAAAACAACTCATTGAGAATTAACATTTGCTGCTGTGTTAATGTATATTTTCAATTAAGGAATAAGAGGACTAATAACACAGATACAGATCAGGATAACAGGAAATTTATTTCCTTTAGTTTTAATTTCTGTCATTGTTCCTGGCAGGAAGAGTTTGTTGCCACAGAAAGTGCCCCAGAACAGGCTTTCAGCAGACCCCTCACTGGTGGCCTGGTACGATGGTGCAGCAAGGTGCTCCACCTAGTGGAAGCATTCAGAAATATTTCAAGAAAGACAACTGTCATTTGAATTAAAGGTCTAAGACATTCTTATAGACGAACTTCGTGAACACTACCAGCTCACATCCCAACCTAAAAAGGTCAACAAAGTGGGCCAAAGTGGTTGCCTGTAAGTAAATAGCAGAGAGGAGTTTGTGAGGAGTTGCACTGTGGGTAGGTAAATCAGAAGCATAGGTGAGTGCTTGACCTTGAATTTGTTGGGTCTGATGCTCCTTGAGCCACAAATCCCATCATTATATCTGGACATCCCAAACTTACATGCTAAAGAAATAAAATCACTGTAACTGAGGCATATTTATGTCTGAAAAGCCACATGTCTAATTCCATTTACTGGGAAAGCTGCAGTGGCTTTGCAGCTTGACTCTTGACCAGAATTCCTCTGGGACCTCATGGATCCAAACTAATGAGGTTCCTTGCTGTTGCAGGCAGATCATTATCTGCCTGGAAAACCTTGCTGGATAGCACTTCAAATAAGCATAAGAGATTGGGATCAAAAAGATAGATAAGATGCAAATTATTAATTGTCGGCTCCTCAGGCTGGTTTGAACCTGGTTTAAATATATATAAATTCTTTAGCCATGGGTAAGGTGCTGGAGGATTGGAGAATAGCTAATGTTGTTCTGTTGTCTAAGAAAGACTTGAAGAATAAGCCAGGAAATTAAAGACTGGTAAGCCTAACGTCAGTAGTGGGAAAGTTATTGGAAGGTATTCTAAGGGACTGGATATATAAGTACTTGGATAGGCAGAGACTAATTTGAGACAGTTAACATTGTTTTGTGCATGGTAAGTCATGTTTAACCAAACTTATAGAATTTTTTGAGTAAGTTACCAGGAAAGTTAATGAAGCCAAGGCTGTGGATGTTGTCTACATGGACTTCAGCAAAACTTTTGACAAGTTCCCGCAAGGGAGGCTGGTCAAGAAGGTTCAATTACTTAGCATTCAAGATGTGGTAGTAAATTGGATTATACATTGGCTTTGCAAAAGAAGTCAGAGAGTAGTTGTAGATAGTTGCCTCTCTGACTGGAGGCCTGCAACTAGTAGGGTCTGGAGTGCTGGGTCCGTTGTTGATTGTAATCTATATCAATGATCTGGATGATAATGTGGTAAACTGAATCAACAAATTTGCAGATGACACCAAGACTGGGGGTGTTGTGGACTGCGAGAAGACTAGCAGAGCTTGCAGTGGGATCTGGACCAGCTGTTGAAATGAGCTGAAAAATGGCAGATGGAGCTTAATGCAGACAAGTGTGAGGTGATGCACTTTGGAAGGACCAACCAGTTTAGGTCTTACACGGTGAGCGGTAGGGCCCTGAGGAGTATGCTAGAATAGAGGGATCTGGGAATTCAGATCCATACTTCCTTGAAAGTGGATTCACAGGTCATAAGGCACACTGGCCTTCATAAATCAATAAATTGAGTACAGGAGTTGGGATGTTATGTTGAAATTGTATAAGATATTGGTGAGGCCTAGTTTGGAGTATTGTGTCCAGTTTTGGCCACCTACCTACAGGAAAGATGTAAATAAGATTGAAAGAGTGCAGAGAAAATTTACAAGGACATTGCGGGCACTTGAGGATCTGAGCTAGAGGGAAAGGTTGAATAGGTTATGGTTTATTCCCTAGAATGTAGAAGATTGGGGGGATATTTTTATAGAGGTATACAAAATTATGAGGGGTATAGATAGGGTAAATGCAAGCAGACTTTTTCCACTGAGGTTGGGTGAGACTAGAACTAGAGGTCATAGGTTAAGGGTGAAAGGTGAAATGCTTAAGAGGAACATAAGGGGGAGCTTTTTCACTCAGAGGCTGGTGGGGGTATAGAATAAGCTGCCAGTGCAAATGGTGGATGTGGGGTCAATTTCAACATTTAAGAGAAATTTGGATAGGTGTATGGATAGGAGGGGTATAAAGGTTATGGTCTGGGTGCTGGTTAATGGGGCTCAGCAGATTAATGGATTGGCATGGACTAGATGGGCTGAAGGGCCTGTTTCTGAGCTGTGGTTTTCTAAGACCTTCTGACTCGAAATCAGTAAAGGCCCTTGAGGGATATAGAGCAAGCAGGAAAGAAACAAGAACATAAGAGAGTTAAAAGAGGCCATAAAAGGCCCTAATCAAGTAGGATTAAGGAGAATCCCAAGGCATTCCTACATATATTCAGAGCATGAGAATAGTTCAGGAAAGGATATGTCCACTGAAGGACAAAGGAGGTATTTATGCCCGCAGCCAGAGGAAGTAATTAAGGTTCCTTAATAAGTACTTCTCATCAGTGTCACCAAAGCAAAGGACATGGATGATGGTGAGATTTAGGAGAGATTACTTAAACTGCCAAATAAACAACAAAAATTGACTTTACATTGACCTCATAGTGCATAATTTTAGTGATACATATTAGATAAGTAACCTGCACAACCTTAAATGTTTTAATCAAGAATATTATACACAATTGGAACTCAAATTTGCTCCCAATTTAAACTTCCCTCTGTCCAAGCTTTCAATTTAAATCTCGAAGAGGAATTGATTCATCTAATAGCCTGCACTGAAACCAACTGTAACACCATTCCCATTATCTGCTCATCTCGCTCTTAGCCAACTCGTATGTAACAATTCACATCAGTTCACTGGTTTAAAGTTAGCTAGTCATTATAGTACTGTTGTTTGTGGTATTCTACTGTGCGTTAAGTTACTGTTTGGTTTCCATCACTCAGGCCGGTATATACACAGTCTACGTAGCCAGCTGATTTGCCGTCGATGGAACTACATATTCACCAAGTCAACACCATGCCCAATCTGGAATTTTTTGACAAATATATCTATACTTGTTGAGCCAGAGCCAGTTTTTGTCTGTGTAAAATAATTAGCTTCAAGACCACTTAAGTTAAACGGGTCCCTGCTTTGCAGCATTTGAGAGAGTAGTCTTTGTATATACAGCTGCACTTTGTGATTTCAAACTGATCATTGCTTATGAGTATAAGTACATTCAATATCAGTAGTCTGTTTATTTCAGGTAGTTAAACATTTCATTATGTTTATTAATGTATTACTCCTTTAGAACATTATAATGGATATTTATGTTTATTTGGTGGGCATATTGAATAAAAAAGGGGAGAGCCTAGTGATATTCCTGTTATCCACAAGAAGTTCAAGGCCTTATACCACTTGCAAAATGAAGAACTAGTAAAACATGGATTAAAGTGATGTTAAGCACTTCAGTAGCAAAATCAAAAAGGTAGTGTTTTGCTTAAAATGAGCTACTGGTGGAACTCAGCAGTTCAGGAAGGAAAGAGTGGAAGGAAACTCTTTTCAGGTTGAAAACCTTCATCTGGACTAAAACCCTCCAGCAGCTAGATTTTTGCTACAGATTCCGGTATCTGCAGTCTCCTGTGTCTGCAGTGTATTATTTAAATTGTATTATTTTGGAAGGTGTTGACATGCAAAGAAGACTTGGTGTCCTTGTACAATAGTCTCTGAAAGTAAACAATCAGGTACACCACACATTTATGAAGGCAAATAGCCAGCAAGATTATTTAAATAGCGGAGCCACAGCTGTCTTGCAACAATTATACAGGGTTGTAAAAGACCAGATTTGAAATACAATGTGGAGTTTTGGCATCCTTACATAAGAAAATATACCTTCGCTGCAGAGGGAGTACAGTAAATGTTCATTTAACTGATAACAACATGTCTGTCATATGAGGAAGGATCAGATCAGGTTTATTATCACTAACATATGTCATGAAATTTGTTGTTCTCCAGCAGCAGTGCAGAGCAATACACAAAAACTTACCAATAAGATACAATAAGTATATATAAAAATAAATAGTGCAAAAATAGAGCAAAATAATGAGGTCATGTTCCTGGGTGCATGGCAAAGGGGAAGAAGCTGTTCCTAAAATGTAGAGGAGGAGTGTGTACCTTCGCCCTGGTGACAGAATGAGAAGAAGGCATATCCTGGATGGTGAGGGTCCTTCATGATTGATGTTGCCCTCTTGAGGTATCGCCTTTTGAAGGTGGCCTTGATAGTAGAGAGGATTAAGTTGACTAGACTTGTACTTATTTGAGCTTTAAAGAATAAAAACTTATAAAATTCTTGTCAGGATTAGACAGACTGGATGTGGAGAACATGTTTCCCCGAGTTTAGGTTTAGAATGAAGAGTAACTGTCTCAGATTACAGAGGAAGAGATTTAGGGTTTATAACAGAGATGAAAAGAAATTACTTCACACAGATGATGGTCTACCTGTGGAATTCACTACCAAAGAGGCTGATACGGTGAAGAATTTTAAATGAGATGCTGTAGACAACATTGCAAATGCTGAAGGCATCAAGGCATTTGGGAAGAGAGTGAAAATACGGAATTGAGATGGATGATCTACTCTGATCATAATCAACAGCAGAGCAGACTCTAAAGCTTGAACAACTGACCCTTGATCCCATGTTCTATGACTTGAAAGCAAGTGCATTGTCTGCGAGGTGCATTGAGATGTCATGTGTTTGTGAAAAGTTTATCCTTCCTTTATTTGGAGTAATAGCTACACTGAAGACTTTATGAAATGTTGTGCGCATGTTTCTCACCTACTATCACGTACTGGTAGAACTGCCATCATTGAGTTTGTTTGTATCACTGGACCACTCTGTGACAAGTTCCAAACCCTGTACACCGCTTCCAATTTTATTTTATGTAGTTGCTAATATATTTCAGTACTAGACTTTAGGAACAGAATCAGAAACAGGTTTATTATCATTGACATATGTCATGAAATATGTTGTTTTGTGGCAGAAGTACAGTACAATACTTAAAAATTATTATAAGCTGCCATCAATCAAACAATAAAAAATACTGTGCAAGAGCAATAGTGAGGTAGAGTTCATGGATTCAGGGACTGTTCAGAAATCCGATGGCAGAGGAAGAGAAGCTGTACCTAAACTGAAGATTGTGGGTCTTTAGTACATCCTCCTGATATTAGTAATAAGTAATTGGTGTAGCGATGTGCTACACACAGCGCTGAAATAACGACATGCAGTCGGTAAGTCATTTGGAGACTAGTTTATTCAAACTTCGCGGCGCTGGCATTTAATCCCTAGCGCCCGCCCTCTCTGGGTGGAAATGATGTCAGAGGTGCATTACCAAAGTCTCCACCCGCGTGCTGGCTATTTGTGAGCCGGTTCGCCTGCTCAGAAAGTGGGTCGCCACATAACACCCCCCCCCCCTCCCGAACCGGTGATACACCCCCCAATGTCCAGAGTCTGGATCAGTATCTCTGTTTGGGAGGTCTGCCTCTGCGCCACGGTGCCTGAACCTCGACCGGCTGCGCCAAGTTCACATGGACCGGTTTGAGTCGGTTCACCGTGAAAACCTCCTCTCTCCCCCCAATGTCCAGAACGTACGTGGACCCGTTGTTGTTGATCACCTTGAATGGCCCCTCGTATGGCCGCTGTAGCGGTGCCGGTGTCCGCCCCTTCGTACAAACACAAACTTACAGTTCTGCTGGTCTTTGGGTACATGGGTCGGGGTCCGTCCGTGCTGTGAAGTCGGTACGGGGGCCAGGTTGCCGAGCCTTTCACGTAGCCTATCCAGGACTGCTGCGGGTTCTTCCTCTTGCCCCCTTGGGGCTGGTATGAACTCTCCCGGGACGGCCAGGGGCACGCCGTACACCAACTCAGCCGACGAGGCGTGCAGATCCTCTTTGGGCGCTGGACGAATTCCAAGCAGGACCCAGGGAAGATCGTCCACCCAGTTAGGTCCTCTCAGGCGGGCCATGAGAGCCGACTTCAAGTGACGGTGGAAGTGTTCCACCAGTCCGTTCGACTGTGGGTGGTAGGCAGTTGTGTGGTGGCCACAGCCGACCACAGGCTGGAGGTGAACTGGGCGCCTCTGTCAGAGGTAAAGTGGGCCGGTACCCCGAAGCGTGCTACCCAGGTTGCAATCAGTGCTCGGGCGCAGTAATCGGGAGATGTGTCGGTGAGCGGGACCACCTCTGGCCACCTCGTGAACCGGTCTACCATAGTTAGGAGGTACCGCGCTCCTCGGGACACTGGTAGGGGGCCCACAATATCCACATGAATGTGGTCGAACCTCCGGTGGGTGGGTTCGAACTGCTGTGGCGGGGCTTTAGTGTGCCGCTGCACCTTGGCTCTTTGGCACTGCGCGCACGTTCTGGCCCATTCACTGACCTGCTTGCAAAGTCCGTGCCACGTGAACTTGCTGGAGACCAGCCGGACGGTTGTCCTGATAGATGGGTGCGCCAAACCGTGTATGGAGTCGAAAACTCGCCGCCTCCAGGCTGCCGGGACGATAGGGCGAGGTTGGCCGGTAGCCACGTCGCACAGGAGGGTCCTCTCACCTGGGCCTATGAGAAAGTCCTGCAGCTGCAAACCCGAGACTGCGGTCCTGTAGCTGGGCATCTCATCGTCTGCCTGCTGCGCCTCCGCCAGTGCTGCATAGTCCACCCCCCGGGACAGGGCCTGGACAGCTGGTCTGGAGAGTGCGTCCGCCACGATGTTGTCCTTTCCCGAGACATGCTGGATGTCCGTCGTGTACTCAGAGATGTAGGACAGATGTTGCTGCTGGCGAGCCGACCAGGGCTCGGGCATTTTCGTGAATGCGAAGGTCAACGGTTTGTGGTCCGTGAACGCAGCCAACGGCCTGCCTTCTAAGAAGTACCTGAAATGCCGGATTGCCAGATACAGTGCCAACAGCTCCCAGTTGAAAGCACTGTACTTGAGTTCGGGTGGTCGTAGGTGCTTGTTGAAGAACGCCAAGGGTTGCCAGCGCCCCTTGATGAGCTGCTCCAGCACCCCACCGACTGCTGTGTCGGATGCGTCCACCGTGAGGGCGGTCAGAACATCTGTTCTGGGGTGCACCAGCATCGTGGCATCTGCCAAGGCTTCCTTGGCTTTAACGAAACCGGCCGCGGCCTCCTCGTCCCAAGTAATGTCCTTGCCTTTACCCAACATCAGGGTGTACAAAGGGCGCATGATACAGGCTGCTGAGGGAAGGAAACGGTTGTAGAAGTTCACCATACCAACGAACTCCTGCAGGCCTTTGACCATGTTGGGCCGAGCAAAGTGGCAGATCGCGTCTACATTGGCGGGCAGACGTGTTGCCCCGTCTTTGGTAATCCTGTGGCCCAGGAAGTCGATGGTATCGAGACCGAACTGGCATTTGGCCAGGTTGATCGTGAGGCCGAAATCACTCAGGCAGGAGTAGAGCTGGCGGAGGTGGGACAGATGCTCCTGACGACAACTGCTGGCTATAAGGATGTCGTCCAAATAGATGAACGCAAAGTCCAGGTCGCGTCCCACCGCATCCATTAGCCGCTGGAACGTCTGTGCGGCATTCTTCAGGCCGAACGGCATTCGGAGGAACTCGAACAGGCCGAACGGGGTGATGAGTGCTGTTTTGGGGATGTCTTCAGGGTGCACCGGGATTTGATGGTATCCCCGGACGAGGTCTACTTTGGAAAAGATTCTTGCCCCGTGCAGGTTTGCTGCAAAGTCCTGTATGTGCAGCACAGGGTAGCGGTCTGGAGTGGTAGCCTCATTCAGTCTGCGCTAGTTGCCACATGGTCTCCAACCCCCGGCTGCTTTGGGCAACATGTTCAGGGGGGAGGCCCATGGGCTGTTGGACCTCCGTACGATCCCCAATTCCTCCATCCTCTTGAACTCCTCCTTCGCCAGGTGGAGCTTTTCCGGGTGGAGTCTTCGTGCGCTGGCGTGGCGGGGTGGTCCCTGGGTCGGAATGTGGTGCTGTACCCCGTGTCTGGGCATGGCTGCTGTGAACTGCAGTGCCAGAATCGATGGAAAGTCCGCCAGGATTCTGGTGAATTCGTTGTGATGGAGTCCAGATGTGGGGCCGGCAACTTGGCTTCACCCAGGGAAAATGTCTGGAAAGTCTCGGCATGTACCAGTCTTTTCCCTTGCAAGTCGACCAGCAGGCTGTGAGCTCGCAAGAAGTCCGCCCCCAGGAGTGGTAAGGCCACCGCAGCCAGTGTGAAGTCCCACGTGAACCGGCTGGCGCCGAACTGCAGCTGCACTGTGCGGGTGCCGTAGGTCCTTATTGTGCTGCCGTTTGCGGCCCTCAGGGTGGATCCTGGCTTCCTGTTGCGGGTGTTGTACCCCGTCAGGGGCAAGACGCTGATCTCCACTCCGGTGTCGACCAAGAAGCGGCGTCCCAACTGTTTGTCCCAGACGTACAAGAGGCTGTCCTGGTGGCCAGCCGCCATAGTCAATAGCTGCAGCTGGCCCTGGCCCTGGTCCTTGCAGGGCGGGCGACAACAGTGGGCTTTTGTGCCCCACTGCTGATGGTAGAAACACCACTGTTCACTGGCCTCCTCACTCCTGCCTCTGTGTTGTGTGTGCCCCCCTGCTGGGCCTGGTCTGGTCTGCTGTTGGGCGCGTGGCCTGGTAATCTGACTGACGGATGCCACGCTCTCCCTCTTGGCTTTCCACAGCATGTCTGCCCGGGCCACCACCTTCCGGGGGGGTCACTGAAATCTGTGTCAGCCAGCAGCAGATGTATGTCCTCGGGCAGTTGCTCTAGGAACGCTTGCTCGAACATGAGGCAGGGCTTGTATCCGTCAGCCAGGGACAGCATCTCATTCATCAATGCTGACGGCAGTCTGTCTCCCAAACCGTCCAGGTGAAGCAGGCGGGCACCTCGCTCACGCCGTGAGAGGCCAAAGGTCCCAATAAGCAGCGCTTTGAATGCTTCATATTTGCCTTCTTTCGGGGGCGACTGTATGAAATCCACAACCTGGGCGGCCGTCTCCTGGTCAAGGGCGCTCACCACGTGGTAGTAACACGTGGAATCAGAGGATATCTGCCGAATCTGGAACTGGGCTTCTGCTTGGCTAAACCACACGCGTGGTCGCAGCGTCCAGAAAGTCGGCAGTTTTAGTGAAACTGCGTGAACAGATGAAGAGTCGATCATCTTTGGTCCAAATCCCGTTTGGACCGTCGGGGTCACCAATGTAGCGATGTGCTACACACAGCGCTGAAATAACGACACGCAGTCGGTAAGTCATTCGGAGACTAGTTTATTCAAACTTCGCGGCGCTGGCATTTAATCCCTAGCGCCCGCCCTCTCTGGGTAGAAATGATGTCAGAGGTGCATTACCAAAGTCTCCACCCGCGTGCTGGCTATTTGTGAGCCGGTTCGCCTGCTCAGAAAGTGGGTCGCCACATTGGTAGAAATACTTATGGACACAACTTTGATTTTGTTAGGAAGGGATCTAATTGGAATCACAAGAAAATCTGCAGATGCTGGAAATCCAAAGCAACACATACAAAATGCTGCAGGAACTCAATAGGCCAGGCAGTATCTATGGAAAAGAGTAAACAGTCAACGTTTCGGGCTGTGACCCTTCATCAGGAGTCCTAATGAAAGGTCTCAAACAAAAATGATAACTGGTTATTGTTTCCCATAGATGCTGCCTGGCTTGCTGAATTCCTCCAGCATTTTGTGTGCATTGCATCCAATTGGAAAACAAAAAAATCCTAAGGGAATAGTGATCAAGGACAGAAGAATAATCTATAATTTAACACCTCCTTCTAGGCAGCACGTTCAATCTTACACTTCTTCTGATGGATTAGCCTGACCTGATTTGACTGGTTGTTTAATATTCTATTTCTTTGCAATATAAAGAATAATGGCTCAGTTAACTAATTAACTTAATTGGCCCATTCAAACTAGTAAATTTTCTCAAGGCACAATGTCTTTTTAGCTCCATGAATCATGCAAATGTTTGGGTTGGTACAGTGACCTCATTCTGTGTCAGCCTGGGAACAATTGGCTGCTAGCTGTGCTCCCTCAAAACCCCAACAATTTTAACAGTAATCTACCTCCTGACAACTGATTTATTAAACCACTGGGCTGATGCTTCTAGGTAACCAAATACAGTTAAAACTTGCCTCACATTCAGGCTAAAAATTCACCTTAGTTTTTAAGTCAATGGAGCTTGTCTTCGGGAGAACAGCACAAGGGAAAGATGTTGTTCTGTTGCTTTTAAACAGTCGCAACCAATACACAATTTACAATTTACACAATACACAATGCCCAGATAGACTGAAAAGACAGGTGTTGGTCAAGACGAGAGCCGATTTCACTCATTCTCTGCGATGCTCATCTCCATAGTGCTGAGGTGTATGGGGAGAGGGCAGGGGAGTGGGGATGACTGGAAGAATTGAATCAGCCCATGATTGAATGGCGGAGCAGACTCAATGGGTCGAATGGCCTACTTCTGCTCCTGTATCTTATGGTCTTATAAACTATTACAATATATTTTCAAAATTTGCAACATATATATAATAGCAATATTATATCACTGAAATCTAGGTTGTGTAAAGTACAGGATAATGGTGATATTATATCCAAGCAGCATACAAAAAAAATGTAACTCAAGTCAAGTTGCTTTTATTGTCATTTCGACCATAACTGCTGGTACAGTACATAGTAAAAACGAGACAAAGTTTTTCAGGACCATGGTGCTACATGAAACAGTACAAAAACTACACTGAACTACGTAAAACAACACAAAAACTACACTAGACTACAGACCTACCCAGGACTGCATAAAATACACAGAACAGTGCAGGCATTACAATCAATAATAAACAAGACAATAGGCACAGCAGAGGTCAGTAGGTTGGTAGTCCGATGTTACATAAATAATCAGCTGAATGGCAGCACCCAGGATTCTGTCCGTTTCTGTATTCACGCCGAGTATTTTGTTGCCATAGATGTAGTCCAATTTAATGTCCATTAGAGAGCAGAATGGACGAGAGAGCCGGCCAGCTAGGACTTGCTTTTTTCATGGCATGGACTCCTGTCCACTCACCTCGCTTCCGTTTCCTCGCACATCGCTTATGATGTCTCCAACTCCAGCCACCGGCAGCAGGCGACTCCCAGGACTGCAGGCCTGATTCCCTCAGCAAGCCGAGGTCGCACAATCTAATCAGCAGATTTTCATGAAGGTTCATGAAGGACTGTGCCTTGTTACATTAGGGCTAACTTTATGTATTTCTTCTCTTGGGATTCACCTAGTTGGAAAGTCAAAGATAAGTCTTGCACCCTTCACAAGTGCATATTCTGGACATATTATTTTCTCCAAGAAAAGCACAGATGAACTGATTTTGTGGGTCTTTCCTGAATTTCCCAAGATAATAATAACTAAACGTTAGTGTTATGAGACGTACCCAACCACGCCAGCTTCAGTAGTATGGCTATCTGGTGCGGCTCATTTAAGGGTTCAGGACCATCATGCTAATAGGTGATCATGCTTTGGGCACCTCTGATTGAGAATTTAAAGAGCACCTGGATGAAGCTTCAATGCTCTATTGTAGGCCCAGCTGGAGATATCATCTAACATTTTGTTTTGAGTTCAGTTCTCCATCCAATTTTATTCCATGTCTCAATCCTAGTCTCGGATACTCCAACATTTGGGTCCAAACCATCCTTGTCAAGGACTCTCTCATCACAGTACAATTGAGCCAGTACGGACCCAGCAGGGTATCAGAGTTTTTCATCCGCTGTGACCAGCCACATCAAGAAGATTTCCAGACAGAGCCTGGAGACACACGACCTCCAGGTAGCTGTTTGTCAACTTTCACAACGAGGAAGCCAGAGTCTCTCGGGAGAGCCAGTCGGTCATTCTGCAGAGCAAGCACATCTTCCAACCCTGGAGAACTTCAAAGGTGACCTTTGCTCTTGCCATGGCTTCCTCATTCAATGCTCATTAGTGCTCAAACTCCAACTGTCCTTTCAGAGTGTGGAAAGGTGGCTTTCATTATCTCTCTTCTGACTGCAAGAGCCCTGACCTAGACCACCGTGCATTAGGAATGGAGGGTTTGCTTGGATTCAAAGGAATTCAATGCCACCATGACAAAGATGTTCCATCACCCTTCTGAAGCCAGCTAAGCCTCGACCACCTGATGATGATCCAACAGGGCAAACGGTCACCGGTCAATTGAGTTTCAGACCTTGGCCCAAGAGAGTGGCAGGAACGGAGGGGCCTTGGCTCTTTATACTGCCATAGACTCCAAGACAAACTGAGAGATACCCTCACCTTGGGAGAGCCAGCAGAGGACTTAGAGGTTCTGATCAACCAATCAATTTGTCTTGATAATTGTCTGATAGAGTGTAAGTGGGACTACATCAAGACGTCAAAGAGTGCTAGCCCAAGTCTAGCCTCAGCACATTGTAGTTCCACACACTGATCTAGGACCATGACCTGCCCATCCCCTGTTCAGGACTCGGTCAAACAGATGCAGATCAGCTGCACTAGACTCTCCACCAATGAGAGGTCCCACCATCAGAGTCAAGGTTGCTGCCATTACAATGGGAGACTGGTCATCTGCCTGAGGCTGCAGCCATCGGGAAAACAGCAAAGACCGTCCCATGTCAGGAGGACTGTGTCAGTAGCAGCCATTATTCCCAATTCCACCGATTCTGGTTTTGCGCTGAAGGCAGAGTTCACCAGGTGCAAGAACCAGAGACAGATGAGGCTCTAATGGACTCTGGGGCAGCAGTTAAATTTCTGGGTATAGGAGTTACCCATTGGCTACGCCATATTCCTACATGAGTTCAGCCAGTCCCTGCTCACAATGGTCTTGGATGGCTGTCCAATAGGTTCTGGGCAGATCCAGCAGATCTGATTGTGGTTTTGCAGATGAGGATTGAGGATCATGTGGAAGACCTTAGTTTCTACATCATTGACTCACCACTCAATGATGTAGAAATACCTTCCAGATGAAATACCCTCAGTCTTCAAGGATTAGAAGGAGGTCTTCAGCAAGGGAAAGGCCTCAACTCTTCCAATGCACCAACACTATGACTGTGCTATAGACGTGCTGCCCGGTACTTGCCCTCCATGTGATTGATTGTACATGCTCTCAGGCCCAGAGAGAAGTGCAATGGAAGAGTATATAAAGGAGGCTTCATCTGACCCACCACCTCATCAGCTGATGCCAGCTCCTTTGTACAAAAGAAAAATGATGGGAGCCTGGACCATGCATTGATTATAGGGGGGTTAAACCACATAATGGCCAAGAATCGGTACCCCTTCCACTCATGAATATGGCCTTCAAGATGCTCCAGCAGGCAAGGGGATTCATGAAGCTAGACCTACAGCGTACATACAATCCGGTGTGTATAGAGGAGGGGGATGAGTGGAAGACCACATTCAATAGACCAACTGGGTACTATGAGTACCTGGTTGTGTTCTTTGGTCTTGTGAATGCTCCAGTAGTCTTTCAGGCCTTTATAAATGACGTGGTCTGGGATACTCTCCATAAGTACACCTTCATCTACTTGGATGATAACCTAATCTTCTCAAAGTCCATGAAGGAGCATGTCGCTCACATTAAGAACATTTTAAAGAGGTTTCTGGACCATGGACTTTATGTCAAGCTGAAGAAGTCCAAATTTCACATGACGACAATTTCATTTTTGGGTTTCATCATCTCCATTGGCAATCTCAAGATGGATTCTATCAAGGCCCAGGCAGTCAGAGACTGGCCATAACCATCCAATGTCAAACAAGTCCAGTGATTCTTGAAGTTTGCAAACTTTTACTGGAAGCTCATTACAAAGTTCAGCTTGGTGGCAGCTCCACTGGTGGTGCTAAAAAAAATCATAAGGACTTTTGGCTGGATGACCGAAGTGGAGGCTGTTCCTGCAGAGCTTAGACAGTTCACATCAGTTCACCCATCTTGGTCTCTCCTGACCCAGACCTTCCCTTCATTTTGGAGGTGGATGCCTCAGACATCGGAATGGGTGCAAAGTTGTATCAACAGTCACCTTCGGACAGAAAACTGCACCCATGTGCATTCTTCTCCCACTGGCTCTCCCCAGTAGAGAGAAACAATGAGATCGGAAATCGGGAGGTTCTTGTGGTTATTTAGCTTTCGAGGAATGGCTAGAGGGAGCCAAGAACCCTTTTACCATCTGGACAGACAGACCACAAGAATCTGGCTTATATTCAAGAGACCAAGAGACTAAATTCCAGGCAGGCCACATGGTCTTTGTTCTTTAATCAGTTTAATTTCATCCTGACCTTTCAACCAGGGTCAAAAAACTTAGAAACCAGATGCCTTGTCCCATCAGTTTGATGAATCAGAACGAGTGGAGCGGCCTACCACCATTTTGCCCAAGCCAAGGTGGTAGCACCAATTCATTGGGGAATCGACATTCCTGTTTACAAGGCCCAAGAGCAAGGAGAGATTCCTAAAAATGGTCCTCCGGGTTGGCTGTTTGTCCCATGTTCCAACTGGTCTCAGGTACTCCAATGGGGACATTCATCTGAAATGATCACTCATCCAGAGATTTCCAAGAGCCTCGAGTTTATCAAGAGAAGGTATTGGACGCCCAGAATGATGAAGAAGGTTCGGCAGTACATGCAAGCATGCGAGGTGTGTGCCTGGAACAAGAAGCTCCATACCTGTCCACAAAGGCTTCTCAACCCCCTACCCATTCCAGAAATACCACGGGCACACATCTCCATGGACTTTGTCACGGGTCTTCCACCATCCAAGGGAAGACTATCATCTTGGTAATTGTCAACTGGTTTTTGAAAACCTGCAAGTTTATTGCCTTGAAAAAGCTACCATCTGTGGCAGAAATGGCTGAAATTGTTCTGGACTAGGATCCATGATTTCCTGGCAGACATTGTCTCTGTCATGGTCCACAATTCACATCATATTTCTGGAGGGTATTCTATAAGATGATTGGGCAACAGCATGTCTTTCCTCTGGGTTTCACACACAGTTCAATGGCCAGACAGAGCAGACGAGCCAAGATTTGGAATGAACCCTAAGATGCCTGGCCTCAGAAAGACCTGAGGAGAGGTGCAACCATTTGATGTGGGCAAAGGTTGCCCACAATACCTTACAGCATTTGGCGCACAGGATGTCACCATTCGAGTGGTTATCCTCCACCACTCTTTCAGGAACAGGAGGCCAAGGTTGGGATTCCTGCACTCGAAGATCTCGTCCAACGCTGCAAGCAGAAATGTATTAGGACAAAAGAGATCTTGCTGGCCTCTACCTGGAAGGCGGAGCCCATGGCAAGCCAAAAGAGATAGCAGGGACTCACTTCGCAGCCTGGGCAACAGGTCTGGCTGTTAACTCATGACATGTCTCTCTGGGTGAAGTCTAGAAAGTTGGTGCCCAAATTCATTGGACCTTTCAAAGTTCTGAGAGAAGTAAACCTGATGGCTTACACCCTGTAGCTCTTCAAAACCCTAAAGATTAATCCCACTTTCCACGTCTCTAACAACACCACTCCCTTAGCCTCACCACCATCAGCCCTGCCGTCGACCAGGTTTATCAATGGGGAACAGGTCTTCACGTGAGAAGATTTTTGGACTCACAAATTGTTCGGGGTGTTCAGCAATAACTCATGGGCCGGGAGGCATTCAGATCAGAGGAAAGGTGCTGGGTGCCTGAAAGAGACATCTTGGATTTGGTTCTCATCCACAACTATCATCAGCACAGGAGTCGGTCATAGGGGAGGGATTCCTGCTACAAGCTGCACCCACCTGTGCCAGTTTCCAGGGTTTAGACACTAACTCTCCAGATTATGGATATGTAGTGTGGCCCATTTAAGGGTTTAGGACCAATACGCTACTAGGCAATCGTGTTTTTGGCGCCAAGAACTGAAAATTTAAAAACTACCTGGATGGAGCCACAATGCTCAATCATAAGCCCAACCCGAGATATCCTCTAGCATTTTGTTCTGTGCTCAGTTCTCGATCCAGTTTTATTCCGTGTCTTGATCCTAGCCTCGGATACTCCAGCATTTGGGTACAAACCATCCTCATAAAGGACTCTCGTCACAATTAGATTTATTTGTCACAAGTACATCGAAACATACAGTGAAGTATGTCATTTGCATCAAGTCAGCAAAGATTGTGCTGGAGGCAGCCTGAAATTGCTACTTCTAGCAACAACATAGCATACCTATAACTTACTAACCCTCATCCATACGTCATTTGGAATGTGGGAGGAAACTGGAGCAACTGGAGGGAAGCCACGCGGTCACAGAAAGAATGTGCACATTCCTTACTGACAGCATCTGTAATATGACCTCAATTGGAGATCACTGGCACTGTAACGCAAATGCATTAACTTCTACACTACTGTGCCACCCTTACCTATCTATCAGCTCTTTTCAAAGCAATCTATTGCTTAAAGAAGCCCTTTGTGACTTTACTACAGTATGAGGTGGCATAAAAATGTACATAATTTTTCATTAAAAAATACCTTGCTGCTTGTAACTTTAGAACATCCCACAACATATAACAACATGTGTGTTATGGTACTACTGTGCTTTACACCCTGGTCCAGAGGAACATAGTCTCATTTGATGCAATACAAGTAAATAATTAAATGACAATAAACTTGACTGACTTGAACATAACACCCAAAGCAGTACTTTAAAAATACGGATCCTGCTTGTAATGTAGGAAACATGTGGCTGACTAATAGATAACAGAGCATCACAAGCAGGATGAAAAGATAGTCCATTGTTAATGGTGCTGGTGTGCTGAATAACTCCTTTGCACTTTTCAAAATATTGTCATGGGTTCTTTTACATTCAACTGAGAATGCAGTCAGAGTTTCAATTTCCCATCTCGCCTCAGAGATGGCACTTCCAGCAGTTTAAAACTGCCCAACTTTGCACCCGAGTGTCACCCTAGTTTTAATGCACAGGGTTGCGGAAATGAATTTAAACCACTTCTGACCCAAACAACCCATTGAGTTCCAGCTGACACGTGCACATACTCTTTTTTTCACCCACTGTGTGTTAGGAATGTTAATAGAGTATAATTTCCTACATTAATTGCACTCAAGTGTAACATATTTTAAAAATCAACACATTTTTTAACTTAGACAAAACCAAATGTCTTTGAAAAAGGATACATAGCACAATGTTTTTTTCATTATGCAGTAAATGTTTCTGGAACATTGTGAAAGTGACTTGTCAGACAGTACACAAAGTTCACAATTTTCTTCTGAGCCTTCTATGCGTTTGACATGCTAGGGCATATAGCCACATAAACAGGTCCAGTGGAGGTCAGTGCACATCTGGATGACATTTCCATTATGTTCACTGTTAAGCGACGGCAACTTTCGGCATGGGTTAGGGTCCTACAGGAGCAGATTGGGTGGTGCAGTAGAGTAGCAGTCAGCACACCACTTTACAATGCCAGCAAACGTCAAACAGCGTTCCATTCCCCCCAATGTCTAAAAGGAGTTTATACTTTCTCCCCATGATCGTGTGGGTTTCTTCTCATATGATTAGGGTTGGTGAGGTGTGGGCATGCTATGTTGGCACTAGCAGTGTGGTGCCACTTGCAGGCTGCTCAGCATAATCCTCACTGAGATGATTTGACAAAAAATGATGCACTTCAGTGTATGTTTTGATGTATATGTGACAAATAAAGCTAATCTCATAAATCTCTCATATCAAACTCTGCAACTGGCTTAAGGTAGCTTCTCTTGTAACAAAAAATATTTCTCACCAGCTCTTTCCTTGTCCAAATCCATCTGCCATTGCAACCACCAAACTGCACCTGAACTAATCACTGTAACCCCCAACGCAATTGATGCTCAATATTTCTGTCCTCCTCTTCCATTATCCATCATGGCCCACGACTACAGAATGACTACATGGTATCATGGCCACAGTCTACAGAAAGTGGTGGATACAACGCAGTCCATCACAGCCGAAGACCACACCGCCACTGATCATATTGACAAGGAGTGCTGCCACAAAAAAGCAGCATCCATCATCAAGGATACCCACCATCCAGGACATGATCTCTTCTCGTTACTACCATTGTGCAGGAGGTACAGGAGCCTTAGATCCCACACCACCAAGTTTAGGAACAGTTATTACTCTATAATCATCAAACTCCCGAACCAGTGTAGATAACTTAACTCATCTCAACTCTGAACTGATTCCACAACCTAAAGACTCACTTTCAAGGACTCTTCAATTCATGTTCTCAATATTTGTGTTCTTTTGCACACCAGTTGTTTGTCAGTCTTTGTATAGTTTTTCATAAATTCTATTGTATTTATTTATTTGCTTGTAAATGTCCACAAGAAAATGAATCTCAAGGTAGTAAATGGTGACATAAGTGTATTTTGATAATAAATTTATTTTGACTTTGGTGCACAATTTATGTGCTTTTCTTCATTCATTCTGTAATGAAGGAACAATTGAGCTAAAGTGTCAAGCCCTATTCTATCACTGTGTCCCAGCACATCCTAGGAAGTGTCTCAACATCATAACATGCCCAATGACCAACGCCAATCCACAGTTTGTGCTAAATCTGTATAAGAAACATATGTTGGCATCATCAGTCTGCATCTTTAACATGTCTTTCCAGACACTGGTGAACTTCTGGACCAATTTGTCCAATGAAACATTGCTATTCAAAGCAAACTCAATGTGCTACTCCTAAATTACATAGATTATTAAACTGAAGGCACTTCCCACTTGCCTATTCCCACTGGCTCCAAACTATCTCACACTCCATTTGTCATCAAACATTTGATTGTCTTTCTACCTCTTTCATCACCTTTGCCCTAATTAGTTTATTTCTAGCAACAGAGATTAACCATTTCACTTCCAGTACAGCTAATCATTACTTAGATATGAATCAATTCCCAGCACAGGGAATTAACTGTTTCCATGCCAATTTAGCTAATCCTACTTCAAGGAAGTGATTCGATTATTTGATTTAAAAACATTCTAATTTGGGTAAAGAATAATTCAATGTAAATACTTAAAGTATTTGGAAACAAAAAAAAAGCAGGTTGGGGCTCTAAGTAATCATTTTCCAAATGCAAAACATTTTGCAGAAAAGTAGGTACAAATGTATGTGCTTTTGCAAATATTTGTATTTATGTAACATTTCCCCACTTTATTCAATGCCGAGGTAGTCTGTGTAGGTGAGCTGAACTTTGCCTTAAATAATGAGACTTTGAGAGAAATCAGACATTCACTTCATTCAAAAAAACTGTTTTTAACTTGAGTGAAACTTCACCTTTTCTTGGACCTACTGTTCTATTGTTTCCTGAAATGTTGGATTGATTATAGGAAGGAGCACAGCTGGTAGGCACAATAAAAAGACTTACAATTATTTTACAACCTTTTACAACCTCAGAGCATCCCACAGCACTTTACAGACAACTAAGCACTTTATATGAATAGTTGTAATGTACAAAATGTAGACAATCCCACAGATAGCAAATTAAGCAAGTGGCCAGATCATCTGTTTTTTTAAAGTTTCTGGTTGAGGGTTAAGTATCGGTTAGCACATAAGAAGAACTTCCACTTTTCCTTATAAGTAGTACCATGGGATCTTTTACGTCCATCAGAGGGCAAACAAGTCTTTGCTAACATCTCATCAGAATGACAGTATATCATAAACACAAGTGATTCTGCAGATGCTGTAAATCCGAGCAGCACACACACTAAATGCTGGAGGAACTCAGCAAGTCAGGCAGCATCTAAGAAAGGAAATAAACAGTCAATATGTCGGGCTAAGTCCTAATGAAGGGTCTCGGCCTGAAATGTCAACTATTTATTTCTCTCCACAGATGCAGCCTGACTACTGAGTTCCTCCAGCATTTTTTGTGTGTGTGCATTTGCTCAGAATGACAGTACTCCCAGTTTTACAGTTTTTCCACCACATTATGCAGCTGAGGTTAAAAACATCCAGATACAACAAGCTTCCTGCATCATAGCTTAAAGATTCCATGAAAGATTGGCGATGCACTCAAACAGTGGTCACTGCACCAATTACAATAAAATAGTTCACTCCTTGTTTATGAAGAACTGTTTAAAGATTTTTTAACATGAGTTTGTACAGAGAACCCATTGCCATTATTTAGTTTTGATGTAGCAATAATCAAACTTTCAAAATTATTTACCAGCAAACAACTTTTGAAGGCAAAATTCTGAAAGAGGCAAAATCTACCCTTTGCTCCTGTTGTAGAGCTACTCAGCAGCTGAAGAATATCTCCTTCCTCTGGGAAAATTTTTATTGATGACTAAAATGATTCATGACTGTCCGGGCAGATAAAAGCTCAATCCACAGAACATGACCAAAGCTTTTAATGGACCCTCTCAGAAGTGGCTTTCTGTGCAAAAGCAGCATTTTTAATAGAAGAAAAATAAATACAAGCAGAAATTCTCATTCCTTCTTGTTACTCCTTTTGATTGCACCTCACTGTCCATCCTCTCCTGCTCTCCTCCACAAGGGGTATTGAATTAAAAGCCTATTCCAAATATTGATATTGGCAGTAAAGATTCCTTGAAGCTATTTGAAAAGAGCATGAAGTTATTGCAATGTCGTCGCAAATTCACCTTCCTCTGCTACCAATGCAGTAGACATACAATAGCTAGCATATATCTCCCCAATGTTTCTAGCAACTTTCATAAGGCCATGACATAGGAGCAGAATTAGGCCATTCAGTCCACCAAGTCTTCTCCACCATTCCATCATGACTGATTTATTATCCCTCTCAACCCCATTCTCCTGCTTTCTCCCTATAACCTTGATGCCCTTACTAATCAAGACTTTATCAACCTCCTCTTTAGATATATCCAATGACTTGGCCTCCACTTTCTGTGTGTGTTAAACATGTACGTTTGCCTACAATGACATTAAAATACCCTTTATGTAATTTATTGCATGTGGCATGCAAAATGTTATCTAATTTAGTGGTAGGGTTTACATAAGCATCTGGTGGTACACCATGCTGCACTCTCAAAGGAAGGTGGGCAAGTTTCTAAAAACAAAATTACTATCTTATTCTATACTGTGCTTCATCTCATGCTCAAACTGTGGAATGATGAGATTCATACAGCTGACATAATATCTAAGATTGAAGGTACAAGAAGGAGTTAATCAGCCCCAGGAGTACTTAAGACATTTTCATTTGTTTTACAAATAGTTTACCGTGAACTAAGTGATGGACAGCCTTAATTATTTATACATATTAAATTATTATACTTATTATACTTAATTATACCTATATCGCAGTACAAATTAATTGCCAAGAAAATCCATTGTATGTAGTTGAATGAGATTAACCTACAAGGGCAAAAAAAAGGTCAGCATGAAGTGGTGGGCCGAAGAGATCGAAGAGAGGCCAAAGATGGTGAGTTTGCTAATTTGCAAAGATATGTAAAATAAAATGTAAATAAAATACCGCAAGCATGAGAAAATATGCAGATGCTGCAAATCCAAAGCAACACATACAAAATGCTGGAGGAACTCGGCAGGTCAGGCTACATCTATGGAAAAGAGTGAACAGTCAACATATCACCCCGAGACCCTTCTTCAGGTCTGGAAAGGAAGGGTAGAAGTCAGCGTAAGAAGGTGGGGGAGAGGGGAAGAAGTACAAGGTGGCAGGTGATAGGTGAAATCGGGAGAGGGGGAGGGTTGAGTAAAGAGATGGGAAGCTGATAAGCGAAAGGGATAAAGGGCAGGAGAAGGGGAATCTGATAGAAGAGGACAGAAGACCATGGAAGAAAGAAAAAGGGGGAGGAACGCTGGAGGGAGGTGATGGACAGGTAAGGAGATTAATTGAGAAAAGGAAACAGGAACGGAGAAAGGTGAAGGGGGGGGCAGGCATTACTGAAAGTTCAAAAATCTGATGTTCATCCCAACAGGTTAGAGGCTACCCAGATGGAATATAAGGTTTTGCTCCTCCAACCTCATCCTGGCAGTTGAGGAGGCCATAGACTAACAGGTTGGAATGGGAATAGGAAGTAGAAATGAAATGGGTGGCTACCGGGAGATCCAACTTCTTGTGTCGGGCAGAGTGAAGGTGCTCCCTGATTCCACATTTTGTGCGTGGAGAAGAATATATCATTAGCACATGTAAAAAAGGAGTTCAAGGTAAGTTAGCAGTAATAGAAGGGGAAATATAATAAAGCACAGAAAGAGTTTGATACTGTGAAGCATATTCTTCTCATCTAAAATTATCATAGAGACAAAAATGTAGAAGAATTAAATGCAGTGATTTTTGCCTGGAAGAATGTCATAATATTAATACATGTGATTGATATGTGACACAAGCGCACACTGTGTAATGGACATTTCATTTGATGAAATTGTGATGTATATCCGAAAGGTATCAGAGTTACAAGTTCAGTACGTGAGAGGAGGCATTGGGAATTAAATTGTCAGTTGGAGAGATCTAACAAGATCTAATTATTTGGAATATTCTTGGACTGAGCATGAGGAACTTATTGGTATGCAGAGACTACAGGTCAAACTCTACAACATAGAAGACTTTTTGAGGACACAAAAGAATTCAAAGTAAATTCACTATCAAAGTACTATAGGTCACAATATAGAGCCCTGTGATTCATTTTCTTGTGAGCATGCACAGTAAATCCAAGAAACATGAAAGAATCAATGAAAGGTTGCACCCAACAGAACGGACAAACAACCAATGTGCAAAAGACAACCAACTGGGTAAATACAAAAGAGAAATAATAGTAATAACAATAAATAAATAAGCAATAAATATCGAGAACATGAGATGATGAGTCCTTGAAACTGAGTCCATACATTGTGGGAACAGTTCAGTGATGGGGAAAGTGAAGTTGAGTGAAGTTATTCCAGCTGATTCAAAAGCCTGCTGGTTGAGGGGTAATAACTGTTCCTGAACCTGGTGTTGTAAGTCCTGAGGCTCCTGTACTTTCTTCCTGATGGCAGCTGAAAGAAGAGAGCATGGCCTAGAAGTTGGAGATCCTTGACGACGGACGCTCTTTTCCTGCTCTGTGCTCCATGTAGATGTGCTCAGTGGTGGAAAGGACTGTACCCATGATGGACTGAGCCATATCCACAATTTTTTGTAGAATCTTCCATTCAAGGGCATTAGTGTTTTCATACCAGGCAACTAGTCAATGTTCCTTCGGTTTCCTCCTCCTGTAGTCAATAATCAGCTGCTCGATCTTTCTGACATTGAGTGAGAGGTTGTTGTTGTGGAATCACGTAACCAGATGTTCAATCTCCCTCCTATATGGGGGAAGTTGTTAAAACTTTCAGTCAAGATGGCACCTGCATACAATGCTCCTTTGGTCAACATTTCCTAGATAGATTATGAAACCATATATTTCACTTCTTTTATGTCTTTTGCATTTGTGCTTTTGTCTTGGATGTGACTCTGTAACTGTTGGAACCCGTTAATTGCTGTTTAAAGATCCTTTGGATGTTCCAGCACTCTGCAGTCTCCCAGAGGATTCTGGGAGGCAATGGCAGCATGCGGGAGCCTCATGGTGGGCAGGCTGTGAGCCGATGGTAAACTCTATTTCACCAATTAAAGCTTCCATTGTTCACCGATTAAAGCAATGAGGAAGATTGAAACATCTAGGCAAATGAGAAATCTTGGTGATCCTTTGGGTGCTTCAGCATTCTGCAGTTTCAAGAGGATTCCAACAGACAGAAACTGCATGTGCAAACTTTGTGGCAAAAAGGATGCCGGATGGGGCTTAAGCCGTTGTTCGACTCCATTTCGCCGATCAAAGCTTCCATTGCTCACCGATTAAAGCGATAAGGGAGATTGAAGCATCGAGGTGAGTGCAGAGGGAGCACCAGCTACCTGTCCTTTGATGGCTCCACTACAGAGAGGGAAAAGTCTGCCGCTGGCCCTGGAGAATGTTGCCCAGGTTTTCTGCGTTTTGGATGTGGACCTGGACTATAGACTTTTTATATTCTGTGTTTAATGCTTGACCTTTCGGGGGGGGGGGAGGGGTTTGTGAGGTGAAAGGAATTTGGAGTTCGATGTGCCTAGTCTGTTTGGTTCTTTTTTTTTTGTGCAGGAGGAAGGATTTGAGGGTCGATGTGCCTGTCGTTTTTGTTCATTTTTTATTCGGGGAGGAGAGATTTTGGGGGTTGATTATTCTGCTGCCTTTCTTTTCCTCCTTGGTTTCATGGCTATCCAGAGAAGAAGAGTTTCAAGTTGTATATTTTGATAATAAATGAACCTTTGAACTTACTATGCTGATGCATCACCACCTTTAATTTGGCCAAAGATAGTGGTGTCGTTAGAAAACTTAAATATGGCATTGGAGCTGTGTTTACCCTCACAGTCATAAGTGTAGAGGAAGTAGAGTGGGGGACTAAACACACATCCTTGTGGTGCACCAGTTCTGTTGGAGATTGTTGAGGAGATGTTGTTACCAACCTGAATTGACTAAGGTCTGCAAGTGTGGAAACAGAGGATCCAGTTGCACAAGGAGGTATTGAGGCCAAGGTCCTGAAGCTTACAGATAAGTTTTGAGGGGATGATAGTACTGAATGCTGAGTTGTAGTCAATAAAGAATATCTTGATATATACGCCTTTGCTGTCCAGGTGTTCCAGGGTTGAGTGAAGAGCCAATGAAATAACATCTACTGTGGACCTTTTATGTCAGTAGTCATTTCATAACATGAATTGTCATTTCAATAGAAACACCACCAAGACACCTTAATGGCTATCAGGCATCTTAAAGTACACTTGTGAGTTCAGTGGCAAAACCAACAAGATCTGGTTATGTGAAGCTCGAGTGGTTCTGACAGGACCATACAAACATGAGAGGCAAACATTCTCTAACTCATATGATTGCAAAAAACAGGGAGCCCATTTGCCATTGTTACCGAACCATGGAACTTCCAGCTGCTCCATTAAAGCAGCTCACTCTTACTATTGCAATCATCTTAAACATCTGACACCATCCTGCAGAGGTAAACAGAACACTCGTAGTACAGAATTTTAGCCCACAATTTTCTCGGAGGCAAAGAAATACACCTATGAATCCACCTGGAGGCGCGCTGAGTATCACAGAAATTATCTAAGACATTGAAGGAGGCATGGGGAATTGTATATAAGCTTCAGCCACATCATGGCAAAAGCAACAGCAAGTTCACAAGTGCAATGTAAACAAGTGGTCAGGACATTGCAATGAATATAGAAAATGCAGCAAACCATTCTATAATGTGGTGAGGTACTCACAAGAGCAAGCTTGTTTTACACAAGTCTTGTTAAAGATTAGCTTTTTTTGTTACATGTATGTTAAAATTTTGAAGCATACTTTGAAATATGTCATTTGCATCAAAGACCAACACAGTCCGAAGATGTGCTGAGAGCAGTCCACAAGTGTTGCCATGCTTCCGGCAACAATAGTATGCCCACAGTTTATCAACCCTAACTTGTGCATCTTTGGAATGTGGGAGGAAACTCAAACAATCCCAGGGAGAACGTACAAACTTCTTACAGACGGCAGTGAGAAATGAACCTCAATGCTGACGCTGTAAAGCATTACCATAAGACCATAAGACATAGAAGTAGAATTAAGCTATTCAGCCCATCAAGTTCTTCTCTACTGTTCAAGCAAGGTTGATTCTTTATCCCCGTCAACCCCATTCTCCTGCCTTCTCCCTGTAACATTTGACCCCCTTATTAAACAAGAACCTATCAACCTCCACTTTAATACAGTGTTGGGAAATGTACAATAATGCATTTTGATAAAAGCAACAATAGTGCACACTATTATCTAAATGGGGAGAAAATTCAAACATCAGAGGTGCAAAGGGACTTAGGATTCCTCGTGCTAGACTCCCAGAAGGTTAATTCACAGGTTGAGTCTGCGGTAAAGAAGGCAAATGCAATGTTGGCATTTATTTCAAGGGGAATAGAACATAAAAGCAAGGAAATAATGCTGAAGCTTAATAAGACACCAGTCAGGCCATAATTCAAGTATTGTCTACAGTTTTGGGCCCCTTATCTCAGAAAGGATGTATTGTCATTGGAGAGACTCCAGAGGAGGTTCACGAGGATGATTTTGGGAATGAAAGGGTTAACATATGAGGAGTGTTAGGCAGTTTTGGGCCTGTACTCACTGGAATTTAGAAGAATGTGTGGGGATCTCATTGAAACCTACCGAATTCTACAGCCTGGATCGATGTGGAATCGATATGGGTAGAGCTGCATAACACTAAGGGGCAGAAAACGCTGGTGGGAGTTGTGTACAGGCCACCTAACAGTAGTAGTGAGGTTGGGGATGGCATTAAACGGGAAATTAGAAATGCGTGCATTAAAGGAACAATAGTTATAATGGGTGACTTCAATCTACATATAGATTGGGTGAACCAAATTGGTAAGGGTGCTGAGGAAGAGGATTTCTTGGAATGTATGCGGGATGGTTTTCTGAACCAACATGTCGAGGAACCAACTAGAGAGCAGGCCATTCTAGATTGGGTATTGAGCAAGAAGGAAGGGTTAGTTAGCAATCTTGTCGTGCGAGGCCCCTTGGGTAAGAGTGACCATAATATGGTGGAATTCTTCATTAAGATGGAGAGTGACATAGTTAATTCAGAAACAAAGGTTCTGAACTTAAAGAAGGGTAACTTTGAAGGTATGAGACGTGAATTAGCTAAGATAGACTGGCAAATGATACTTAAAGGGTTGACGGTGGATATGCAATGGCAAGCATTTAAAGATCGCATAGATGAACTATAACAATTGTTCATCCCAGTTTGGCAAAAGAATAAACCAGGGAAGGTAGTGCACCCATGGCTGACAAGGGAAATTAGGGATAGTATCAAGTCCAAAGAAGAAACATATAAATTAGCAAAAAAAAAGGCACACCTGAGGACAGGGAGAAATTCAGAGACCAGCAGAGGAGGGCAAAGGGCTTATTTAGGAAAGGGAAAAAAGATTATGAGAGAAAGCTGGCAGAGAACATAAAAACTGACTGTAAAAGCTTTTATAGATACGTGAAAAGAAAAAGATTGGTCAAGACAAATGTAGGTCCTTTACAGTCAGAAACAGGTGAATTGATCATAGGGAACAAAGACATGGCAGACCAATTGAATAACTACTTTGGTTCTGTCTTCACTAAGGAGGACATAAATAATCTTCCGGAAATAGTAAGGGACCGAGGGTCTAGTGAGATGGAGGAACTGAGGGAAATACATGTTAGTAGGGAAGTGGTGTTAGGTAAATTGAAGGGATTAAAGGCAGATAAATCCCCACGGCCAGATGGTCTGCATCCCAGAGTGCTTAAGGAAGTAGCCCAAGAAATAGTGGATGCATTAGTGATAATTTTTCAAAACTCCTTAGATTCTGGATTAGTTCCTGAGGATTGGAGGGTGGCTAATGTAACCTCACTTTTTAAAAAAGGAGGGAGAGAGAAACCGGGGAATTATAGACCGGTTAGTCTGACATCGGTGGTGGGGAAAATGCTAGAGTCGGTTATCAAAGGTGTGATAACAGCACATTTGGAAAGAGGTGAAATCATCGGACAAAGTCAGCCTGGATTTGTGAAAGGAAAATCATGTCTGGCGAATCTTATAGAATTTTTTGAAGATGTAACTAGTAGAGTGGATAGGGGAGAGCCAATGGATGTGGTATATTTAGATTTTCAAAAGGCTTTTGACAAGGTCCCACACAGGAGATTAGTGTGCAAACTTAAAGCACACGGTATTGGGGGTATGGTATTGATGTGGATAGAGAATTGGTTGGCAGACAGGAAGCAAAGAGTGGGAGTAAACGGGACCTTTTCAGAATGGCAGGCAGTGACTAGTGGGGTACCACAAGGCTCAGTGCTGGGACCCCAGTTGTTTACAATATATATTAATGATTTAGACAAGGGAATTAAATGCAGCATCTCCAAGTTTGCAGATGACATGAAGCTGGGTGGCGGTGTTAGCTGTGAGGAGGATGCTAAGAGGATGCAGGGTGACATGGATAGGTTAGGTGAGTGGGCAAATTCATGGCAGATGCAATTTAATGTGGATAAATGTGAGGTTATCCACTTTGGTTGCAAGAACAGGAAAACAGATTATTATCTGAACAGTGGCCGATTAGGAAAAGGGGAGATGCAACAAAACCTGGGTGTCATTGTACACCAGTCATTGAAGGTGGGCATGCAGGTACAGCAGGCGGTGAAAAAGGCAAATGGTATGTTGGCATTCATAGCAAAAGGATTTGAGTACAGGAGCAGGGAGGTTCTACTGCAGTTGTGCAAAGCCTTGGTGAGACCGCACCTAGAATATTGTGTGCAGTTTTGGTCCCCTAATCTGAGGAAAGACATTCTTGCCATAGAGGGAGTACAGAGAAGGTTCACCAGATTGATTCCTGGGATGGCAGGACTTTCATATGAAGAAAGACTGGATCGACTAGGCTTATACTCACTGGAATTTAGAAGATTGAGGGGGGATCTTATTGAAACGTATAAAATTCTAAAGGGATTGGACAGGCTAGATGCAGGAAGATTGTTTCCGATGTTGGGGAAGTCCAGAACGAGGGGTCACAGTTTAAGGATAAAGGGGAAGCCTTTTAGGACCGAGATGAGGAAAAACTTCTTCACACAGAGAGTGGTGAATCTGTGGAATTCTCTGCCACAGGAAACAGTTGAGGCCGGTTCATTGGCTATATTTAAGAGGAAGTTAGATATGGCCCTTGTGGCTAATGGGATCAGGGGGTATGGAGAGAAAGCAGGTACAGGGTTCTAAGTTGGATGATCAGCCATGATCATACTGAATGGCGGTGCAGGCTCGAAGGGCTGAATGGCCTACTCCTGCACCTATTTTCTATGTTTCTATGAATGCTGAAAGGACTAGATAAGGTGGATGTGGAGAGGATGATTCCTCTGGTGGGGGTATCCAGAACCAGAGGGCACAGCCTCAAAACTGAGGGCAACAGAAGTAATGAAGAATATTTTTAGCCAAATAGTACTGAATCTGAGGAATGCTCTGCGACAGACTGCGGTGGAGACCAAGTCCATGGGTATGTTTAAAGCAGAAATTGATAGATTCCTGATTGGTCTTAGCATCAAGAGATATAGTGAGGGGGCAGGTGGGGTTGAATGGGATCCAGGATCAGTCATTATGAAATGGTCGAGCGGACTCTATGGGCAGAATGGCCTAATTCTGCTCCTACCACTTATGGTCTTATGGTCTAAAGCCCATGATAAGGCATGAAAGAGAGGAATCTGCATCAGAGACTCTTTATCAAATGACAAAGCAAGTGTTTAATTTGTTAAATAAGATCAGTGGGAATGTCACCTAAATTGTGAATAAGAAACCTCTCAGAAAGATCCCCTTTGAATTGGATGCAGTTAAGGAGACAGGAACAAAGACAGCAAGAGAAGCTCTAACAAACAAAAGAATCTATAGAGAACAAGAAATCTGCAATGTGTTTAAGAGTTGCTACTTAGAGTAAAAGTTCAGTGTGCATAATCTGGCTGTGAAGGAAACTACTATCCTAAGTATCTGCGTCACATAATTATCCATTGTGACATTTTGTACTGTGCTTGAGGTTTTGGTCAAAGATGGGATGCTGCAATATTTTGGTTTAAATGATACATTGTGCCAAAGTGAACAAATAAGATAAAATGATGCTCAGATTTGGACCAGTTCATAAGAACACGTAATACATTATATCTAAAGCTAGTAAAAACAGAATCCTGATTACACTGTGGAAGAAAGCAATATGTGCATGTTTCAAAGGTAAATCTAACAGATCTATTGTACTGAGTTAGTATAACTGCTAACTGCTCACCTGACAGGGTGTTTGCAGGAGAAGAGAAGTAAATAGATGATTTGGAAGATCTAAGCAAAGCGAGCTCCAGTGGGTTAAGATCAGTGAGTATATATAACCATAAATGCATCAATGTGCAAACAAGGTGTATCAACTGTCTTTTATATAAGCATAATTAAAAGACTCCCAGCTTATATCTGAAGCCATACTGCATAGTCCTTGATTATTCAATAGGAACCAACCAACACTTTGTTTTCTAACATGATCTTTAGATTTAGCGAACTCAATGCAGAAGATCAGAAATTGATAACCCTTAATAGAATTGTGGTTTGTATTTTCTTGAAGGAACAAAACACATTATGTTTTCCCTGGAGATGCTGCATTACTGTACACAAATCTCGTATTTCATAATATCTAATTACAGGCTATTTCCGATGAAACCTGCACCAACGGTCAGCTTCAGGGACTATGTATTTGGAATTATTTGTTAAGTTCTATTCCAAGTTACACAATACCCTGACTTGGAAACATATTCTTTTTTCCTTCATTAGATGAAAATTCTTAACTCCCTATCTATGCTGAGCTACATTATGAGCGACATACAATCAGAGAAACTCCAGCAGTTCAAGAAGGTAGCTCTCTCCTGGTATGTTTTAGGGAATTAAGTATGTCAAATAATATGATCTTGCCCATCCACCATCAAGGACATCTTCAAGAGGCAGTGCTGCAAGAAGGCAACATCCGTCATTAAGGACCCTCACCATCTCAGACATGCCCTATACTCATTACTGCCGTTGGGGAGGAGGAACGGGATACTGGATACCCACACTCAATGATTCAGGAACAGCTTCATTTCCTCCACATTCAGATTTCTGAATGGTCCGTTACCCTGTGAATTCCACTTCATTATTTGTTTCTTTTGTATGATTTATTTTTGTAATCATAGTAATTTTTTGGTCTTTGCACTGTCTGCTGCTGAGAAACAACCAGGTTCAGGTGTTACAAAGAGGGAAGAGGTGTTAGCAAACCCAAGTGCAGGACACAGACACGGAGGTTGAGTTTGGATGTTTATTCAGGAGTAAACGCTGAACAGCAAGCAGGAGGGATCTTGACACGGAGTCCTGATATGGTACCTTGACACAGAGCCTTGACTCAGAGAAACAGAGTCTCATAGGTCAACCTTGGAACTGGAGCTAAACTTAGAACTAACAGTTCTAAGGGGTCAGGAAACGTAGTTACTCACAGGAAAAAGACCAACGAACTGGCGACTGGTGGTTGTAACGCCAGGGTTCTTATGCTGCAGATCTTGATAGAAACCAGGTGTGTCGTCATCAATGAGAATTAGCAGTAAATGGGAAATTAATGATCGGAATCAAGGCGTATCAAAAAATTAGGAGCAAGATAGGGAATTAACGATCGGGACCATGCCATCAGGAACAGTTGCTCCCCTCAACCACCAGGCCCTTGGACCAAGTGGGATAATTTTACTCAATTTCTCTTGCCCCATCATTGAAATGTTCCCACAACCAATGGACTCACTTTCAAGGACTCTTCATCTCATGTTCTCAATATTTATTGCTTATTCATTTACATTATTGTTTCTTCTTTTTGCAATTCCAGTTTGTTGTCTTCTGCACTCTGGTTGAACATCGTAGTTGGGTGGTCTTCCTTAGATTCTATTATGGTTATTATTCTACAGATTTTCCAAAAGAAAATGAATCTCAGGGTTGTATGTGGTGGCATTTATGTACTTTGTTAATAAAATTTACTTTGAACCTTTGAATTTCATGTCATTTAAGTCAGTGATAATAAAACTGATTCTGAGTCTGATTTTGACAACAACATTTTGTGCGTTGACAGGAAAGTAAAATAGTGTAAGGTTGTACTGAAACAATAGTCTATGGGACCTGACATTGCTGGTTGGCTGATAAATTGGATCAGAACCTGAGAAAACTGTTGTTCAATTAAAATGATGAGAAACAGCTTAAAAAAATCTGCATTGCACATAGATAAGCAACTGAACATTACTTATGGAGAAGAAGAGGAAGTAATAATGTTCAAGGTAAATAGAAATAAATAAAATAAAAGGTTTAAACAAGCATCCAAAAGGACTGAATAATAAGCTAAAATGCTTTTATACTAATGGAAGAAGCATTATGATTAATCCATTGGAATTAGCCAGCTACAATATTGACATTATTGGCATTGCAGAATCATGACTGGGAATAGAGGGCAGTCAACAGATGGGACTAATGGAGCGTAGAATGAGTTGTAAAGATGAAGCAGGGCTGAGAAGTGGTAAAGGTACAACAAGGTTTCACAGCTATCAAAGCAACCGGAAAATAAACTGAGATTAACCTGAGGAGGAACTAGCATTTATCCAGCTCCCTATTATATTTTAAGTGCCACTGTGATATAGGGAGTAGAAATGAAACTGTTTTTAGCACATCCAGATCTAAAAGGACCAATGTGGAAATAAATCATTACACAGAATATACAGTATAAAAAATACCATTCAGTCCACCAGTACACACTGCCATTTACATTCCTCTAAAGCAGGAGTTCCCAAACCAAAGTCCACACTTAATGGTAGGGGTCCATGGCATAAAAAGATTGGAAACCCCTGCTCTAAAGCCTCCTTATCAAACTCCATCAATCAACTATTCCATTCCTATTCTCTGTCATTTCTTTCTGTAGGATCCCTTTAAATACATTAATACGGTTTCTCTCTTGCTACACTTCTTGGTAATGTATTCCACATTTAAAATGTTTTGCTTAAAACTTCCTTGCCTAAGATCTGTTTATTTCTTTGGCAAATATCTTACACTGATGCTCTCTGGTTTTGCTCTTGCCCACAAGTAAAAAACCATTCTACCTGTCTATTCTATCCAAACCTTTTTGTTATTATTAATTGGAAAGATATTGTTGAACTGATGCTTAAGAAAACAAATAATTCTTTATTGAATGGTTTCACATCTGAGACAAAAGACAGGAGCTCTAACACTGCAACATTCATTCAATACGCATCAATATTATGTACCACGTTATACGGTGTGTGCCATCGTGGTCTTGGTGTGTGCCATCGTGGTCTTCCTCTCCCTATCCATGACCATGATTTTTCTTGGCAATTTTTTCTACAGAAGTGGTTTGCCATTGCCTTCTTCTGGGTAGTGCCTTTAGCAGATGAGTGACCTCAGCCATTATCAATACTCTACAGAGATTGTTTGCCTGGCATCAGTTGTTGCATAACTAGGACTTGTGATATGCACCAGCTGCTCATACAACCATCCTCCACCTTTTCCATGGCTTCATACATCCCTGTTCGGGGGGCTCAGTAAGTACAACAGCTTGCCCAAGGGTTGCCTGCAGGGTAGTGGAGAGAAGGAGCACCTTACAGCTCCTTTGGTAGAGACGTATCTCTACCCTGCCACCCTGTTCAAAACTGCTGTTGTGTTAAAGCCTAAGATTATGCTTATACCCTCAAATATAATTAAATCTACAAGGCTGCAAGTGGCTTAAGAGAAGTTAAGACCTAATGACACAGCATGGGCATGGTGTAGAAACTGGCAATTCCCTTTGGTCAGTGGCTCAAGTGGTAATAAGTTAAATTGTGAGTGAGATGGAGAATTATGGTGGCAAACAACTGGAAGCCCAGGATCACTCCTACAGGTCCGATCTGCATTTCACAACCTGTGCATTTGTCTTCCTTTCTAATAGCCTTCATGTATCTATACACCAAGTGACTTCACCACCAGTTTACTTTCATGGCAATTCTGTACTCTTCCATCAGAAGTATTCCCTTTATCCTACTCCATCTTTTTCCACCCTCACTACACCTTAAAACTAACTTCACCAATAGATTTCTAATTGGACAATGAACTCATGTACATTACCTACCTCACTATGTCTTTTCTTTTTTACACTACTGATTTAATTTTATATTTATATATTTCTTATTGTAATTTATTTATTAATATATATATTGCACAGTACTGTTGCTGCAAAGCAACAAATGACATTATACCAGTGATATTAAACCTGATTCTGACTTGCTTTTCTCTAATGGTTCTTCAACTTTAAACATTAACTAACTCTATCACTCTCCACGAATATCATCTGGCCATCTGTACATTTAATGCAATTTCCATTTTTATTTCAGATTTCCATCATCTGCAAGTTTTGTGATTTTTTTATCAAGTGATATTCAGTACAATTATTTTACCCAAAGCTATATTTGTTGCAAGTTAATAGCTTTAAGACAGTGAGCAAAAGCTTTTTAAGCAAACATTATTACCCCACGGTATAATTTTGAGACCATTGTTATTTGTGTTTTGGATAATGTGAGTTATTGACAATTTAAACAATGCACGCCTTTGAACATCTAGTCTCCCAGTTGTAATGATTAATACATAAAATAGAAAATACTGGAAGATTGCTGCAGTGGAAAAAGTAGATTAATATTTTTGATGTATACCCATCACTAGAAAGGAAAGGGAGTTCTGGCAAAGAGCTTCCTGAAATATTAAGCTGTCTTATCTCTTTGTAGATTCTGACAGATCTGCTGTGTATTTCCAGTATTTCTCCCATTATAGTCACGTGGTTTTTTTTGTCTCTCCCTGTTCGTACCATTTTAAACTGTACCCATTAAATTTGCAAAGATCGATCAGGAGAAGTAAAGCACCTTATGTGCATTGCAAGACTCTATCTTTTAATGGACAATTTGCATAATCAGAACTGGCTGCTGTAAGTGCAAACATGACAAAGAATTTTGGTTTTCAAGAATCCTAGTTACTCTTGAAAAAAGGGATGGAAGTCATAATGTCATGTTCTTCCGATCAGCTGGCTCAGTCTGCCTCATGATTTATTTGAGTGTTGTCAGTCACAGGATATTCAAAAGGAAGTCCAACAGCAATTAAGAAAATCAATGGAAGAAGGTTCTGTCGCTAGCCACAGTTTAATCCCAGCATTCAAAATATAGCACACTGAGATTAAAGGCAACAGTTGTAATTCTAGAATAAACCAAAGTGAGAACAAAAATTATTTTGTTTTATGAAGCTCCCTCAGATCCTATATCTTAATGATTCGCTGGACTATCAACTGTAGAATCTGGAAGAGCCTGCATTCTAACCACTGGGATTGTATTGGGCTCCCTATCTGCAAAGCCCTAAACTCAAAAGAAGATTGTAAGCCCTATCCGATATAGACATCTAGCGAAGTTATAATGTATGCACCTACTCATCAAGGGCTAGCTTACGTCCTGTCTAGTCTTTGCAGTGAGGTTTAGATGCCAATATCCACTGCTTGAGTGCTGGGTGCCTCCTCCCCCTTCCCTGGCAAGAAGGAAATATGTGCAGCTAACAAAGTAGTTTAAATACGGTTATTTTATTTTCAATAATACATGTTTAAATTTAAACAAATAATTCTTAATACACACAATTAATCCACACAGAGGATTTCTAATTTATAAAAGATTTCTGAATTACAAGAGATTTACAGATGAAAAAGGACTTCCAAAAACAGGTACAATTCTTATGAACTAGAAGGACATGCCAATGAGTAGCAAACAAATGAATCAGCAGTCACAGAAACCGAAGGCTGAAGAGTGAATTCTAGTTCTTTCTGTAACTCCATCTTTCTCCTTGTCATCCCTAGCATATCCCAATGCTGTTACAGCACAAAAAGGTCATTCGGTCCATCTAGTCCATGCCAAACCGTTAATCTGCCTAGTCCTATCAACCTACACCCGGAACATAGCCTTCCATACCCCTACCATCGATGTACCTATCCAAATTTCTCTTAAATTTTGAAATCAATCCCACATCCATCACTTGCCTGGCAGCTCGTTCTATACTCTCACCACCCTCTGAGTTATACAACTTCACATAACATTCCAACTCCTGCCTTGAATACATTGACTTATGAAAGCCAGTATGTCGAAAGCTTTCTTTATGACCCTATCTACCCACTTGCAAGGAAATATTGTTCTGTATTTCCAGATCCCTCTAGTCTACTGCACTCTTCAATGCCTTGGTCTTCCCAAAGTGCAGCACTTCACACTTGTCTGCATGAAATTCGATCTGTCATTTTTCAGCCAACTTCACCAGCTGGTCCAGATCCCGCTGCAAGCTTTGATAATCTTCCTCCTTGTCCACTACACCCCCATCCACAAATTTGCTGATCCAATTTACCAAATCATCATCCAGATCATTGATATAGATAACAAACAACAGACCCAGCTGATCCCTGCTGCACACCACTACTTATAGGCCTGCAGTAAGAGGCACCTACCTACAACCACTCTCTGCGAAGCCAACATCTAATCCAGTTTACTACTTTACTGTATTTTCTACTAAATTACATCACCTCCATATGATGTTTTCCAGAAACTTTTGCTGAGACAAATTAACTCACACAGATAGTCTTAAAAACTTCCAGCGACAGAGCTCCCAAACATCCATAAGCGATGCTGTGAGGGCTGAGCCTCTGAGAGCACAAACCTCCCAACTTGTAAACATGTTTCATGCAGTGAGTGCCATAACCTCACTGTCTTGCATTTACTAACACAGACAAGACGTCTCTGGGTCACTTCACTTTATTTACAAAGCAAATGTATTAGCAGGCAGTGACCTGCTGTGACTATCAGCCTATATTCTTTAACACTGGTTGCAAAGCTGTGCATCCAACTTCAAACTGATTGCAGTGTGAAATTATTAAGAACTGGAGAACTGGAGAAAAACAGAACTGTTGGTTCTTTTCTTACATCATACAGCTGAGCAAACGATATTTGTTAGAAGTTTATCACCGACAATGAGAGTGAAACAGGGAGACAACTGTACAAAATACAAAGGCAAGTCAGATACCAAAGAGTATCAGGTGGGCATAGAAAGATAGAAGTGATCATCAGTCGTTTAAGAATTGGTCGCACAAGTCTTAATCACACATTATACAAAATAGGGAAACATCCAACTGGGTTGTGTGAATACTGTAATCAACCAGAAACAGCTGAACATGTATTGATAAAATGTAAGAAGTATGAAAGAGAAAGAGTGAAGATGATAGGAGCGCTTCAGATAAACAAAAAAACTGCTGTGGGTATAGAAGACATTTTAGGTGGGAGTTCAAGAGAAATACGGACCTATATCATGAAGTATCTGAAAGAATCTGGTTTATCATATAGAATTTAGGGAATGCAATTCTTTTCATTCCTCCTGTTTATCAAATGATCCACACTCCAGTCTAGTAGGTGGCGGTAATGCACCTTAAAGCTGGTTTGCCAACCGCCATAAAACAACACAAGAAGAAGCAGAAGAAGAAGACCCTTTGGAAAGGTCGTGCCGCTGTGTTTAAGGCATCTCTTGTACATATATATATGATATCGAATGTGTGGAAAAAGTAGATCCAGAACATTATACTGGACTGACACAAACAAAACAGCATATGCAATATATGAAACCTTCCATGAGCTCAGAACATCCCAAAGCTGTTCTAGCTGGTGAAGTACTTTTGGAAACATAAAAACATAATAAACAGAGTAACCATTATAAGTAACTGAAATTGGTTAAGATTCATTGGAGCCAAAACTAATCCTCCATAGTTTTCAACACCTTCAAAGCAATTCCACCATCCGATGCATTTCCATGGCACTCATTCCTGTTATCTACCTAGACCAAACACTTTCCATCTCACAGAACATTCCCACAAAAGTGTAGACTAAGTATATTCTAAGGACCTTCTCTTTCCACATGAAGCAGCAATTCATTTGTACTTCTTCAAAGTTAGTGTATTGCATTTGGAACTCTCTGTATGGTATTCCCTAAAATGGAGAAAGAAATACAGAGTGGCCACTGCTTTGCAGTGCACCTCGGTTCAATCCACAAGGATGGCCACAAGTTTCCAGTTATCTAACACTTCAGTTTTCCATTTAAATCCCATTCTGCCCTCCCAGTATTTGGCCTGTTACATGGTTCCAACAATGCTCAAAATAAGCCCAATGAACAACATTGCATCTATCATCCAGACATGTTATAAGCATAGGAAACCAACAATGAATTTAACTTTCTTTCAGATGATCAGGATTTCTGATGCAAAGTTAACCACCTGTAACATTAATTCAGTAATTGAATGTTCTCTCTCCACAGATGCTGCCTGATCTGCTGAAAATTTTGAGCAGTCCCTTTTATTCAGGGTTTTAGCAATTGCCATTTTCTGTATCTCATAGATGTAGCATTGTATATTTTTGTCTCGGCTACATTCCCAAATTCTCCTGCAGATAGATCAGCTAGGGTTAACAAGTATTCGAATTTCAAAGTTCCAACTAAATTTATTATTATGGTATCTATATATATATATATATATATATATAAATATATATATATGTGTGTCACCATGTAATATCCTGAGATTCATTTTCTTGTGGGCATTTTCAGTAGATACAAAGAAACACAATAGAATCATTGAAAAACTACACACAAGCAAAGACAGACAAACAACCAATGTGTATAAGAGGACAAATCGTGCAATTACAAAAATTGATAAATAACATTGAGAAAATGATTACATCACTGAAAGTGAGCCAATAGTTTGTGGAATCAGTCCAGTGTTGAGGTGAGTAAATTTATCCATGCTGGTTCTGGAGTTTCATGGTTAAAGGGTAATAGTTGTTCCTGAACCTGATGGAGTGGATCCTAAGGCTCCTGTACAATCTCACAGACAGAACAAGCAACATCTTTGTCACCTAAAAAATCTTAGTCTCCACCTTATCTATGCTCATACTCTTTCAGTTCTCTCCTCCTCGACCATCTCTGCATCTTGGAACACAGCTGTCTGCTCACTTTTCTAACTTTGATGGTAGGCCATCAACTTGAAACGTCCATTCTGCTTTGCTCCTCGTAGATGCTGCCTGACTTGGACAGTATCTCAGTTTTCAGATTTTATTCCACATCTCCAGCATCCGGAGCTCATACTTTCGAAAATCTGAGCTGTTAAGTTCTGAGAGGGAGATAAGTAATTGACAATGAAGGCAGGAGGGTTTTCAAATGAGGCAAAGGGAAGGTATAAATGCTTATTTAGTTTCTTTGGAACAGGCCTTCTGTCTCTTCGAGCTGTACCACCCAGCAACCAAATGATTTAACCCTAGCCTAATTACAGGATAATTTAACCTACTAACCAGAACATCTTTGGACTGTGGGTGGAAACCGGAGAACCTGGTGTAAGCCACAGGTTTACTCACTCACTCTCTCTCTCACTCACACACACACCTGTCAAACTCAGGTTGGAGGAACAACACCTTATATACCGGCTGGGTAGCCTCCAACCTGATGGCATGAACACTGACTTCTCTAACTTCCGTTAATGCCCCTCCTCCCCTTCTTACCCCATCCCTGACATATTTAGTTGTTTGCCTGTTCTCCATCTCCCTCTGGTGCTCCCACCCCCTTTCTTTCTCCTGAGGCCTCCCGTCCCATGATCCTTTCCCTTCTCCAGCTCTGTATCACTTTCGCCAATCACCTTTCCAGCTCTTAGCTTCATCCCACCCCCTCCGGTCTTCTCCTATCATTTTGCATTTCCCCCTCCCCCCACTACTTTCAAATCTCTTACTATCTTTCCTTTCGGTTAGTCCTGACGAAGGGTCTCAGCCCGAAACATCGACAGCGCTTCTCCCTATAGATGCTGCCTGGCCTGCTGTGTTCCACCAGCATTTTGTGTGTGTTATCATATGGTTAAGTATGTGGGGATATATTTATCTGTGAATTTTGATTTAGACTCCAACATCTACCTTGAAGCCGATGCTAATTTGCATGTTTAAGAAGCCTCAAATATGTATCCTGGAAAGCTAGTTTCGGTCTAGATTGGATGCTACAGGAAATAACATAACAATAAATTTAGAGACCCAGCACCCATCTTTTTGGACAGAGAGGTTTCACCCTTTCCTCACCCTTTGTTAAATCAATGCCTTTGATTGGAAGACTTTAGTTTATAAAGAGCCTTCATATCTCTGTTAGGTTTTCCCAAAGTGGCCAATCCATCCCTTCTAAAGTGGGCTGGGTAACAAGCAATGAACGATTACATCAAATGTATTCATACTATAATATTGAGCAATCGGCTTTTGGAATGAAAAGGGCTACTTAAAAAATGAATAATCAGGATTTACCCCAGTTTAGGTTGGGGCTTACAAACAAGAGAAAATCTGCAGAAGCTGGAAATCAAAGCAATACACACAAAATGCTTGAGGAACTCAGCAGGCCAGGCAGCATCTGTGGAAAGAGTTAACAGTGAATGTTTCAAGCCGAGACCTTTCATCATGGGTGGAGCTTGTTTGGCTTTGCTTGTTTCACAGCCTTTGGCAATTATGTGGGATGTTATAAACAGACAAAGGTTGGCTGTAGAGGATCATGTTGGCTCTGGACCAGATTTTGTGGTGAGTAATAGACAATAGACAATAGACAGTAGGTGCAGGAGTAGGTCATTCGGACCTTCTAGCCAGCACCGCCATTCACTGTGATCATGGCTGATCATACACAATCAGTACCCAGTTCCTTTCCTCTCCCCATATCCCTTGACCCCGCTATCTATAAGAGCTCTATCTAACTCCCTCTTGAATGCATCCAGAGACTTGGCCTCCACTGCTTTCTGGGGCACAGCATTCCACATATCCACCACCCTCTTGGTGAAAAAGTTTTTCCGCATCTCTGTTCTAAATGGCCTACCCCTTATTCTTAAACTGTGGCCTCTAGTTCTGGACTCACCCATCAGCGGGAACATGCTTCCTGCCTCCAGTGTGTCCAATCCCATAATAATCTTATATGTTTCAATCAGATCCCCTCTCATCCTTCTAAATTCCAGTTGTATACAAGCCCAGTTGCTCCAATCTCTCAACATATGACAGTCCCGCCATTCCGGGAATTAACCTTGTGAACCTACGCTGCACTCCCTCAATAGCAAGAATGTCCTTCCTCAAATTTGGAGACCAAAACTGCACACAATACTCCAGGTGGGGTCTCACCAGGGCCCTGTACAGCTGCAGAAGGACCTCTTTACTCCTATACTCAATTCCTCTTGTTATAAAAGCCAACATGCCATTAGCTTTCTTCACTACCTGCTGTACCTGCATGCTTGCTTTCATTGACTGATGTACAAGAACACCTAGATCTCATTGTACTTCCCCTTTTCCTAACTTGACTCCATTTACATAGTAATCTGCCTTCCTGTTCTTGCCACCAAAGTGGATAACCTCACATTTATCCACATTAAACTGCATCTGCCATACATTAGCCCACTCACCCAACCTGTCCAAGTTACCTTGCATTCTCATAACATCCTCCTGACATTTCACACTGCCACCCAGCTTTGTGTCATCAGCAAATTTGCTAATGTTACTTTTAATCCCTTCATCTAAATCATTTATGTATATTGTAAACAGCTGCAGTCCCAGCACCGAACCTTGCGGTACCCCACTGGTCACAGCCTGCCATTCCGAAAGGGACCCGTTAATCACTACTCTTTGTTTCCTGTCAGCCAGCCAATTTTCAGTCCATGTCAGTACTCTGCCCCCAATACCATGTGCCCTAATTTTGCCCACTAATCTCCTATGTGGGACTTTATCAAAAGCTTTCTGGAAGTCCAGGTACACTACATCCACTGGCTCTCCCTTGTCCATTTACTAATATGAGTACTAATTCATTTTAGCAAATTTTAAAAAAATTCCTCCTACCCTTCTAGAAATATTGCTTAAAGTTGATTTTGCAACCTGGTCAAGTTCCTGACACATTGGTGAGTGACAACTTCCCTATAGCTTAGGCCAGCATAGAGGTTGAGCTGAGCGTAGATCTGGAGGCATCCATACCAGTTGCTGATGCCTCTGATCACTCCCAACGATTGTCTCAAATTCCTCTCCCCTCACCACCCGCTGCAGAAATGATGTCCTGCACATATACAACCGAATCTTTGAAAATCAAGACTATTCTAACAGATGGGAGCTGGCAGTCACCCCTTTCTTTTCCTTTAGTTTGACATCTCATTCCTAATGGCCTAGGGGCAAATACCGAGAATGTCCTTCAAGACTGTTCCATATCCTACTACAAAATGTTCATTCCTCATTTATCTCCAAACAGGCTTCTTCAATTCAAGTAAAATCCTGCCTAGTTTAAACAAGTTCTTTCTTCCCACAGATGCTGTCCAACCTGCTATGCTCCTCCAGCAGATCAAAGTTCAAAGTACATTTATTATCAAAGTATATATACATTATACAACCTTGAGATTCATCTCCTAACAGGCAACCACAAAACAAAGAAACCCAAAAGAACTCATTAAAAAAAGATCGTCAAACACCTAATGTACAGAGAGAAACAAACAAATCATGCAAACAATACTGTAAATGCAAGTATATAGTGTTCTGAACTGAAGTCCTCAAAGAAAGTCCACCCCCAGGCCCTTAGTTCAGTGCAGAGCAGAGCACTGAACCAGCCCATACCTCACCTCGGGCCCCAACACCCTGATATTTTCAATCTGGCCCAGCGCCTAAATCATCCAAACACCAAGTTCAGTCTCTTCAGTACACTCTGGGGCCTAGACACCACTGCTTCGATTCGGCCTGAACCCGACCTTCCCCATTCGGCCTGGTGCTTAAATTGTTGTCCAAACATCGGGTTCAGTCACTTCGATATGCTCTGGGGCCAGATGCCAGCATCTGCTGTCTGTGCAACTCTAAACTAATTCTCCACTGTACACTTTAATATCTCAATGTTCAAACCACTCTCACCTCATTCCCTGTATCTTTCAATACCTCAACATGTATCTGCACTCTCTGTTCACTCACTGCAACTTTAATACTCCAGCAGTCTCCCTGCTTTCCTGAATCCTCTAATAATCCATCTTTTTCAACTGCAAAATTGGAAGGGCAATGAGTGGAAGCTACTCTTCTGAAATGTTTATTTATTATTACATAAACTTAATGTATTCACATAAAATCATACATAGAAAAGAAATTCCTGTTTCCACTGGATCCGTCATAAATTGTACTTCCACCATCAATTCCCTGCCAAGGCACCACCATTTCTCTTCCCTATGCATGGCTGTTCTGGGAATAAGACCCTCTTAATTGAAACAGACCCTCATAAAAAAAAATCACCAGCTGGTTTTCTGCCAAACCCTCGTAAATAACAAGAGCATAAAAAAAGGAGACAAGCCAATTAGCACAAAATGCAGTTTCACTGAGCAGAGCAACACTTCAAGAGCAACTGAGCAACAGGACATGTAACCAATGATACAGCACGGATAAGGCAACGGAAATTATCCTAGGTTTGCTCTTCACAGTGTTAAGGAAGCTCAGAGTTCACAGTTGCCTTTATTTTGTAGGCATTAGTGATTGCAAGTGGGCCTGTCTTTGATTTGAACTTCCTTGGCCAGGCGACACTTCTGCGCAGGTGTGCCTGTACACAGAGCTCCCAGCCAGTAAAGAGCCAAAGCATGTGAGAGCAGGGGCGGGAGAGCCCATATTCCCATCGCAATTAAATAGATTTCGGGCAAGTTTTTCAATGTGTCGAGAAGGCCCAAGGAATCCCAGAGCAGGCTTTAAAACTGGTTTGGTACCACAATACGTACTTGGACCTTAAAGCAATCGGAAGTGTGAAGGCCAGAGATTTGGATGATGAACTAGTGCTGTGCACAAATGTGTTGAGATCATGCTTCTTCTGGGAGAATTCCTATACTGAAATCATCTGGTGAGCACCAGGCACTTATTAGCACTTTGGATGAGATATTAAACCAAAAGCTGTCAGCTTGCTCAAGTTGACGTTAAAGATCCCAGATCATCATCAAAGAGAGTGGGAGCTGACCTAGCAATCCTCACACCATTCAGAAAGCAGCTGGACTAATTTTGCATCTCATTCCTGTTTGCAGGGACTTGCGGAAATTAGCTGCGCAGCTCGTCATTGCAGGAACTCACCACTCTTCCTGACGGAGCCGAGAGCTGAAGTGAAGTCACCAAAGATGGATGAGCTGAACATCTGGAGGACATCTTAAAGCTTTTCTTCTTAGAGCACTGAAAGGTCAACTTGAACTATGAGCTCAAATCCTGCAGTGAAATGTGGATTTGAAACTCAGAGACAAGAAATGGTTAAACTAACACATAGATTTTCTAGCAAAAGGGCAGTTTTGTCAGTGAAAAACCTACAAACATCAAACAATTGGGTTATTGACAGGGTGGCACTGTAGCACAGCATTTAGGGTAATGTTCTACCTAGCAATCCAAATTCAATTCCTGCCACTGTTTGTAAGGAGTTTGTATGTCCTCCCCATGAAATCATGCGTTTCCTCTGGGTGCTCGAGTTTCCTCCCACATTCCAAAGATGTACAGGTTAGGGTTAGTAAGTTGTGGGCATACAATGTGGCACCAGAATTATGGCGACACTTGTGGGGTGCCTCCAGTACATCGTTAGGCTGTGCTGGTCATTGATGAAAACAACACTTTTCACTGTATATTTTGATGTATATGTGACAAATAAAGCTAATCTTTATAATTTAATTTTGTACATCCCAATGCAAAATGTTGCCTTGTGCCTCCTTTCTTTTAGACAGTCCTTTAGAGTCAGGGTTAACACGCTTCCGCTTCAGTTCTGTGGGTTTTGAGGATGCTAATGTGGAAAGATCACTCTGTCAAAGGTGGGACAGGAGATGTTCGATAGGGTGGCTAGGTCAGTTGTTTGGGATGTTATTCCTTCCACCTCATGCACTCGAAGGGCTTGATATCTTTCCAGATGCTCTGCCTCCATTTTGATCAGTCAGGTCAGATTTTCCTATAAGTACGTGAAGTTGTTACATCTTTTCAGAATATCCTTGAAACATTTTCTCTTTGAAATCTCTTCCATGTTGGAGCTGAGCTTATTTCAGTAGTTTAGTCCTGGATACGTGATACTGGGGCCTGGTCTCCACTGGTGGCTGAGTATGATCAGAGGCTTCATACTGGGGGTGTTGGCCTCTGGAAGTTATTGATCTACAGAGTGCAGACAATGCTTATATACTTCTACATTCAGGGGCCGAGCTCCTAGTCATTGAAACCTCCTCTAAAGTGCGAAAGGGTTTAGCACTGGCCTAAAATGCCACTGAACAACATACCTTCAACAATCTGCCACAATGCACAATGCCACACCTAACATGGCCCACCAACCCACCCTCCCCATCTCCCTCCCATTATGATCAAGAATCACAACAACACCCCTGGGAAAATGGGAGTCAACTTGGAAGCTACCTTTCAATAGAGGGACCCATCAATGCTAAAATTCAACACGACATCAGTCCTTTGCCATTTGGGAAAAGGAACTTCTCAAAGACCAAGACTTCAAAGCCAGAACCAAGCTTGCAGTAGTACTGAGCAGTAGTATAAAATGAGTGACGTGATCATTAATTCCCAGTTGGATCATGCAGCAAAGATTAATTCAGTTAATTGAATAAGTGTAGAGAAAAGCTTAGTATCAGTAATGGTGATCATGTTCTCAAATTCCATACAGTCCACTGATGGTCTTTAGGAAAGCAATTCTACTGGCCTCACCTTGCCAATATGAGACTCAAGCCCTACTAACATAGTTAACTCTTCTGCTTAAAACATCACTGCAATCATTCAGTTCAATGGACAACTGGCAATGGGAAATAAAATGTTGAGCTTTACCAGTGAAGTTACATCTTGTAAACTTACCTATAAAAATGTTACAGTATGTGTGCTCAACTGTTCTAAACTTCTCAATAATTAAGTCAAAAGCAATGGCCATGTCCAAAGTGGTTCAAAAATAAATGGTAAAGTACATAGTACTTAATGGAGGTATATCAGGCTAACTGCGTGCTGTTATACCAACAACCTTGCACTCAACATCAGTAAGAACAAAGAATTGATTGTGGACTTCAGAAAGGGTAAGAAGTGGGAACATACACTAGTGTTCATAGGGGGATCAGAAATAGAAAGAGGTGCGCAATTTCAACATCTCTGAGGATCTATCCTGAGCCCAACATATTGATGTAGTTGCAAAGAAGTCACGGCAGTGGCTATACTTCATTAGGAGTTTGAGGAGATTTGGTTCGTCACCAAAGACACTTGCAAATTTCTACAAATGTACTGTGGAGAGCATTCTAACTGGCTGCATTGCCATCTGGTATTGTGGGGGGGGGGGCGGGGTGGAGGTGCTACTGCACAGGATCAAAAGAAGCTGCAGCAAGTTGTAAACTCAGTCAGCTCCAACAAGGGTACTAGCCTCCATCATGGGACATCTCCAAGGAGTGATGTATCATAAAGGCAGCATCCATCATTAAAGACCCCCATCATCCAGTACCCAACAGGATGGACAAATAACCAGAGTGCAAAAGGCAACAAACTGTGCAAATACAAAAAGAAAAAAATAATAGACATACATATAAATAAATAAGCAATAACATCGAGAATATGGGAAGAAGAGTCCTTGAAAGGAAGGCTGTGGGGACATTTCAGTGATGGGGCAAGTGAAGTTCAATCAAGTTATCTCCTCTGGTTCAATATCTTGATGCTTAAGGGGTGACAACTGTTCCTGAACCTGGTGGTGTGTGTCCTGGTGGAGCTGATGGCAGTACTGTGAAAAGAGCATGGCCTGGATTGTAGGGGTCCTTGATGATGGATGCTGCTTTCCAGCAACATCACTTCTTGTAGGTGTGCTCAATGGTGGGGAGGGCTGCATCCACTAGTTTTTGTCGGGCATTGGTGTTTCCATACCAGGCCATGATGCAACCAGTCAATGTACTCTCCACCACACACCTAGAGAAGTTTGTCAGATTTTTAGATGACATGCTGAATATTCAAAAACTTCTAAGAAAGTAGAGGAACTGTTTTGGCGCTTATGTGCTGCACCCAGGTCAGATCCTCTGAAATGAAAACAATGAGGAATTTAAAATCTGCCCATGAGGACTGGCTCATTCAGTCATACAGTCAAGAGGGGTGGTTTTATACAAAAGGATCAATAACTCTGCAGACTGGAGCTGTTGATGCAGAATACCAACCAAAGAAAATTCACTGCCCCTTAAGCGCACATTGCTTAGAAAGAACAGGTGCAATTTAAACAAAAGAGATTATTTATTCAACAAGATAAAGTGAAAAGAGAAATAATGTAATAACTTCAGGACTAGACTAAGGAGAGATCCAAACACCTGCTGGAAAAAGTCAACACTTGCAAATCATCTGCTAAGAGGCCTCAGATATATCAGTCTTCAGACCCCAACAGACAAGCTGAAAGGTTTATTATCAGCCACCAGGAGAACACAAGTTAAACTGTTATTAATTTACAATGTATACATACAGATGAATAAACTGTCATTTGGAGTAGCCAGTGCATTTGGATGTCAGTGCACATAGCCCTTGCAAACCATAAATGCTTTACATTCAAGAAAATCTCATTTTAGATGCATCTGAAGAATATTAAGGGTCTCCATTTCATTACACCAGCACAGGACACACTGTTGTTTTAAGACTGGAATTATGGCCCATTTGACATCATACTTAGCATTTGTCAAGTCTGAGGAGAAAATCAAGGCAATTCATAGCATTTCATTCCTCACTCAAGCTGAAGAGAAGAATATGTAGTCAAATCAGGAAACTATCCTCCAAAATGACCAGCAGCAGCAGTGTCTTCAGATTGTTTGGAAAACGTACACCATCTATCTCAGATCCCATAATATTTTGACATAAGGCCTGTGTAAGTGAACCTCCCATAACCCTAACCAATGGCATCTTAATTCTTCATTACATGGCTAACCATTTCAAAACTCCCACCTTCTCAGGTCAACAACAAAACACTTCCAATGCCCTGAAAGGTAACATGGCCACTAATCTGTCAGTCAAAATCTATTTACATGCAGCTACATTAGTAACTAGACAGAGAAAGGCAGTTCATAAATGTTCATGTTAACTGATCCTCTTCAACACCAATCATTACTGTAAAGGTATGGTTACTGTATCAAGTGATTTTGTGTATTTTCCAACTTGTAGATGCCTGTAAAAATGGAACCTGTTCGGAACCTGGAGACAACTAGTAAGGAGAACTTAATTTTTTTTGGACTACCATAATTAATCAGTTGATGTTCTGAATATTCTATTTTAGGAACACCAAAAATTTTAGCTATCATGGTTAATTCCAAACTATTTAAGTGGTACTGAAGTGTATGTGATGGCTTCCTAGACTTGTATATTCTTTGGTGACTCTTTAGTTTGTCTTAATTCTTCCATTAAATTCAATGGTCACCGGCAGAAAAATAGTTTAAATAGCTAGATCATCTGGTACAGCAATTCAAACGTACAGGCACATAAGAAGCTACAGAGAGCAGCAGACTCAACCTAATACATCACTCCTCACTATTGGCAGTATCTACAAAGGCGACATCCATCATCAAAGATCTACTCTACATCACCCAGGCCATGCCATCATGTCGCAGCTACAATCGAGCAGGACTTACGAAAACCTGAAATCCCACAGCATGAGGTTCAAAAAAAGCTACTTCCCTTCAACTGTTTATTTCTTGAACCAACATGCACAACCCTAATTACTACCTTAGTACAGCAATGCTATGACCATTTTTATCATTTTGTACTACCACTGATTTTCTTTATTTCTTGTTCTAATTGCATTCTTTCTCATAAAAATCATGTTTAATTTATGTTTTCATTATGAATGCAGCATATATGATGCTATATGCCTGTGATCCTGCTGCAAGTAAGTCACTGAATGGGGGTGGATTATCAGCCAGCACAAAGGCCAGAAGGACTATAGGGCAACAGAGATGCAGCAGTCAGTCCTGCTACAGTACAGTAGCTGTGGCCTAGGTTCAATCCTGATGCCAGACACTGCTTTCGGGCAAGTGAGCACGTTCTCCCTGTAAGCGTATGAATCTCCCCCAAGTGTTTCTACTCACATTTCTAAAGTTGTGATGGTGGACAAAATGGTGAGTGTAAATTGTTCTGTTGTAGGTGGGTGGATGCACAGCTGAAGCAGACGGGCTTGTTAAAGATAAAAGATTAACAGGGATATAAGTGGGGTAACTGGACTAATAGGTGTGTCCAAGTGTCAACATATATTCGATGGATTGAATCACTTCCTTTGTGTTGTAAGGAAAAGTAAAAATTCCACTTCCTAGTGAAGGACCAGTTTAGCAGGCAACTTCTACCAAAATCTGACTGGCAGTTATTCCAAGAACCAACAATTTGTAGGTTGGACAATCCAGCCCTTTAGCAGGGATCAGGGCTCCCTCCAGTGGCTCAATAAATAAGTCAAGTACAAGTCAGTAATGTCCAAATTTCAATCCCATTGTTCAACATAGATGCAAAACATTGCTGAACTTTCCTAGTAATAGCTTGGCTCCCTGCTCTGCATTCACATTAATGGCAACAGAAAGAGGCTTATTCCAATTGACTTTGTGCCAAATTTTGAAGGAGCAGACCAATTTTAGTCATATATTGTGTGAGTATTTGGATTTCATGACATTCATTACAAGAAAAACTAAAAACAATTAGTACACTGTTCACTATTTTTTAAATCTGGTTATGAGAGCTTATACTGATTATTAGGATCAATCATCAGGACTTATGTCTTAATACCCACCATTTTTAGCATTCAGGAGTTATTATTGGCCAGAGTAACACACGTAAATTGCTGGACGAATATTCTTGCTGAGACCAAACATCTTTCAGGATGAAGGGTGGTGGCCTGGAACATCAACTCTCTGTTCATTTCCATAGATGCCGCCTGGCCTGCTGAGCTCCTCCAGCATTTTGTGTGTGTTGCTCTGGATCTCCAGCATCTGCAGAATCTCTTGAGTTTATTATAGGCCACATGAGATTTTATCTCTCCAGCTGTGATACAACTTCTGTTTGATGACACTGGTCAGGCAGATAGATCAGTGCAAATACAAAAGCAGTAGACTCTGGATGCTGAGATAAAAGCAGAGAATACTGGAAGAACCATGTTCAGCATGCATGGAGAGAGGAACAAAGCATTTCAGGCCAGGGATCTTTCATCAGAAAATGAATTGTTTCTTTCAAAACATGGAAATTTTAGCAAGAAGGTTTGATTAGGAGGACAAGAGGTTCCATAGCAGGGAAATCCTGGGAGCGGGCAAAAAGCGGGAAATCAGGTTTCCAGGCTAAATTTCAATGCAGAAAGACAGTTAGTTGGGGAAGTCAACCAAAGCCCTGCAAAGCTAACACGCTTTATTTCAAAACGGGTAAGTAAATGGGAACTTGAATAAAAGTTAAATTTTTAGAACAAAGGTTTGCAATAGCCACAGAAATAAAGAAAGAACCTAGAGATGTTCCAATATAATCGGTAGGTGCCAATTGATTCAGTAATGTAAGGAGAGGGAGCTAAAGGCCATCTAAGGATTTACTCCTCAGCTTTATTCTCCAGTCCTACCGAAGGGTTTTGGACCGAAACATTGACTGCACTCTTTTCCATAGATGCTGCCTGGCCTGCTGAGTTCATCCAGCATTTTGTGTGTGTGTGTGGCTTGGATTTCCAGCATCTGCAGATTTTCTCTTGTTTGTTTAAGGCTTGAATATTTGTTCCTTTTACAAATAACAGAAAAAAGCAACCGATTTCTAAAAAGTGATTTATGTATTTCACCAAAAGAACTTCACTGAGAATATATTTTGAAATGTTAACCATGCATTTTGCTTTAAAAGTGTAGCTCTCCAATGACATTGCCACACTAGGCTACCAACCAGTTATTTGTGTTAAATCTATACTGTGCCTGGATATCTTGGGAATAAAAAACCCAATTTAGTAAAAATGTTGGCAATAATGGAAGACTTTAAATGTGCAGGAATTATTTATTATTGACCCAGTTGCGAGTTGTAATAGAAATTTGTAATATATTTTCAAACGTTAAAACAAAACCAAAAATACTCGATACTACCAATTCTGAATTTGTTCAAAAGGAAAGGAAATAAACACTTAAACTGAACCATAGGTAAAAACTTGAACATTCAAAACCCCCATATATTCTATCCTATTGACAATCATTGATAAGAACAGTAAACTGGGGAACGCTTCCTTTGTTATACTCAGTCTTTATAAAGGCCATGACTGGAAATGGATTTTTCCACCTCTGATATCCCATCCAAGTCATTAAATTAATACGTTGGCCCTTCCTTTCCATCAATCCCCCTGTGAAGATCTATGAGTACAGGAGAGCAAGCTGTGTATTACTGAAAGTTAATGTGCCCTTTGGGAAATCTGGCGGCAATAGCACCAATTACATTTACAAGCCACCGTTGCTTTTCAGTAGTCCCAATTAACACCTGCTATGCACTCCAATTCACTCATTATTTGTAGCATTCATCCTCATTACAATGAAAGGTAATAGTGTGAGGGAAATCAACATTTCCCCTGCCATTTTGTGAGCAAGAGACAATATTAAGTACTTTTAGCTTTGTATAGGACAGGTCAGAAGAATGTCAAAGCTTGTGTAAGAACAGCTTCCTGTTTGGAGGATTGAAAGGATCTCTACCAGGTGTTTATAAATACACTCAGTGGCCACTTTACAAGATACCTCCTGTACCTAATAAAGTGGCCTCTGAATGTATGCTCATGGTCTTCCGCTGCTGCAGCCTATCCATTTCAAGGTTCAATGTATTGTACATTTAGAGATGTTCTTCTGCACACTACTGTTGCAACATATACGTAACTATTTGAATTACTGTCAGCCTCCTGTCAGTTTGAACCATTCTGGGCATTCTCCTCTGACCTCTCTCATTACCAAGGTATTTTCACTCACAGAACTGCTGCTTACTGCATGTTTTTTGTTTCCGACATGGAGTGTAAACTCTAGAGACTGTTATGCGTGAAAATCTTTGGAAATGAACAGGTTCTGAGATACTTAAACCACACAGTCTAGAACCAACAGTCATTCCATGGTCAAAGCAAACTTAGATCACATTTCTTCAACATTCTAATGTATGGTCTGAACAACTGAACCTCTTGACCATGTCTGCATCCTTTTATGCATTGAGTTGCTGCTGCATGATTGGCTGATTAGAGATTTGCATTAATGAGGTGTTCCTAATAAAGTGACAACTGAGTGTATGACTTCATAATGACCAAATTCACTGTTAAATATGTAACACATCAAACACTTAAAGAACATATGAAGCATGGAGTGAAGAACATACTAATGCTGAAGATTAGGTTTACTGATGACTGGCTGTCTCTCCTGTGAGGGCACGTTGTTTTCAGTGTCAGTGATTTTCTGACCTCATCAGACCAACAGGTCTATACCAGCTCTCACAGCTCTCCCTTTAATCCCATTAACTCTCTTATTTCTCTGTGGCCTCCTCTCTCACATACTCACTGGCTTCCCAATGAGCGTGTATACTGAGGTAATTTACCATATTTAACCTATGAACCAACATAGCGTTGGAACTTGGGGATAAAGCAGAGAACCAGAGGAAAACCATTGTGATCAAAGTGAGGTCAAACTCCAGACAACGCCTGAACTCAGGATTGAAACTAGGTCACTGATGCCAAGAATCAACAGCTCTACCTTCAGCATCACTATACTGCTCATCAAGTCCTCTTTGATTCTTTGTGCCTTTAACCTACATGCAGGGATAATTTACCGTACCCAATTAATCTACTCAAACATCTTTGGGATTTGGAAGGTAACCAGAACATCCAGAAGAAAACCATGAGGTCACAGAGGGGATGAACAGGTTCTGCACAGACAGGACCTGAGGTCAGAATGAACCCTGGACCCCTGGAGCAGTGATGCAGCAGCCCTAATGACTGTATTATCATTGTAAGCCGGAAGGCAGCACCCCAAGATAAAGATTTGCTCTGAACACAATTTGCAGTCAGGTACAGACTAGGTAAGCTTTCCGTAAGTTTTATTTTGCTCAAGTGTCAGTTTAAATAAATCTGTATAATTGGCAAATAAAAAATAACATTTTCAATGAGCCAATGCAATTGCCACTATTGTAGAAAGCAATCTTTAAAGAAATTCCATTTATAAAAATTGGTCAGCACAGTGGTACAGTAGGTAGATCTGCTGCCTCACAGTGCCAGAGGCCCAGATTCATTCCTGACCTTAGGTGCTGATTGTGTGGAGTTTGCACATTCTGCTTATGACTACTTGGATTTCCTCAAGGTGATCCAGTTTCCTCCCACATCTTAAAGATACAGAGATTAATAGGCTAATTAGCCATTGTGAAATGTCTTTGGTGATTGGCAAACTCTGGGGAGAGTGGATGAAAATGTGAAAAAACAAACAAATGGGAGTAATCAGGGATCAGTATAAATGGATGGTTAGTGGAATCTCAGTAGGTGTCTGTTCTCATGCTGTATCTCCCTATAACTCGATGATTAATTTGATTCAACACTGATAATACCTGCTGAGTTCCTCCAGCATTTTGTTTGTGTTGCTTGGATTTCCAGCATCTGCAGATTTTCTCTTATTTATCATAAAGAGGATATTTTTTAGCCAGTCTGTTCAAACCTTGAGTAAACTGATTTTAAATAACTGTAAATAACTTCCAAAATTTATACAGGAAGTATGGTAGATACTTCCTTAGTAAATAATATAGTTTATAATGATGTCTTTTTAATGGTACTTTTGCACCTTCATAACAGCCGCAATTTAAATAGCTTCCTCAGAATGGAATCATTAACTCGCCATAATAGACGGTCAGTCTGGTTGCATCGACAGTTTTGTGGACAAGGTCGCCACAGAATGGATGATGGAAACATAACAGTCACAGGATGTATTTTTGATCTTAAAAAATATAAGCAGGTATATCCCTTCAAGCTTGTTCCACCATTTTCCAAGATAATGCTGGTCTTCCACCTCAGCACCAACTCAATATCCCATAGCCTAACAACTCAACATTAACAACAGATATATGGGAGGAGAGAATTCCAAAGATTTTCCATTACCTGGGTGAAGAAATTTCTCCTCATTTCCTTCCCAAACAGCCTACCTCTTATTGTTATCTTGAAGAACTTGCTCTTAGACTCCTCAGGCAAAAGAATTACCCTCCGATACCTTCAAATATTTTGTAAATTTCAGACATCTTCTTTCATTCTTCTAAACTCTATAGAATACAGTCCCAGCTCAATTTCTCCTTATACATCAAACTCACCATCACTGCAATCAGTCTGCTGAATCTTTCCCACATGCCTTCTATGCAAGTGAATCCTTTCTTAAACAACATCAAAACTACACAGATTGCAGAATCACCAATGGCCCATACAATTACAATTAGACTTCCTTAATCTTGGGTCTATTTGTACACTGATACTACCTGATCACTTGCCACTTATCAAACACTGTCCTTGTCTGTTGTGTTCTCCAATGGCATTTTTCGACATTATATTCAACCTGCCATGTTCTTGGCCACTCAATCAGCTTTCCTATACTCCCTTAAAGGCTTCCTATATCCTTCTCTGGACTCACAATCCTGCTGTTTATACAGTTAGCAAATTAGGAAATAAGACATTTCCAAATGCTTAATATAGATCATGAGTAGCTGGTGCCTGAGTACTGATTGCTGCAATACCCTACTAACCCATCAAAATGTGCCTGAGTAGCAAAGCATTTAGTGTAACACTATTACAGTGCCAGCTGTAAGATCAGGGTGTAATTCCTGCTGCCATCTATAAGGAGTTTCTACCTTCTCCCCACATCCACTTGGGTTTTCTCCAGATGCTCCGGTTTCCTACATTTCAAAGACTTACAGTTAGGGTTAGTGAGTTGTGGGCCTGCTGTGATGACACCAGAAGCAATGTGACACTTGTGGGCAGTCCCCAGCACATCCTCACTGATTTGATTTGACACAAACAGCAGATTTCACTCCATGTTTTGATGTGCATGCGACAAAGTTCATCTTAATCCTCAGTAGTTACTTCTACTCTATTCTGCTTGTCACATCTTCACATAATTCAAAAAAATTAATTACATTTCTTGCTGGACCTCTATGTTTAAATTCCTCCATTGTTGTCTGACAAACCAACACCTCCAAGTGGAATTTTCAGGCAGCCATCTTTAAGAGAATATGCTTCAATTTAATGCACTCATCTCTGTTCCCAATAAGGAAATTCAGCTACAGTACTAAGAGTATAGTCCAGAAAGTGGTCTCAAGTTAACAATCATTAAAACAAACTGTAAAATCACAGATAGATATTGCCAACCTCGAGAGAAAGATAACAAGTGACTATGATTGCACGTGTTCTCCCATTATGGAGGCAAAATATTAAGTTGTAGCTCTTTGTCTTGTGAAAATTAACATCTAATCTACTGCTTGAGGCTTTCAATACATTGACTACGTATTCAAATATCCAGCAAAACTCACAAAACACCTGAGAAAAAAAAAGCTTGAAACGTCAACTCTTTATTCCTCTCCATAGATGCTGCCTGATCTATTGAGTTCCTCCAGCATTTTGAGTGTGCTACTGAGAAAGAAAATCACTTCAACCCTTGAGTCTATCTCCTCCTACAAAGAAATGACATTCTTCAATTAGTGGTGAGTTATTAGCATTTTTTGGCTCTGGACTTGTGTCCCTAAGAACTAGATTAAGCATGAACTCATTTTTTCCTCAAACAATAAAAGTCACTGTCCAATAATAAAGCGTTAAGATCTGGTTCTGTGCTTGTGATTTATTGTAATTATCACATTCATCATAGAGTATAATTGTCACTATGGAAAGAAAGAGGAGAATAAACACTATATAATTGACGGAGGCTGCACACTTAGTGAACGCAGCATTAGGATACAGAAAAAGACAACGAGGCTGTTAAAATGCCACAGATAGGGGTGAGAATGACCTCACAACTCAGGGTAGCAACAAATGTATCAGAGATTGTCAATAAAAAGACAGACATATGGAAAGTTTAATTTACCTAAAATGAATTCATCTATTTCGTAACCCCCACCATTGCTCAGAAGCACCTTCAGTAAATGATGTCACCAGATCAACCCCTGCTCTTATATAACTTTTTAAAGATATATCCAAGTACTGGACTGAGGAAATCTAGTAATGTAATTTATTTAGACTTCTAAAAAGCATTTGATAATCAGTGAACAGAAACAACCCGCTGAAATTTAGAAAAATTCACTGATGTTTGATCATGGTAGACATGAGGAACCTCAGAAAAAGTTTGGTCACAGACAGCGGTGAACTCATTGATGGGAAAACAGGTTCACAGAGCTAATTGCCTCAATAAAACCTCCAAATAACCTAAAGAAACTCACATGCCAGCCTGTACCCCTCCCTTCTTTCCCACCGCTCTCTCTCTCCTACCAACTCTGTTTCCTTCCTTCTCTCTCCATTATCTCCAGCTGCTACTGAAGATTTTTAAAAAGTCTGAACCTCAAATAAAAAGTTATCCTTTGATCTGTCAAGCAAGTTTACTTATGATTTTAAAGGGATAATTAGTTAATGACAAAATCACAAGAAATTTGTTGTCTCCCTGTAAAAAATATTTATCATATTACCATGTTGGTCAACAGTTTTCATCAGTTTTGTTCACGTTGCCGCATTTTAGAGCTACAGTACATTTTCCAAATGTTCTCCATTTGAATGCAAAGCAGAAACTTAGCCTTCAGCCTATCCTCTAATTCTCCCACATTCCTGCCCCTAAACTCTAACCTGACCACTAAATCACTTCTCTATCCCCAAAACCATTCTACAAACCTAGAAAAAACAAATAAACTACTAAGTCTGAGGCATGACCTCGCATAGAAGCCCGAATGTTAAGTAATGCTAACTCGTTGATGCACCATCAATAACTCACTCTGAGACGTAAGAAGCGAGGTATCAGCTTTTATTGACTGGAAGAATGAACAACACTACATCCTGGAGAATGAGGCCAGGCACAGGCCTCAATCGCCTTTATACCGGGGTCTGTGGGAGGAGCCACAGGAGCAGTCCAGACAGGTATATGTAGTTCACCACACTCGTTGCACTATATTCTGCAGACTGTTATTGTTTTGCCTTAAACTACCTCAAACTCATTGTATAATGATTGGTCTATATAAACAGTATGCAAGACAAGCTTTTCACTGTACTTCAGTACATGTGACAAAAATAAACCAATCCCAGTTCCAGCATCCTAATCTCACAATTAACTAAATAACACCTTCATTTGCTTCAAATAGTACTGCAATATCTTTAACATTCATCTGGACTTTGAGTCATCCACATAATGGCCACTCTATTAGGTACCTTCTGTACTTAATAAAGTGGCGACTGAGTGTATGTCCATGGTCTTCTGCTGCAGTAGCCCACCAACTTCAAGGTTCAAGTGATACTCTTCTATCATACCACTGTGTAGTTAGTTGAGTTACTGTTACTCTTTTGTCATGATGAACCATTCTGACCATCCTCCTCTGACCTCTCTCAATAACAAGGCATTTTCACCCACAGAACCACCACTTGCTGGATGTTTTTTTTGTTGATTTTTGCACCATTCGCTGTAGGCTCTAGAGACTGCCGTGTGTGGAAATCCAGGGAGATCAGCAATTTCTGAGATACCCAAATCATCCCATCTGGCACCAACAATTATTCCGAGGTCAAAGTCACATAAATCACATTTCTTCCCCATTTTCATGTTTGGTTTGAACAACAACTGAATCCCTTGACCATGTCTGCATGCTTTTATGTACGGAGTTGCTGCCCCATTATTGGCTGATTAGATATATGCATTAATGAGCAGGTGTACCTAATGAAGTGGCCACTGAGTGTAGGACAGAACAGAGTTCACTGTATTAGAAGATGCAAGGGCTACTTCGACATGGTGCTGTAGAACGGAGCTTTGTGTTGTTCTAGAAGAGGATCAACCCAATGATTTCTCACGTGGGGCTCTCAGCATTTCTCTCCAAGCCAAGTTAAATTAAGTGGCAATCATAAAGTGGTGTATATCTAGAAATCTGAAATTTTCCACTGCAGAAGACTGAGAAGGCGATATCATTGGAGATGTATGAAAAGGAGGTAGGTATATATTTTTTAAAGATTGGGGAATTCTTGATAAGTGGCCAAGAGGTTACCAGATGGTGGAGGAAATGCTGACAGATTCAATCAGCCATCTTATTGAATGGTGAAGACTCAAAGGGCAAATGGCTTATTCCTGCTCCTAATTTGTAAGGAAGTGCAGAGCCGTACATAGTTGCTAAAAGTCACATGAACCACCAGCTTCCATAGAAATGAAGCAAGATCTTTTTACTTAGAACCTGAGTACTAAGTACTGAGTACTTGCACCACAAAGTAAGGATCTAGACATAGCCATTCCCTTCTGAAATCCAGAAAGTTTTAAGATTCTTTCTGCTGAGTGGGTAAAACAATCTGGGCTCTAGTCAAGCTCGCTGCACCAGAATCCCAGAATGTCCACAAATATGGGACTCAAACCTATTAGAAGCAGGCTCTTCATCTTACAGCGAAAGCAAGCTGGTTTTGCAAATGGTCAGAATAGTTGTGATATAGACACAGAAAGTAACCCGGTTAGTGACCTGGTTAATTTAAAAGTGACCTGGTGGCACTTAAGTGAGGGAGACAAAAGAATCAAGAATAGCCCTTTCCAAGCCTCCAAAATATTCAAATAAGACAAATTAATAAAAAATTAAGAAATATGCCTAAATAGGGTATTGTTCTATGGATCAGAACATTATGGTTAGGATGCTACATGTCACCTTTGACACACACAAAATGCTGGTGGAACGCAGCAGGCCAGGCAGCATCTACAGGAAGAAGTACAGTCGATGTTTCGAGCCGAGACCCTTTGTCGCATCTGCAGATTTCCTCATGTTTGTCATCTTTGACTATAGTTTGTCTGCTCTTCCATTGAGAGCTTTTCTTCTGATATGCAATATAAATAACATCACATTGTTAAAATCAACCTCAAGTTACAGTGTGCTATTCATAAGATCTTGTGCTCATGAAAATGATTAATGGAGTCGGAGTGGAAGAAACTGCGTGAAAGTAAATTTCCATTTAACTGATATGTCTGCTCTTTCAAGCAGAAGGTATACAACCAATTGGGACATGAATTTTTACCAGTTTACTTAACCTCTCGGGGAAGGGAAGTAACCATAGAAAAAGTGCAGAGAAGTAAACCTCTAAAGGTTTGTCCTGTCTCGTGAAGTTGACTGACCTCAAGGCTATCAATCTAAAATTACAAGCTACATTATTCTTGGCTTGCTTCATTTCAAAGATAGCACAGCACAGTCTGCATTATAATCATTACAATGTCACACAAATGTCTAAAATTAATCTAATCCAGGTTGGATTGGTTATGCTAATCAAATAGGTGTCTGAGTGTGGTCACTGTAAGTAATACATACTGCACAAAATAATGGATGGAATTTCTTGTGAAAATTAATCATGTTCCTAGTTCATGTTGCCAATGTCAATTCATAATAATTGGAACAAAGAGTACAGATGGTAGAAATCGAAACCAAAGCAGAATGTTTAGGAAGCATTCAGCAGAAGCTGGCAGCATCAGTGGAGAGATACTGTACACACAGTTAATAGTCAGCAGGATGAAGGGTCATTTACATCAAATGTTGACTCTGTTTCTTTCCCTTCAAAAGCAGTCAGATCTACTGACAACTTAATAATAATAATAATATTTTATTGATCCTGAGTGGAAATTCTTTTGTTACAGCAGCAACATTTAAAAACACACTCTGCAGTGTGCAGCCTTAACTAATAATAATATACACAATAATAATGTACCTGGCATTTTCTATTAGGTTTCCATTTTTGATTTTTTGCAGTCAGTCTTATTCATGTAAGAGTGAACTCAAAATCACCATAAACAAAGGGAAATCAGTATGAACATTAAGGACAAAAGGACATGTAAAATATCATATACCCCATTTATATATTTGTAATTCAGTGTCCCTAACCATTTCACCATTGGTCAAAGCACATGAAGTACATTGTGTTTAATGCAATTGTAGAAGCTTTTCCAATTTTAATTAATTCATGTATATGTCCTAAAACCTCATTTTAAAAATGAGGAAACATTGGAAACAAAAACTGAAAAGGGTACAGAACAACCTACCCAATCCTCCACTTATCTTTCCTTGCGTAAATCTATCAATGAAGCCTGGGATTTTCTTTCCCAACCTATATGCCTGTCAGACTCCTTTTAAATATATCTGTACTATTCAATTCAACCATTCTCTGTGCTAATGAGTTTCACAGAACCACCACTCTTTGAATCCCCACCTAGGTTTCCTGGTGACAATCCAAATTGATGGTCTCTTGTTATGTTCCTCAGTACAAGTGGAACATTCCTTCTTTATTCATTCCATCAAACCTTGCATTATTTTAAAAAAATCCCTACTAGGTCACCCCTTGGCTATCTCCTCAAGAGAAAAGGCCCAATCTGATCATCATTCACTGGTATCCAGAAACATACATTTTGGAATATCTTTATAAATGTTTTTAACCTCCTCCTGTGTCTCTATGTTCTTTCATTGATACAATGACCCAGGTTGTACAATTATTCTCATTGTCCTCTAACCAAGGTTCAACACAGGCCTAGTATAACTTCCCAATTCTTTAATTCTATACCTTCTAAAAATAAACCCTGGTGTCTTGTTTGCTTTTAGTGTGGCCTTGTTGACCTACTGTATGTCACAATCCCTAGCAATGAGTGCACATTTCTACAATGACAATTTATTTGTAGAAGTCACAAAGCAACTGAAATTTCAGAGAATAGTTTCTGCTGCATCCCAAAGTCCAGACAATTTTAAATCTGTATTGAAGGTGCCAAGGAATATACAAATGACAGTCATAATGATGCATGAGTTTATCAGTTTAACCAGAAGGCAGTCCTTCCTCAGTGCTTTACTTCGCACAAAATACCTTAGAATTTTCTCCCTGTATGTTTGTAGAAGCTGGGTGTTTGTACTTCTTTCCAAAAATCTGACCAATTGCTAAAGAAATTGTTTAGTATTTTAGAGATAAGGAATACAGGCACAGAATAAGTTAAAATGATTTCTATTCTTATTTTGGCACCAACTCTGTTGACCGCCTGACTGGGAAGTGCTTCTATCAGTCCTTCCACCATTCTTGGTGATGAAACAATGCAAGTGTGAGGAAATGAATGAGATCCACAAAATAGTTTCTCTTTCTGCATCTGAAGTCACATTAGATTGAAAGGAAAAAATTGTGAATGCTTCAAGTAACATCAAAAGTCCTTTGAATAGAGCAAAAATGAATTAATGCCCGTGACATGCACTGCATCAGAGTTTCTGACATGCCTGCAACTGAAATGCTAACATATATTTTCTCTATCCAGATGCCAATATCCCAGCAATGCACTTTGCTTTTATCACAAGCCAACAATTCCACCTCTGTCTATATTAATTAAATATCCAACTCTTCTGCAACCAGCTTGAAAATAAAATGATCCATCAAATGTAGGATTATCCATTTAAATACTTTTATTTCAGTTATTTCAGGGATATAGTACAAGTTTTATTTCATATGTCTATGTTAACTTGCAGAGTTTGTAATTTATTTAACTTTGGTTTGAATGACGGTTGGCACACCACTTACAGTGTTGGGAACAAAAGGCCCAATACAATGATTGAGCAAAAAAGAGACATTGCACAAACAACTCACAGACTGCACTACATCTCACTACAGTTCGTGTTTTGCAGTGGTTTTGTGACAGAGGCAACTGAGTACTCAGAACTTACATTTGCATTGGATCAGAATGCATCAACAATAGATGATAATACAGTACAAAAAAAAGTGACAGACTGCAAAAACAGCCAAAAATATTGATGCACATACTGTAAGAAAGTTATGTAAACACATGCAATGCAATTCTTAAAATCCCATTAGTAAATGGAACTGAATGTGTTTCAGCCAGGTATATATCACAGAAGACAGTGGTCTAGAAATTATTTGTTGAGGGACAGAATTGAAAAACTGGAAAGTTATACTAAATCTTGGTTGGATTCATCATCATGTTATAATATGAACATAAAGACATGGGAGAGGGTACAGAAAGCATTTGCAAAGATGATGCCAGAAATATAAAGCTATGTATATCAGGAAAGGATAAACCAACTGGGTCTTCTTGAGAAGACAGCCGAGGGTGATGTCATGGCAGTTTGTCAAATGATGCAAGGTTTTGACAGAGTGAATAAAGAGGGAATAATTCCACTTTTGGGGAATAACAATACTTAAGACTGTCAAATTTAGATGAGCACCAAGAAACTCAGATTGAAATTCAGCGGGAATTTCTTTCCCCAGGGCAATGAGATTACTATTTTTACCATCATTTTCTTAATTTTCTAAAAAATCTCATCTATGCCTAGTTTGTCCATTTGGTTTCTTAACCTCCCTCTTGATGCAGCTGATTTGCAGCTGACTTTTGAAATAGATGTTGCTCTTCTGCAGTGGTAAGTAAGAAAAGCAGAATGTATAAAGACAGGGCAATAAGTCATTTAAGGAAAAACATGAGTTCATTGTTCATTCAGAAATCTGACGACAGTTGGGAAGAAGGTGTTTCTGAAATGTTGAGTGTCTGTCTTCAGGCTCTCCTGTACCTCCTCATTGATGTTAGCAATGAGAAGAGGACATGTCCTGAGTACTGGGGGCCTTACTGATGGATGCCGACTTGAAGGCATCTCCTTTTGAAGATGTCCTTGATGCTGGGGAGGCTAGTGCCCAGGATGGAGTTGGTTGAGTTTACAACTTTCTGCAGCTTTTTTCAATCCTGTGCCATGGCCCCTCCATAACAGATGGCGATGCAACAAGTTAGAATGCTCTCCACCGTATATCTGTAGAAATTTGTGAGTGCATTTGGTGACATACAAAGTCCCCTCAAACTTGCAATGAAATATAGACACTTCCCTTCCTTCTTTGCAATGGTTTGGGCCTAGGATTGATCTTTAGAGATGTTGACACCCTATTCACCCTATCCACTTCTGATTCCTCAGTAAGGACTAGTTTGTGTCCTTCGATTTCCCAATCCATAATCAATTCTTTGGTCTTGCTGGTGTTGAATGCAAGGTAGTTGTTGTGATACTACTGAACCAGCTGATCTATCGTTGCTGCATATCACCTCATCACCATCTGAAATTCTGCCAACAATAGTTGTGTCGTGGTCAAATTTATAGATGGTATTTGAACTGTGCCGAGCCACTCAGTGAAGGTGTGTAGAGAGTAGAGCAGTGGGCTAAACCCCATCCTTGAGGTAAAATAGTGTTCATTCTCAGCAAGGAGGAGATGTTATTTCCAATCTGTGGTTTCTCAGTGAGTATATTAAGGATCCAATTGCAGAGGGAGGTACATTGGCCCAGTTTTTGGACCTTGTTGATTAGAGCTGCTTAGAGGGCACGATCGTGTTGAACACTGAGCTGTAATCAACAAACAACAGCCAGATGTAGGTATTACTACTGTCCAGGTGATCCAAGACTGAGAGGAGAGCCAGTGAGATTGCATCCACTGTAGATCTATTAGGCGATAGGCAAATTGCAGTGGGTCTATGTCCTTGCTTAGGTAAGAGTTGGTTCTAGCTATATCCAGCCTCTCAAAGAACTTCATCACGGTAGTGAGTGCCACTGGGCAATAGTTGTTGAAGCAGTTCACCCTGCACTGGGCATTGACATGATTGTCACCCTTTTGAAGCAGGCGGGAACATCCAACTACAACAGTGAGAGATTGAAGATGGTCTTGAAGACTCCTGCCAATTGGTCAGTATAGGTTTTCAGAGCACTACCACTTAAACCATCAGGGCCTAATACCTTGTGAGGGTTCACCATCTTGAAAGATGTTCTGACATCAGCTTCTGACTCAGAGATCACAGGGTCATAAGATGCTGCAGGAATTTGCACAGGTGTAGTTTTTTTCTGCCTTTCTAAGTGTACATAAAAGGTGCTGTGCTCATCTGGGAGTGAGGCATCACAGCCATTCATCACATTAGGTTTTGCTTTGCAGAAAGTAATGATCTGCAACCCTTGCCAGAGCTGATGTGCACGGATTCCATCTCACTTCAAAATGACTTTTTGCTTTTAAAATAGCTTTCTGTAGGTTGTATCTGGACTTCTTGTATAGTTCTGGATCACCAATCTTGAACACCACAGATCAAGCCCTTAGCAAACTATGAATTTCCTGGTTCATCCATGGGTTTTGGTTTAGGTTCAGTATGTTCTTGAAGGTACACACTTACCCACTCAGGTTTTGCTGAAATTGTTCAACTCCAAAGATGAATACATGAATATTGTCTAGTCCACCAACTTAAAGCAGTCCTGTAAGCACTCCTCCATTTCTCCTGACCATACGTCATCACCAATGGTGCTGTGCTCTTTAGTCTCTGCCTACACGCTGGGAGTAGAAGTACAGCCAGATGATCAGACTTTCCTAAGTGTGGGCTTGAGATGGGACGGTAAGCATTCTTGATGGTGGTATAACAGTGGTCAAGTGTGCTGGCTCCTCTGGTTCCACAGGTGATATGTTGGTAGTAGTTGCTCAGAGACTGCATCAAGCTGGCCTAGTTGAAATCCCCTGCAATGATAGGAAGGGCATCAGGGAGCACAGTTTCACGCCTGCTGATTATAGAACTTAGCTCCTCCAGTACCTGCCTGATGTTGGCCTAAGGTGAAATATACACCATAACCAGGATGATAGCGGAAACTCCTTCAGCAGATAAAAAGGACAACATTCAACACTAAATGTTCCAAGTTGGATGAGCAGGACTGACCCAGAACCACCACGTCTGTGCACCACAATGAGTTAATCATAAAAGATATTCCACCTCCTCTGCCTTTAAAAGACTGAGCTTTGTGGAGAATGGTGAAGCCATCAAGCTGCAGCACTGCGTCCGAAATGGCTGAAGGCGCTGGGAAAGCTGGGGACCTGTTGAACAAGGACATTGTAGTGTAGCATGGTGGGCCCTATGATTTGGAAGTTCTGTGCTTCAAAGACCTTATCCTCCCAGGAGTGACCAATTATGATTGAACGCGGGACAACTTGGTACAATTGAGACACAAGAAACTGCAGATGCTGGAACGTAGAGCACAAAACGAGTGCTAGAGGACTGCAGCATATCAAGCAGCATCTGAGTATTGAAATGGACAGTTGATATTTCAGGTCAACACCCTACATCTGGACTGAAAGATAGAGTGAAGATAGCCAGTATAAAAAGGTGGAATGGAGTGAGAGCTGACAAGCAGTAAGTGGATTTGGGTGAGGAGGGGGTGATAGGCAGATGGAGAAGGGGTTAGTGGAAAAAGCAAGAGAAGCTGATGGGTGACAGGTGGAGGTGACAAAATGCTACAGATGATGGAATCTGATGGGAGAGGAAGGTGGAACATGCAATCAAATGTGGGAGGTGGGAAGACAGATAGGAACAGTGCAGGAGGGGAACCAGTGGGAAGAAAATGTGAGTGATGAGTGAGTTGCTTGTAATGCTCTGTAAAGGGCTGTGCATAGAATCTGACATCATCTCATGTTCCTTGACACAGAAGTTGTGTAACGGATGGAAGGGTGTGTCACATACGGAAATGACCCTTCAAATTGATGAGGAGCAATCTGGAAATAGTTATCACATTTCACCACAGAAATTAATCACTTGTAATTGAATGACACTGAACACAGGAATTTACATGATGGAATTTCTCAGGCCTTATACCAGTACTGTATCCCTTTTTTTACTCAAAGATTTGTTCATCCACAAATAAGCCCATCCCACCCCAATTTTAAATGAAAGGCAATTATTCAGTATTTCTAGCAGACCATCATGAGATATCACCATTTTAATTTGGTCTGGCCTTTACTTTTTCCATGTCTATTGCTAGTTTTCATTTACTGGGATTAATGAGGTGTTGATAGTTTTGCTGTTTGCTTCAGTGGGTTTGACTCCTTCATCAATCAGCAGAAGCAATTGCTTTGCAATCAGAAATTGTAAACTTTGAGATTCCATCAACAGACCCAGTTTAACATTTAAACATGAAATTAATAATGTTTTTATTAATATGTCCCAGATGCAGGGACAGAAAGTGTTGGAATTTACTTTTGAGTTGTGATTAGCATTTGATTTCCATGCACAGGGACCAGCTTCTCCATTCAATTAACATAAATTGGCATTTCACTCCCAGAGCCAGGAGTGAACTCAGGCTGCCTTCAGTGAGATGCATGAGTTTCTGCAGATGCTGGAAATCTTGAGCAACACACACAAAATGCTGGAGGAACTCAACAAGTAAGGGAGCATCTATGCAGGGAAATAAGCAGTCAATGTTTCGGGCCGAGACCTTTCATCAGGACTAGAAAAGAAGGGGACAGAAGTGAGAATGAGAAGGAGAGGGAGGAGTCTTGATGAAAAGCCTCAGCCTGAAATGCCAGCTGTATATTCCATTCCATAGATGCGACCTGACTTGCTGAGTTCCTCGAGCATTTTGTGCATGTTGCTCAAGATTTCCAGCATCTGCAGAATCCCTTGCACTTATGAAAAAGGAATTTGATAAGAGAGGACAGTGGATCATGGAGTAAAGGGAAAGGTGTGAAAAAAGAGGAGGTAGTGGGTAGGTAATGAGGATGGGGAAGGAGAAGAGAAAGGATGTGAGAGCCACTAGAATGAGGAATGGGATTTTTTTTTAATGCAGGACAGGACACAGAAGGGAATGGTTACTGGAAGTTAGAGAAATCAATGTTCATGTCCATCAGGTGGGAAGCTATCCAGATGGAGTATGAGGGGTTGCTCCTCCAATTTGAATTTGGCCTTATCGTGGCTGTAGAGAAGGCCATAGACAGATATGTCAGTAAGGAAATGGGAAGTCATATTGAAATTGGTGGGCACTGGAAGATCCTGACTTTTGCGACAGGCAGAGTGAAGGCGCTCAACGAAGCAATACCCCAATCTGCATCAGGTCTCAACGACATAGAGGAAGCCACGCTAGGAGCACCAGATACAATGAATGAGTCTGATAGAATCACATCTAAAGCACTGCCTCCAGCCTGTTTATGTCCCTGAATATTGGTCAGGGATGAGCTGTAAGGGCTGGTGCAGCATTTGTCACACTTGCAGGGGGTAAATGCCACTTGGGTATTCAACCAGTGTGCAAACGACACAAACTGTGCACATACAAAAAGAAAGAAATAATAATAAAAATATAAATAAGCAATAAATATCAAGAACATGAGATGAAGAGTCATTGGAAGTGAGTCCATAGGTTGTGGGTACATTTCAATGATGGAGATCCTCCAGGATTTGGTGTGTGTTGCTTCCTCTCTTTTACCTGTAGCTGTTTACGAGGGTTGACCTCATTGGTGTGAATCAGCAACATGGCCTGATTTTGAGGGATAATGTGAACCAACTTCTTTGCCATGGCAAATTTCATCTAATTCTGATTTTATTTCTTGGATTTCTAGGACCTTTGCTTTAATCTTAGTAATCACAATCCTGAAAACAGAAACTCAGCCATCTTTGCTACGTACACAAAGAGTCAGCTGGGCACTGATACTGTTGAGTTTAAGTTCCATGAGATTTCAAGATCTTTTCATTGATTTGGGAACTGGATTCCACAGGTTCTTCCATTTAGGACTAAAACAGGAACACCGAAATTAAGTGCAAGTCTTAATTTTTATCTTTTATTTACAACAACAAAAGAGACTATATAGCCCATAATATCTATGCTAGCTCCCAGGAGAACAATCCCATTCATCCTATTCCCACTCTCTTCACTGAGCTGTATCCCTACAACCTTTTATCTCTCACAAATGCCCTCTCCTTAGATTTTGCCATTAGCTGACAAAGTGATCATTTACAGCATCTAATTAACCAGGCAGCAGGCACATGGAACATGGGGGGGAGGGGAGAGGAAAAAAGCTAGGGCACCTGTAAGAAACACATGATGCCATATATATTTCACACAGATAGAACCAGAGGCTGGAACCTAACCCAATCCCTTGGATCACGAACCTTTGCACCAACTGGCATTCCATCAGAGCTTATGGAAATGTAAACATCAAGAAAATCCATAAAGTAGCACATAGTTTCAAATAGGTTGTTCTACAATATCTAGAGTTCAAAGTCTGGTGGGGAGTATTTTCACTCTGAATTTAATGGCTGTGAGTTCAAGTTCCATATGACAACTGTAAGCATAAAAATCTCATCTAACATTCCTGTGCATTACTGAAGGAGTGTTACACTATAAAAAGGTTAAGCCAAACCCTTGCATGCCCTCTGACATAAAAGCTCTGTGAATGTGCTGAAAAATCCATCCTGGAATCCATACAGGCCTATTGCCTACATTTTCATTGACAATTCCACTTGCTTTATTGCCATTGTTCATTCTGGACAGCTTACCCCAATAGTGGCATCATTTAAGTAAGAGGGGCTACAAATACTGAACAATGATTTTTCCAAAGTAAATAACTCTAACTCTCTAAATCTTTGTTGTAACAAAATGAAGACACAAGAAATTACAGGTGCTGGAAGCTGGAGCAGTACGCAAAGCACTGCAGGAATTCAGCAGGTCAGACAGTGTCTATGGAGGAAAATGATCGGTCAACATTTTGGGTTGAGACCCTTCATCTGGACTGGGCAAATTTAACCGAGCTTTGGTGTTATCCAACATGTTAAAGTAGAACAGTAAAAAGCATAAATAAAAATAACAGAAATTCCAGCTGCTGCAAATTTGTGTTTTTATAATTCCAAAACAGAATTTCATGCACCGTGTTATGAACTGCTAACGTTTTATATTTTAAACATGTTGCTAAGGTCACATTCATTGCCCACCTCCAGTGTCCATTTCTAGAATGATAATTTTAGTACAATGAATTTGCAGTTTACTCACAGTTGAAATTTTAGAAAACATACAATTCACCAAATAATTTTGCTAAAATAATCTTACTCCATACAAAACAATTTTGTGGTACAAAGTGCCCAAGAATTAATTTGTATTTTATGAGATTCTGCAGCTTTTCTCAGTTGCTAGACTGAGGCACAAAATGGTACAGGGAATGTGTTGAATTGATGACCTTGCGATGTTTCTGATAAAATGACAAACTGATGCTCTATTATGTTCAGCATAACTCAAAAAGTGAGAGCTACAAATGTCCTGAGTAATGCTTTTCCCTGAAGCTAAATATCATCGAGCCATTCAACTACCTGCTTTGGAACTTTGCACAGTTTAACTCCAATGTTTGCCTTTTTCAAGCTACAACTGTACTTTAAATGTCGGCTATGAGGTGTTAAGTTTGAAATGTGATTCAAGCCCTTCATTTAGCCACATAATCACTAGCAGCTCCTTCTTTTTCTCTGCCACATAAACATTTTCTGTCATGTAACTGGCACAGTTACAGTGGCAAAACCAAAGGAGCTACAAGGAAATTCAAGCTATCATGTGTCTACAGTTTCCACTCTGTTAATAATGAACAACCATTCAAGCTAACCAATTATTGAAGTGACAATAATTGTTGATTCTTCTACTATGAGATAGGCAGACAGACCTACTGACAAAGTAGGTGACGAGAAATAATTTGGCTCTACAAAACACAAAATTACAATATAAAATTATATTTAGGGTAAAAAAACAGCAACTCAAAGTAGAAGCTAAGAGGAATACATACAAAATGTTGGAGGAATCCAGCAGGTCAGGCAGCATCTATGGAAAGAAATAAAGAGTCAAAGCTTCAGGCAAGACCCTTCATCAGGACTCTTCCGTCATAAAGTGTCTCAGCCCAAAACTTCAACTGTTTATTTCTAATGGGCATAAATTCAAAATAATGTGTGCCCATTTAAGAGGGAGATAAAGGAGAATTTCTTTTCTCAGAATGTTCTAACCCAGAGATCTGTGAATATATAATTTTTGTTTAATAGTGGAACCGGGAATTACGGCGAACCAAAGTGAACCAGAGCCTAGATCAGATCAGATAGGATGTTATGAAATTGTGGAGTGGACTTGCAGGGTGGCCTGCTTCTGCTGCAGTTTCTTGAGCTTTTTTGCCTGTTAACAATTAATCAGTACTAGGAAACAATATTAAATGACCATTCATGGATACATGTGCAAATTGGGAAACCTGCAACACACAGTATGATAAGTGGCACTCTGCTCTGAATATTCACTGACATCAGGCTCCATCCTGCCAAAAGCATTTGAAGAAGAATCTATAAGGTTAAAACAATATTATCAATTTTTTCCTGTAGCAACAAAGAACTCCCTCTGGTTCATGCTTGGTTCGGATAGTACAAAAGAAGCAGAAGGATATGCCGATGAACCCTAGAATTTAAGCACATTATGCAGGCTGGTATGGCAGTGCTGTCCTGTGACTGTTGGAAGATATCACCCTTGCATCCTAGGTCAATGTTTGTTTCAGATCCTGAGCATAACGACACAAAGACCAGGACATTTCTGAGTGCATTGGTAAAATTCTCCCATCATCCAACACTGCAGATGAACCGCCACTGGAATTCATGGGATCTTACTCTCCACAACTGTTTGCCATGTTTAACTAAAGGGGTGCATGCAATGGATTTTGAAATGGCTCAGCACATCTGAAGCACCTGAAGTTATTTCTGAGAGGGATAATAAAATACAGCATGAGCGTAAATATATTTTCTAAAAGACTACTTGTTGTTTGTCATTGATTCCTCAAAGCCAATTTTCACTACTTCAAAGAAATCTTATTCTGTTTGCCCACATTCCCATTTTCTCTGGGTATAAAAATGTTTTTTTGGAAGTAATTTCCTGGATACAAGTATTTACTCTGCTAATATAAGAAACAATTGTCTTAATATAGTCCCAGTCCTACAAGCTGCAGCCAATTCACTTAATTAGCATATACTTGGAATGATAGCAAACAGTTAAACATCCTAGAATCTGGTGCCATACAATACATATTGTATAAAAATCAAATTAAAAACCACTCATCCCAGATAATTTTTTTAAACAGCAAAAAGAAATAAACAGTATTCTGTTCTGAGTCATCTTGAACTACGTTTCATACACACCAGAAACAACATGTTTATTTAATGTGCCCTGTAACCAAGCGATGGCCTTTCACCACTTTGTGGTACAATCCATTCTGTCACAGCTGTTAAATCCCTTTACATCCTGGAAGGCGGTCATGTGTCCAGCTGCTGCTGCAGTAGCTTTTGCATCCTGTACTTTCGATAGAAGCTCAGGTTCCTGCTGGATACGTTACTTGCTTATTACAACACAGATGGCCTGCCAACCCATTGGATCCATGCTGCCATCTAAGCAAACAATCTCACCAGTCCTATCACAAACAGGAGAAAAACTGCAGATGCTAGACATCCAAGCGACACAGACAGAATGCTGGAGGAACTCAGCAGGCCAGGCAGCAGCTATGGAAATGAGTACAGTCGACATTTTGGACCAGACCCTCCAGCAGGACTGGAAAAAAAAGATGGAATAGAGTTAAAAAGTGGGAGGGGAGGGAGAAACACAAGGTGATAGGTGAAACCGGGAGCCGGAGGGATGAAGTAAAGAGCTGGGAAGTTGATTGGTGAAAGAGGTACAGGGCTGGAGAAGGGAGAATCCTGTAGGAGAGGGCAGAAGGTCATGAAGAAAGAAAAGGGGGGAGGAGCACCAGAGGGGGCAATGGGTAGGCAAGGAGACAAGGTGACAAAGAGAGGGAAAAGGGGATGGAGTATGGTGAAGGGGGGCATAACCAAAGTTCCAGAAATTGATGTTCAGTCCGTCAGATTGGAGACTACCCAGACAGAATATAAGGTGTTGTTACTCCAACCTGAGTGTAGCCTAATCATGACTGTAGAGGAGGCCATGGATAGACATATCGGAATGGGAATGGGAATTGGAATTAAAATGGGTGGTCACTGGGAAATGCCGCCCCTTCTGGCAGATGGAGCGTAGACACTCGGCGAAGCAGTCTCCCAATCTATGTCGAGTCTCATTGATAAACAGAAGGCCACATTGGGGCCTATTCTGCACTGCATCTCAATAAATAAAATAAAACTGAGCATTTGATAAGAAAATATTGACCTCCAGAGCAAAACACACAAAATGCTGGAGGAACTCTGCAGATCAGGCAACATCTAAGGAATGGAATAAACAATTGATGTTTCAGGCCAAGACCCTTCAGCAATTCTGTGTGTGTTGCTCTGGATTTTCAGCATCCACAGAATCTCTTGTGTTTATGATTGACCTCCAAAGAATCTCTATCAACACTGACAACTCATGGAACATCAACAACATTTCATGAACCCCTATAAGTATTGCTACCCTAATGGAGACACCCTGGATGAATAACGTAGACTTTTTCAGACAACTAGAGGCTCAGGTGACTCAGTGTTGGCTTCAGCACTTTCTAGCATGTTGCTGATTAAAATGAAGCCACAAAGACAAATAAATTTGAGTGGTACAGCAACATAATGCATTAAAATACAAACATGGTTAAATGAAGGTATAAGCCTTACCCACGAAAGGTGTCAAGAGAACGTAATCGCCGAGATTTGGGATTTGTGGCCTTGGCTGAGACATCAGCATTATTTACAGGTGCAAGTTCCTGAAATGAAGAATGTAAAGATTTTTAAGAATTTTCCAGAGATGCTGGTAAAAGGTATAAAAACACAGATATGGAAACAGGCCGCACAAATGAAAACACGTTCAGTTTTGTGGTCAAATTAAGCTGAAAGCAATTAAATTTTAAAAAGCTCACGATTTTAGATGTTTCTTGAAGGATTTAAGTGAAGATGCATGTTAGTGATACACAGGGGCACCTCAGTGTCAGGATAAGGGTTTGAGTTCTTGCTCCTTTGTGCTGAGTTTCCATTCTCAGTCCTTGTCATTAGAGCTAACTACAGTGCGGGCTTGCACAACAGAGAGAACTGACAAAAATAAAGTTGGTGTTGCTGACTAATCGTGAATTGTGAACAAGTAGGGGTTCAGAGAGAGGTGCTAAGGAACAAGGCGTGGGCAAGGGCATGTGACTGTGTGATCTGAGTATATTTGCATGAGTGGACTCCTAGGAGTCTATCTTAAGCCTGTGCAGCAGTGACTGACTTCCAACAAGGTAAAGTTCTGCCTAAACCTTCCACCTGTGCCTGGTACAATGAGAAAAATGGAAAACAATAACAGCAAAGATGCATTAGAATGAAGACTTAAAGTTGGCAATGATGGGGGAATCTGATGGAAGTTTACAAAACCATGACAGGTTTTTTAATCAAAGTATAGAAGATCATTTTCCATTGGATGGCACAAAAATGATGAATTTAGGGCTATCACATGGAGAATTTATGCTGCACCAGGCTTATTAGAATATGGAAAGCAGTTATTGAGGTAGGTGTATTTTATAAGCAATTTGCAGAAGTATAGACGAATGGAAAAGCAATGAGAGTAGGTACTTCACCAAAGAGCAAGCACAGGGGAAAGGAGCCAAATTAAATTGAGGACTCTACGTGGATGTGATTATTGGGTTAGAAGTACTGAGCTGGACAAAAAGGGAAAAATCAAGGGGGATTTTATTGAGAATAAATATTGTATGATTCCTGACTCAGGTTATGGTCATTTTGCAGAGGTCTTGATACTTTCCAACAATGACTAAATGTGGACTATTTCTCACATCTTTAGAAGAGATAACAATGAAAGTGCACAATTGCCAAGGTTATCCTATTCAGATAAACGGCATAAGCATAGATAGGTATAGTAGCTAGCATTGACATGATGGTATGAAGGGCCTGTTACTATACTGTGTAACTTTGTGATTCTATGACTCTATATGCATTTGTCACAAAAAAGATGAAAATTTTAATTCACACATAAGAGAAAATCTGCAAATGCTGGAAATCCAAGCAACACACACAGAATACTGGAGGAACTCAGCAGGCCAGGCAGAATCTATGGAAAAGAGTATACTCAATGTTTCTGCCCAAGACCCTTCATCAGGACTAGAGACAAAAAAGGATATAATCTTTTTTATTCCAGTCCTAATGAAGGATCTCGGCCCAAAATGTCGACTATGCTCTTTTCCATAGATACTGCCTGGACTGCTGAGTTCCTCCAGCGTTTTGTGTGCATTGCAAATGTTAATTGATTAGATCTGCAGCATCCAAGAGAGGCAGTGATTGTTGAGTATCACTAAGGACATTCTGACTGATAACCTCTAACTCAGTTATAATCTCTTCTGGCTGTGATACTGCTCCTAAGGACATGTACATTGGAGCAACTGGATAAAAACAATCAATAATTCTATTAAACTCAAGGAGATCAATAGTGAAATAATGGATAAGTGGACAAAGTAGATGCTGAAGATGTTCTATAGGTCAGTTGTGGAGAGCACCCGCTTCTTTGTGGTGGCGTGTTGGGGAGGCAGCATTAAGAAGAGGGACGCCTCACGTCTTAATAAGGAAGGCGGGCTCTGTCGTGGGCACAGAACTGGAGAGTATGACATCGGTAGCAGAGCAAAGGGCGCTGAGTAGGCTACGGTCAATCATGGAAAACCCTGAACATCCTCTACATAGCACCATTCAGAGACAGAGAAGCAGCTTCAGCGGCAGGTTGCTATCGATGCAATGCTCCTCAGACAGGATGAAGAGATCATTACTCCCCAATGCCATTCGGCTTTACAATTCAAACGCCAGGGGTAGGATATGTTAAAGTGCCGGGGTCAGGACTGAGCTTAAGTTACAATTCAATGTATTTCTTAGTAAACTATTTAAGAACTTTTTAAAAGATATTTATTAATGCTTTTTGAGAGGGTGATTTTAGATGCATATTTATATTGAGTTAAGTATTGTATGTAATTAGTTTTGCTACAATAAGTGTATGGGACATTGGAAAAATGTTGAATTTCCCCATGGGGATGAATAAAGTATCTATCTATCTATCTATCTATCAGTCATGGTTGAATATGCTCAATAGTTAAAAAAGTTTAATGAGCAGAATGGCCTACTCCTCTCTTGGTTAAAGAGCAATATGTCATTCAGAACCCTACTGGCTATATTACTATACTTGAGGACCTGCACTGACTCCAATTACTCTCAATAATTTCTCCTTTGGCTCCTCCCACTTCCTCCAAACCAAGGGTGTAGCCATGGGCACCCGTATGGGTCCCAATTATGCCTGCCTTTTTGTTGGCTTTGTGGAACTGTCCATGTTCCAAGTCTATACCGGTATCCATCCCCCTCTTTTCCTTCGCTACATCGACGACTGCATTGGTGCTGCCTCCTACACGCATGCTGAGCTCGTTGACTTCATTAACTTTGCCTCCGACTTTCACCCTGCCCTCAAATTTACCTGGTCCATTTCCGACACCTCCCTCCCCTTTCTTGATCTTTCTGTCTCCATCTCTGGAGATGGCCTATCTACCGATATCTACTATAAACCTACAGACTCTCACAGCTACTGGACTATTCCTCTTCCCACCCTGTCTCTTGCAAAAAGGCTATCCCCTTCTCACAATTTCTCCATCTCCACCGCATCTGCTCTCAGGATGAGGCTTTTCTTTCCAGGACAAAGGAGATGTCTTCCTTTTTTAAGCAAAGGGGCTTCCCTTCGTCCACCATCAACTCTGCTCTCAAACGCATCTCTCCCATTTCCCACACATCTGCCCTCACCCCATCCACCCACCACCCAACTCGGGATAGGGTTCCCCTTGTCCTCACCTACCACCCCACCAGCCTCCAGGTCCAACATATAATTCTCCATAACTTCCGCCACCTCCAACGGGATCCCACTACCAAGCACATTTTTTTCCTCCCCCCCTTTCTGCTTTTTGCAGGGATCGCTCCCTACGCGACTCCCTTGTCCACTCGTCCCCCCCATCCCTTCCCACCGAACTCCCTCCTGGCACTTATCCTTGTAAACGGAACAAGTGCTACATCTGCCCTTACACTTCCTCCCTCACCACCATTCAGGGCCCCAGACAGTCCTTCCAGATGAGGCGACACTTCACCTGTGAGTCGGCTGGTGTGGTATACTGCGTCTGGTGCTCCCGGTATGGCCTTTTATATATTGGCAAGACCCAACGCAGACTGGGAGACCATTCCGTGGAATACCTACGCTCGGTCCGCCAGAAAAAGCAGGATCTCCCAGTGGCCACACATTTTAATTCCACGTCCCATTCCCATTCTGATATGACTATCTGTGACCTCCTCTACTGTCAAAATGAATCCAAACTCAGGTTGGAGGAACAACACCTTATATACCGGCTGGGTAGCCTCCAACCTGATGGCATGAACACTGACTTCTCTAACTTCCGTTAATGCCCCTCCTCCCCTTCTTACCCCATCCCTGACATATTTAGTTGTTTGCCTGTTCTCCATCTCCCTCTGGTGCTTCCCCCCCCCCTTTCTTTCTCCTGAGGCCTCCCGTCCCATGATCCTTTCCCTTCTCCAGCTCTGTATCACTTTCGCCAATCACCTTTCCAGCTCTTAGCTTCATCCCACCCCCTCCGGTCTTCTCCTATCATTTCGCATTTCCCCCTCCCCCCTCTACTTTCAAATCTCTTACTATCTTTCCTTTCGGTTAGTCCGGACAAGGGTCTCGGCCCGAAACATCGACAGCGCTTCTCCCTATAGATGCTGCCTGGCCTGCTGTGTTCCACCAGCATTTTGTGTGTGTTGTTGCTCCAAGACAAGTAATGCCTCAACTTTAAAACTGGCACCTTGTTATATGATTTCTCCCCTTTAAGTCTCTGTAATCTCCTCCAATCCTGTAACCCTCCTATATCCTTGTGCTCCTCCAATTCTGACCTCTTGCTGCTCTGAAAAACATCACCGCAACTTTGCATCTTATTGTCCACCTGCAGTGTTTTCACTGTTACACTTTATTCTGCATTTTGTTATTGTTTTACTTGTACTACCTCAATGCACTGTTGTAATGAATTGTGATCTGTATAAACAGATGCAAGACAAGTTTTTCACCGTGTCTCGGTTCATGTGACAGTAATAAACCAATTTACCATTTTGTCAAATTTACCAATTTTACTTTTATGGCCAATTATTCTGATGTCAATGTTCCCAAAAAGATTTTGTTTTTTTTCCCCTCATTAATGAAGCTCCTTAAAGGCCATCACTTGGTCATCAATTCTATTATCTTCTTTTGTAACTTACTATATCAATACTTTTTTGTTTGCAAATGCTCCAGTGAAGTAATTTGGGACAATTTGTTAAGTTAAAGGCGCTATATTAATGAAAATTATTGTTGTTGTTATCATGCATCATACACGACACAGATGTTTATACACCAATGAGTCCTGCCACAGAATGCAGCAGTCATTGATTTGATTTGGATGCAGCAATGCCCTGGGCTAAACATTCAGTCTGACACAGATCAGATTACCAATCTAAACAGAGCCGGAATCTGCTTGCAGTCTAATTTTCTTTGATAGATCTTTTTGTCATTTCAATTTGTCAGGACCAAGATAACCCAAGCTGAGCAAAGGACAGTGCACTATGACTGCAGGCTACGTGTTCAGACTGAGGAAAAGGACATGATGGAGCCACTCTTAAAGAGACAGACCTCTTTGTGGTAGCACTGCGCAGACTGTTTAAGGGAGGGGTAAAGGCAAATAGGCGGTTTGCTTCCAGCACGGTTTAATTGACACAGAAGGTCACAATGTAAAAATTGGAAGGTTATCTGATGCAAAGAAGCAAGCGTTTACACAATGTGTTTGGAACTCTCCACTTCTATAAACTGTTGAAACTAGGAGATCCAATTGAAAGTTTCAAAATTGCGATTGATCAACTTTGTTATAAAGGCATTAGGGGACCAAGATGAGTAGAAAACATTAAGGTACAGATCTTAAACACAAGGAAGTCTGCAAATGCTGGAAATCCAAAGCAACACACACAAAATACTGGAGGAACTCAGCAGATCAGGTAGCATCTATGGAATGATACAGATCTGATTTAGTAGAGTGTTGAATTGGAACGAGAGGTTCAATAGATAGCCAATACTCTTCAGTGTTGCCCTATAAGAAGCAAGCCTTTGAAAGAATAGTACCACTCCCATTGTGGTTCCCCAAAGAGAAATAATGGGTTTTGTTTATTCTGTGAGATTATTTAATGCCACACACCTCACTGTTTCTTCTGTAATGACACTCCTTAAGTCCCTGACCTCAGTCAGTGATACAATGCACACCCTGTCACCAGTGCATGTAACAGTACTGTAGCAGGCAAACAGCCTCCAAGTTAGCTTCTACTGTTTGCCAGCGCCAAAACAACCTGGAATGTATCTTTAAACACGGAGCAAGTTGCCATGTCTTTTATCCACGTGTGTGCTTACACTGTGGTCCAATTAGGCTGGGATATTTAGTCTCCAGAGAGTCTTAAAGAATCAATATGTAAATAGTGATAACTTCCTACCTGATTCCACATTCATATGCTGTCTCACATGGTAGAATAAACATTACACCACCAAGCTGGACAGCAGTTCCTAAACCACTCTATAACTTTTAAAGAGTAAATATACAATACTATCACCCAGCAATTCATTTTAGTTTAATTTGCCCTCATTGTAAAAAAATTTGGGTGTCCAATCAAAAGTTTGGAAAATTGCCTCTGATTTTTAATCCCTCTAAATTTAATGCAGTTCTCCAGGAAAAGCTACTTGTAAGTGACAAAGAAGTACCTCTCCCATATTTTTGATAAAGATCTCAAAGATAAGTTTGTGCATGTTACATCACAGGTTTATCCTGACACTCTAATGCAATCCTGCATGAATGTTGCATCACTGGAGGTGCTGTCCTTTGGAAGATAAGTCAAATGCCCCAGCTGCTTTCATTATTTTCATCAACACTATTCATTTTGCTATCTTTTGATTGTTTTTATGCATCCACCTAACCCCTTTAGACTATAAGACCATAAGATATATAAGCAGAATTGGGCCATTTGGCCCATCACGTCTGCTCCGCCATTTAATCATGGCTGATCCATTTTCCCTCTCAGCCTTCAGATTTCCTGCCTTTTCTCTGTATCCCTTCATGTCCTGACTAATCAAGATTCTATCAACCTTTGCCTTAAATATACACAATGACCTGGCCTCCACAGCTGCCTGTGGCAACAAATTCCACAGATTCACCACTCTCTACGTAAAGAAATTCTTCCTCATCTCTGTTCTAAAAGTTTTCCCCTCAATTCTGAGACTGCAGCCTCTGGTCGTAAACTCTCTCACCAAAGGAAACATCCTCTCCACATCCCACTCTATCGAGGAGTTTCAACATTCAATAGGTTTCAATGAAGTCACCCTCTTTATTCTGAATTCCAATGAGTACAGGTCCAGAGCCACCAAACATATGAAGACAGGTGAAGGAGCAGGTATATTCATATGACAAGCCTTTCAGACCCAGTATCATTTTCATGAACCTCCTTTGAACCTTCTCCAAATGTCAGCACATTATTTCTTTGATAAGAGGCCCAAAACTGTTCACAATACTCCAAGTGACGCCTCACCAGTGCTTTATAAAGCCTCACATTGCACCCTTGCTTTATATTCTAGTCCTCTTGAAATGAATGCTAACATTGCATTTGCCTTCCTCACCACCAACTCAACCTGCAAATTAACCTTCAGGGAATCCTGTACAAAGTCCCAAGTCCCTTTGTGCCTCAGATTTTTGAATTTTCTCTCTATTTAGAAAATAGTCTCCCCTTTTATTTCTTCCACCAAAGTACATGATCATAAACTTCTGACACTGTATTACATCTGCCAGTTCTTTGCCCATTTTCCTACCCTAATATCCTCTGTAGCCTCTTCCTCAAAACTACCTGCCCCTCCATCTATCTTCATATCGTCCACAAACCTTGCCACAAAATTTCAATTCCATCATCTGAGTCATTGACATGTAACGTAAAGAGAAACGGCTCATCCACAATCAGATTACTACCCATCTCCTGCTGCTCCACTCTCCTACTAAACATGCACATGCACAGTAAACAGCATCTGCAATCTACTTGACCACTTGCCTAATATACATGTGATACTTGTTAAAATTTAGCACTCCCTATTTCATAGCTTATTTTGGCCAGTGATTCACTCATACCTTTGCACCTTACAATTTGGGTATCATCATCTGGAGGAGAAATCCAAGGCTCTGGCATAAAGTTCACAAAGGACTTGAATAGAGAATCACAGAATGAGTACACAAAGAGTTCAACCAGATTTATTAAACAGCAAGCCAGCCAACCCATTTTCCCTGCCTGTTCTTGGTGGCCAATATTTTTATTCAGATAACTATAATTAAGAGCAGATCTCATCAAAGTTTGAAGGGTCATACAACAATCACTTGTACAGGGTTTGCACCTTCAGTTATGAATTGGAATGTAAAAAGTGGAAGCTCAGAGTGACAATAGGACTAGAAATTAATTTGCACAACACCTGAAAAGAGTCCTTTTTGGTTGAAAACGATGGTAATGCTGAGTGAATTGATTTTGAATGTTTTTGAGCGCTCAAGCATCAGTTGTGAACATCATCTGTTCATGTTGGATAAGAATTTTTGTGCTACTGAGCAATTTGAGAGAGTCAACTTTGCTTCAATTATGTAACAGTCATGAAATACTGAAAATTCATTATCTGTACTATATTCAAGCACATTGGTCTGAAAACTAAAAGTTGCTGTTCACACACAGAGGGAGAATTAGCTTTCACTGTTGCTCAAGGCTCAGGAACAATGTGATTTAAATGGATAATCACACTAAACCTGGAGGCACAGTTCCACACTGCTCACACTGAAGACAGATGCTTCTTTGAATTTTCAACTGCAACTTAAAGAACATCAAGTGCTGGCAGAATATCAACTTGGCAAAAGAGACTTTGGTCCACCTGAAATTTACTGGTCTCCCAACACAGAGAGATGTCCATTGAGGAATGCTGCCAATTGGCACACTCCAGGTTGCAGAAGAACACTGAAGTTTGCAGCACCCACCACAAGGGCACTGTGCAGACGGACCACTGTGTAAGGTTCTTCTACTAAAGGATAGGGAGGGCCAGGTTGGGTGAGGAAACCCCTCAATTAGCTGTTGTAGTAGTATTCCACACAGAGAGCCACATACATGGCAGCAGTGCTATTGATGTGTAGGAATGTAATAGGACAGTACCGGAAGCATTGAATATGAATGTAAAGACTGAAAAGGCATTGCACATCTTAATCTTGTTATTTTTTTATTATAAATAAAGTTTATTTTGATAAAAAAACTAAAACTAACTTAAAAGGACCCACTTAACTTGATCTGATACTCATTCATGGATAACGTGGGCATGCAAAAACTACATCTCAGACACCATAAGGATTAAGACAGAGAAAGCACATTATCATTCAGCATCCAAAACGTGTTCCCCTATGCTTGACAGGGAGATTCATTCTGATTAACCACACCTGGAGAATAATGTTGATTTAGACTATACTTCCTCAAAAGAGGGTGATGAGATGGAGATAGGTTTCTACCAAACAAGGTGTAAGGTAAACTATCCGTCCACTAGCCTGCAGGTCACTCTTGGGCAAGGTACAGCACCTGCTCAGCCCCCCCAATCAGGGTCACGTGAAGGCATGGGAGCAGGTGGTGGATGATCCTGGTTAAGCGACCACTGACGCCAGGCAGACAATCTCTGAAGATTATTCATTATCTTCAGAGATTATCTGAAGATAATCTCTTGGAGCGACGGTGGATGAGAGGTGACCTGATAGAGGTGTATAAAATAATGAGAGGCATTGATCATGTGGATAGTCAGAGGCTTTTTCCCGGGGCTGAAATGGCTAGCATGAGAGGGTACAGTTTTAAGGTGCTTGGAAGTAGGTACAGAGGAGACGTCAGGAGTAAGTTTTTTTACGCAGAGAGTGGTGAGTGCCTGAGATGGGCTGTCAACAATGTTGGTGGAAGCAGATATGATAGGGTCTTTTAAGAGACTCCTGGATAAATACATGGAGTTTAGAAAAATAGAGGGCTATGGGTAACCCTAGGTAATTTCTAAGGTAACGACATGTTCGGCACAGTTCTGTGGGCCAAAGGGGCTGTATTGTGCTGTAGCTTTTCTATTATATTCTATATAATGGTTGGGGTCAACCATCTTGTAAAGACACTACACAGAAGACCATTTCTGTAGGACAATTATGATCACCTATGTCATATGACAAGGCACATAATGATGATGATGATTTCTCATGGGAGCTCTTTCTCATTTTTGTGATCTCAGAAAATCTTGTTGATCCCCATGCTGGTGTGTCACTGTTCTCATGATGAAAGTCAAGTTCACTTTCATTCCCAGTTCTTAGTTTCAGGATCATCCCAGCTCACAGCTGCTAACAATACTAGCTGGCCTGCTCGAGTAATTAAAATATCAGAGTTTGCTGTGCACTGCTACGTTACAGAGGACACTTATGGTCTCTAGATCCCATTTCAATGTCTGGAGTAGGCCAACTAGTCTTGGGCATTTGCTGTCATTACTGATCGCTTACACTTATGTGGCCATTAGAGTTCTCATTCTCAATGCACATATATCCGTCAACAGGAAGATATTATATTCTCTCAATGTGTGTTTGACAGTAGAGTTTTACAGGATCTTTCTCCAAGTGATTTCAAGATATGCTGCCGATATTATAACAGGTGTGGGACTATATAGTGGCATGGTGCTTAGCGCTATCACTTTAAGGTGCCAGACATTTCTATTTGGGATTCGATTCCCACCGATATCTGTAATCAGTTTGTACATTGTCCCCATGACTGCATAGGCTTCTACTTGGTGATCCAGTTTCCTCCCACATTCCAAAGAAGTACGGGTTAGTGTTATTAAGCTGCAGGCATGCTATATTGGGACTGGAAGCATGGCGATATTTTAGAGCTGCTCCCAACACAACCTTCATTAATTTGATTTGATGTAAGTGATGCACTTCACTGTATGTTTCAATGTATGTGACAAATAAAACTAATCTTTAATTCTTGTGAATCATTCATTCTTAGCCCATCACAGTTGTCTACCTTTCCAGTGCTACACTGCCCTACGTAATGAACTCTGCACTCTGCTCTAACAGTTGACCCCACTCTGTTTACATCTCCAAATACACCACATATCCAAAGCTACAGTCACAAACACACTACTGTCAGGAACTGAGTGGACATCCTAATTGTGAGGTATCTCCATCAGGCTATGCTGCACCCTCCAGAATTGAGCAGCCAGTAAGTCATTCCTTGTACTCTTTACTGCAATATTTGATCATCAGAAGAACTCAGACATTGTCTACCACAATGCAGAAATGGGAGGACCAGAAGCCCATAGAATCACAGCCCTAGGGAGAGGGTGAGCAAGTGACAGAGGCAAAGGGAGTAAGGAAGGAGAAGAAAGGCAGTACCAGCATGTTCATCTGAGTCAATATGACTGGAGCTTTTAGAATTGTCCTTTTTCTGATTTAAGATGTTATTCAAGAAGCATGACCACACTGCTTCGTAAATGCTGGGCAATATCCTAATTTCTTTAGGAGTCACACAACACTATTTTAACACCACAAAAAAAGATATGGATGAATTTTTGACCTTTGTAGTTATTTTGTAATTAGATTTTTTTTCTACATCGACAATACATTTTAGTTGACTGATTACAATTTTGTCTCTTACATCTTTGACATTCAAGAAAAATTTGGTGGCCAATAATTTTGACAAAGTCCATTCCTAAGTTATGAATACAATGCTTCCTGCTACAAGAAATACTGTAACACATATCTGAGTCCATTTTATGTGGAATATTTCACACATTTCCCTTTCACTCCCAATCCATGAACTACTATATTGTTTGACATCATTCACAATTCAGAATATTCTTTCTGTCTTGTCACTCAGTTACGTATCTCCAACCACTCTCTTAACCAAAGGTCCTCCATCCACCACTTCAATCACTAATCACTCCACTCCCCACTCTATCTGATATTTCATCCTTATATCACTGTGATGATCAAAGCTAAGCATTTACTTTACCCTCTATTATTACCATTGTTGTTACATTCAAGGTTCCTTTATTTACCATGTTTGTGCTACATCTTTACCCTTCCTATTTTGGTTCTGTCCAGCTTTAATTGCCACCACAGTTCTTTGCCTTCATGTTGTTACATGACTGTTACATTATGTTGTTACATAATGGTAACATTAAAGCTTAAGTTAAAACATAAAAACATAGAAAAAGATAGAAAACCTACAGCACAACACAAGCCCTTCAGCCCACAAAGCTGTGCCGAACATGTCCTTACCTTAGAAATTACCAAGTGTTTCCCATAGCCCTCTATTTTTCTAAGCTCCATGTACCTATCCAGGAGTCTTTTAAGAGACCCCATCATATCCGACTCACTGGTCTATAATTTCCTGGGCTATCTCTACTCCCTTTCTTGAATAAGGGAACAACATCTGCAACCTTCCAACCCTCTAGAACCTCTCCTGTCCTCAGTGATGATGCAAAGATCATTGCCAGAGGCTCAGCAATCTCCTCCCTCGCTTCCCAAAGTAGCCTGGGGAACATCTCGTCCGGCTCCGGAGACTTATCCAACTTGATGCGTTCCAAAAGTTCCACCACATCCTCTTTCTTTTATGTCTATATTCTCAAGCTTTTCAATGTGCTGTAAATCATCCCTCCAATCATCAAGATCCTTTTCCGTAGTGGATACTGAAGCAAAGCATTCATTAAGTACCTCTGCTATCTCCTCTGGTTCCATACACACTTTTCCACTGTCACACTTGATTAGTCTTATTCTCTCATGTCTTATCTTCTTGCTCTTCACATACTTAGAGTTTTCCTTAATCCTGCTCACCAAGGCCTTCTCACGGCCCCTTCTGGCTCTCCTAATTTCCTTCTTAAGCTCCTTCCTGCTAGCCTTATAATCTTCTAGATCTCTATCATTACCTAGTTTTTTGAACCTTTCATGAGCTTTTCTTTACTTCTTGACTAGATTTTCAACAGCCTGTATCCTGTACCACAATTCCTGTGCGCTATCATCCTTTCCCTGTCTCATTGGAATGTACCTCTGTAGAACACCATGCAAATATCCCCTAAACTTTTGCCACATTTCTGCTGTACATTTCCCTGAGAATATCTGTTCCAAATTTATGCTTCCAAGTTCCTGCCTGATAGCTTAATATTTCTCCTTACTCCGATTAAACACTTCCCTAACTGGTCTATTCCCATCCCTCTCCAATGCTATGGTAAAGAAGATTGAATTGTGATCACTATCTCCAAAACGCTCTCCCACTGAGAGACCTGACACCTGACCAGGTTTGTTTCCCAACACCAGATCAAGTACAGCCTCTCCTCTTGTAGGCTTATCTACATATTGTGTCAGGAAACCTTCCTGAACACATCTAACAAACTCCACCCCAGCTAAACCCCTTGCTCTAGGGAGATGCCATCAATATCTGAGAAATTAAAATCTCCCACCACACCAACCTGTTATTATTATACCTTTCCAGAATCTGTCTCCCTATCTGAAAGTGAGTTCATTGGTTCAGTTGTCCTTTTTATAGTTTAGGGATTTGTAATCCAGCAATTACTTTCTTGACAAATTCCTAATATGGTCTATAGTTTGTACAGCTGGTAAATTCTCTCTTGCAGTTTCAGCCAAATCCTTGCTTACATCTTCAAAAATTCATTTTGTTATAGCCTGACCTCTAATTTGTGACCCTCCTGTTTCCTCTTCAAACCCAATATTGATGTTCAATCATGTTACATGCCGGACTGCCTGCTATTTTCTGTCATTACTCATAAGCAAAATTAAGATCATCTGCTGCTTTGTTGGCTCATCCTCCTTCAGGAAAGCATTCAGTAAATTATATCATGCTTATTGTTACCGTTGTTTCTTCCCTAAAAGACATGCAGTTTAAAATCTCCTTTTATTATTTTTCCTCATAGTACTTTCTTCATATAAACATAGTCTTCTGGTAGGCCATTCCAATCAAATCACACTGCTTTAAAGGCACTTTATCAAAGCAACCAGTATAACTAATAGTTATGTGTGTTTGCAGTGAGCTTTAGCAATTCAACTTGCTCTAGCTTAACCTCTTTCTGTTTGAAGATCAGTAGCCGTGTTTGTGCCTGGAGCTATTTCACCTCCCTAGCAGTTCAAACTTTAAGCAATCACAAGGTCAAGCACTGACAAATATAATGATTAAGTACTTAGGTCACAGGGCAGCTCTCCATATTTACAAACCTTCGCTTTCTCAACCACCATACTTTTTTAGACAGCTGAACCACCAACCCCACAGAAATTTTCAATCAATAATCTCCAATCAATATATGATAACAATCTTATTCATTAATATTTTAAACATTTTCTTTATGAGTGTAAGAAAATCGATGCACTATTTAATTGACAAATATCATATCTGTCTTAGAGGGAATTCCACGGTCTCTTGGTTATTGAATGAAGCCACACAGTGAGAGGGCAATGCAACATAGGGGCAAGTGGACAAGCAGCGAAGCCTCATGTCCTACTGACATCATTTTCTTTTGTACTTTATGATTTTAAATAGCTACTTCACCTAAGAGCTACAGTGGTGGCAATGTTCATTAATTCTTTTATTTAGTTTATTATTATTTGAATATTAAATACTATGGATGAAGTTTTCAGGCAACCCAGGTCACAAATAGCAAAAGCAGAAAATAACCAATTTATAGCGACATAAAGTCATAGAACACTACAGCACAGGAACAGTCCTTTAGCTCATCTAGTCTATGCCAAACCATTAATCTACCTAGTCCCGTTGACCTGCACCTGGACCGCAGCCCTCCATACCAGCCATCCATGTAACCAATCAAATTTCTCTTAAGTGTTGAAATTGAACCCGCACCCACCACTTATGCTGACAGCTTGTTCCATACTCTCACAACCCTGTGAATGAAGAAATTCCCCTTCATGTTTCCCTTAAACATTTCACCTTTCACCCTTTGCCCATGACCTCCATTTGTAGTCTCACCCAGTGGAAAAAGCTTGCTTCCATTTGCCCTCTTCATTTTGTATACCTCTATCAAATCTCCTCTCAATCTTCCAGATTTTAGAGAATAAAGTCCTAACCTTGTGGTGAACTACATATACCTGTCTGGACACGCCCCCCCCCCCCCCCCCGCTGCCTGCCCCTGTGGCTCCTCCCACTGACCGTGGCTCCTCCCACAGTCCCCGGTATAAAGGCGATTGGAGCCTGAGCCCACCCCTCAGTCTCCAGGATGTAGTATGGTGGTCAATTGCTGCTGCTTGTTCTTTCTTCCAGCCAATAAAAGCCTATATCTCGTCTCACGTCTCAGAGAGTTATTGATGGAGCATCAAACCTACTCAACCTTTTCCTACAACTTAGGTCCTCAAGTCCCGGCAATATCCTTATAAATTCGCTCTGCACTCTTTCAGTCTTATTAACAGTATAACTTTCTTGTAGGTAGGTTACCAGAACTGCATATAATACTCCAAATTAGGCCTCATGAACACTTCATTTATGATTTCAACATAACATTCCAAATCCTGTACTCAGTGGATTGATTTATTAAGACCAATGTGCCAAAAGCTTTCTTTACAACCCTATCTACCTGTGACACTACTTTCAAAGAATTATAGATCTGTATTCCCAGGTGCCTCTCTCTACCACACTCCTCAGTGCTTGACTGCTCACCACGTGAGACCTGTCTTGGTTGATCATCCCAAAGTGCAACACCTCACACTTGTCTACATTAAATTCCATTTACCATTTTTCAGCTTATTTTTCCCAACTGGTCCAGATCCCCATGTAAGCCCCGATAACCTTCCTTGCTGTCCATTACTCCTCTAATCTTAGTGTCATCCACAAATCTGCTGATCTAGTTTAACACATTCTTATCCAGATCATTGAAAGATGACAAACAACAGACCCATCACCGATCCCAGCGGCATTCTACTAGTCACAGAGTTCCACTCAGGGAAGCAACCATCTACTACCATTTTCTGGCTTCTCCCACAAAGCCAATGTCTAATCCAATTCCCTACCTCATCTTGAATCCCAAGTGACTGAATCTTCTTGACCAACCTACTATGCAGGACCTTGTCACAGGCCTTGCTAAAATCAATGAAGGCAACATCCACTGCCTTGCCTTCATCGACTTACCTGATAACTTTTTTGAAAAACTTTTCAAAAGAGATTGGTTAGATAAGACCTACTACACACAAATCCATGTTGAATATCCTTAATCAGTCACTGTCTGTACAAATGCTTACACTGTATGCCCAGTCCATTAGAAAACTTTCCCACTACTAATGTCAGGCTTATTGGCCTATAATTTCCTGACTTAGTCTTAGAACCTTTCTTAAACAATTGAACAATATTATCCTCCAATGCTCCGGCACCCAGCTGTGGCTACGGATGTTTTAAATGTTTATCCACCCTAATTTGCCTCACATCCTCAGCAATACCTCTTCCTCTGTAATCTGTACAGGGTCCATGAAGTTGATGCTGTTTTGCCTCACTTCTATAGACTCTGTGTCCATCTCCTGAGTAAATACAGATGCAAAAACAACGTATTTAAGATCTCCTCCATCTGTTTTGGCTCCAGCATGGATTACCATTCTGATCTGCCAGAGGACCAATTTTGTCTCTTGCTATTCTTTTGCTTTTCATTTATCATAGAACATAGAATAGTACAGCACAGTACAGGCCCTTCAGCCCACAATATTGTGCTGACCCTTCAACCCTGCCTCCCATATATCCCACCACCTATAGAACATATAATATATCTGTAGAAGCTGTTAGGATTCTCCTTCACCTTATCCGCTAAAGCAACCTCTTGCCTCCTGTTTTCTTGCATTTCTTATACTCCTCAAGTATATCATTTGTTTCTCCTGCCTATACCTGCTGTGCATCCCCATCTTTTTCTTAACCAGGATCTCAATATCCCTCAAAAACCAAGGTTCCTTGCCTTTTATTCTGTCAGGAGCATACAAACTCTGTACTCTCAAAATTTCACTTTTGAAGGCCTCCCATTTACCAAGTACACCTTTGCCAGAAAACCACCTGCTGCTGCAATGAGACCACACTCAGGCTGAAGGAGCAACCGGGTAGCCTCCTACCTGATGGCAGGAACATTGATTTCTCAAACTTCTGGCAATGCCACCCCCCTTCACCAGCCCCATTCCCATTTCCTTCTCTCGCCTTATCTCCTTACCTGTCCATCAACTCCCCCTGGTGCTCCTCTCCCCTTTTCTTTCTTCCATGGCCTTCTGTCCTCTCCAATCAGATTCCCCTTCTTCAGCCCTGTATCTCTTTCACCAATCAACCTCCCAGCTCTTTATTTCACCCCTCCCCCTCCCAGCTTCACCTAATACTTCCCCTCCCCCACCTTCTTACCCTGAATCCTCATCTTTTTTTCTCCATTCTTGATGAAGGGTCTCGGCCCAACATATCCACTATACTCTTTTGCATAGATGCTGCCAGACATGCTGAGTTCCTCCAGCATTGTGTGCATGTTGCTATCCCAATCCACACTAGCCAGATCCATTCCGTAACCATCAAAATTGGCTTTTCTCCAATTTAGAATCTCAACCTGGGGACCAGACCTAACTTTTACCATAATTACCTTGAAACTAATGGCATTATGATCACTAGATGCAAAGTGTTCCCCTACACAAACATCTGTTATCGGCCCTGACTTATTTGTTAACAGGAGATCTAGTATCATACTCTCAGTCACTGGGACTTCCATGTACTGATTAAGGAAACTTCCTTGAACACCTTTGACAAGCACTTTCCCAATCAACCCTTCTAGGGTATGGGAGTCCCAGTCACTATATGGAAAGTTAAAATCACCTATTATCTCTTTATGTTTCTTCCAGCAGTCTGCAATCTCTCTACAAATTTGCTCCTCTAAATCCAGCGGACCTTTCTTATTCCCCATAAAGTCTCACTCGACGAACTCTCCAGTCTGTCCTGTCTGAGCACTGCCATGAGATTTTCCTTGACTAACAATGCCACCCCTGTCCTTTTTTACCCCTCCCACTCTATCACATCTAAAACAAAGGGACCCCAGAACACTGAGCTACCAGTCCTGCTCCTCCTGCAACCAAGTCTCTCTAACTCCTACAATGTCATAATTCCACGTGCTGATCCATGCCCTAAGCTCTTTTGCCTTTCCTATGATACTCCTTGCATTGAAATAAAGGCAGCTCAAAACCACACTCAACCTTTTGATTAAAAAACACGAAATGCTGGCAGAACTCAGCAGGCCAGACAGCATCTATGGGAGAAGGTAATAACGACATATCAGGCCCAAAACGTCGTTATTACCTCCTCCCATAGATGCTGTCTGGCCTGCTGAGTTCTGCCAGCATTTCGTGTTTTTTATTTATTTCCAGCATCTGCAGATTCACTCGTGTCAACCTTTTGATTTCTGATTCTATGTCGGCTTAACAACATCTTACTCCACAACCACTCCACCATCTGTTCTGGTACTCTGGTTCCCATCCCTCTGCAACTCTAGTTTAAATTTACTACTCTGATTTGAAATCAAAATGAGAATAAAGCAGATAACCAATGAGGAAGAAGAGAATTGAATGATTGATTAACATGGCCAGAGACCTGATGTACAGAAGAAATGTTATTAGAAAGATTGATTGAGGAACAGAGCCAATCCTGCAGCAAAAGTTATTTTATTAACACAAAGATGCTATTTTTTAAAATATTATTAAAGGGACTGATATGGTGCTTCAAAAATAGAAACCTACTCTGCCAAGTCAGAGCACTTGCAATTTGAAAGTATTTTAAAATGTTGGTGTATTCTTGACTAATTATCATTATCAGTCATTGTTATGTATGCTGCCAGATAGATCGGGAAACAGAATCTAGAGAACTGGTTAACAACAATTGACACCATTGCATCATCCTTATCTTGATTTATTAACAAATCAGGCAAAATTAGGCTAACTGTTATTACATGCAGTGTGTTTAAGCAAATATACCATTTGAGATTCTCTATGCACTAATGTGAATGTGCTCTTCATCAACAGTGAGGACTTGAACTGCAGTAGTAGGCCTTTAGCGGCAAAAGCAGGCCAGCACCTGTATTACTTACAGTATCTGCCTCTGCCTAGGCTGAAAGAGCAATTCTTTTCATCCTGACATCACTTTGCTTTAAGATAAGAACTTAAGTTCTTTATTGCTAATAGATCCTGACCAACACGATGCTCCCCAATGAATACACAATGTTTATCAGCCACTGAGGTCCAGATGCTTGTCCCCATCACTAATTTGCTATATGAAGACAAATCTGCCCCGAAGAATCCCAACTCACTGAATTGACAGTCCCAAATACAAAGTGGTGCCCACATCATATGACCTTGCTTCTAACAAGAATTTAAAGCATGATTGATTGATTTATATTTACAGATACAGCACTGTAACAGGTCCTTCTGCCCAACTACAAATATGTGATCAATTAGACTACTAGCCCATATGTCTTTGGAATGTGGAAGGAAACTGGAGTGCTTGGAGGAAATCCATCCGGTCATAGGGAGAATGTACAAACTCCTCACAGACAGCAGCAGGAATTGAACCAGGGTCGCTAGCTCTGTAATAGCATTATGCTAACAGCTACATTATATAACGACTGTGCAAATTGACCAGGATTCTTATTTCTAATGCTTCCAGCACATGCTTGAATATTGCTTCCATGCCATCTGGACTGAAACTAAATCAGGTCCACCATTCCCATATTGCCTCATAATGCAATTAAATAGTGCATTGATTTTCTTACACCCATAAAGAGGCTCAATTTTTATATACGTCCTTAACTTGATTTTGACCATAATTTGGAAAGTACATAAAAGCTCTTTTTATGGGAAACATACCTCCACAGTATTGCAATGAAAGGAATCAAAAACACTTTCAAGACTGATAATAAAGGGAAAAAACTAAAAATGGAGAAAGAGAGGAAGCCAGTTCTGCTGTTCATAGGAGCAAACATATGTTGGACTTTTGAATTTAATGATATTATAGGAAAGCTAACGAGGGTTCCAAGTCAGGTGTTTGTAATGCAGGGATAGAGTGTAATGTGTTTTAATGCAGAGAAGGACTTTGTATATGTTAACAACATTCTTTATGAGTGTCAGAGTGGAACCAGAGGAAAAGCAGTTTTCACTCTCCATTATCTAGCCTGCTCCCAAGCAGCACATACAGCTGGAGGGTTCAGTACTTACTGTGCTGGCGCTATGAGCTGGTGTCCCAAGGAGTTGCTGCACAGACCTCTGGGTGCACTTCATCCTGCAAAAAGCACAACCTTTCTAAGAAATTATTTTGTACCTGCAGAAGATGAGATTTTTTATATAGTTTTAAAGAAGGAGGTGAAGCAGAAAATACTTTCTCATGAGTCATAGAGTCATAGAATAGGTCTTTCGGCACATCTAGTCCATCCCAAACTACTATTCTGCCTATTCCCTCTACCTGCATTCGGATCACAGCCCTCCATACCCCTCCCATCCATGCATCTATCAATATTTCTCTTAAATGTTATAATCAAACCCACATCCAGCAATTCCTCTGGCAGCTTGTTCCACACTCTCACCACCCTCTGAGTGAAGAAGGTTCTCCCTCCTGTTACCCTTAAACATTTCACCTTTCACCCTTAACCTATGACCACACCTTTAGTCCATGAGTTTGTGGCTACAAACTGGGAATAAGAAGAATAACCTTCCATTAAAAGTCTGAAAAAGGAAGAAAGGAAGTCACAAAAAGTTACTAAAATCGGATGAATTTGAGGGAATACTGGGAGGAAAAGCATGGAATGGGGGAACATGCTTATATGGTGTGTGTGTGTGTGTGTGTGTGTGTGTGTGTGTGTGTGTGTGTGTGTGTGTGTGTGTGTGTGTGTGTGTGTGTGTGTGTGTGTGTGTGTGTGTGTGTGTGTGTGTGTGTGTGTGTGTGTGTGTGTGTGTACTCACACAGGAGATAGAGAAAGGGAAGTTCACTGCTGATGGTAGTTAGAGATAGAATGTACAATTGTGCATAAGTTATCCATTAGACAGAGATTAACACAATACAGGACCAAATATCTGGTGTGCAAATGCACCATGGGCATAGGTGCTAAGGACTGCCTTGTTAGCAGTAAATGTGTGAGTCTCTGGTGGCAGGATGCAGAATGGGTAGGTACAAATGGATTACTGACTGGACAGATTTATTACAGAAATGTAAAATCACCAATGCATAATTTTACAGGTTAGATTGAATGCTTTTGACACCTAAGTAATTGAAGTGCATTTTTGCCAATAAATTTAATGGCCCCATCAAAATAAACAATTAAGAGATTTGGGGAAATGAAAGGCAGGGTCATTAAATCACCCAGCTAAGTGAACACTGTATAATCAAGTGGGCTGCACAATTATACACTACACTGGTTGTTCTAAATGCTGAACACAAAAGCAACACTCTCTAGGGTTGAAACAAAGCAAGGATTTTCAAAACAGTTGTAGCAAAGGGCATTTGACAAGAAAATTCTTTATAATTTTACAGTGACCAAAGGGCTACATTTAGACAGCAGTTATATTGCCTTATTTTAGATAAAATAAAGCATCTCAAGCACTCATCTTAATGAAAATAGGCAACATTATTTTTGTGCCAGAGTCTCAAGTAAGCTAATGCAAAGCAGAGCAGGGTTTTCTTACAGCCTACCAAACTGCCACATGCACACGACAGCCTTAGTATAACCACTGGCATCTCCTCCCAAGAGTCCTTTCAACTATCAAAATACAGAACCAAATATATTCAACATTCTGACAAAGTGAATTTTCTGAATGCATTATCCTATCCATTTTCCACCATTAAAAATTGCTGATAACTTCGGTAGGAGTCAATCAGAGACTGCTTTGCAATATAAGAAGGGACAACATATCACAAAGCGTGAAGGCAAGAACAGAGGCAGAAATACAAGTCTCTTTTAATATTTCGACATGGAGACATTGCACATCAGCTAACACCTCCACAACAAATCTGGGGAAAAGGCTTCTCATACTTGCTTAAGCTCTTGTTAAAAAGGGCACTGTAAATATATGAATAAGACACATCTTTAAACCCAATCCGGTGCTCCCGGTGTGGCCTTCTATATATTGTTGAGACGTGGAGTGAGCAGCTTCAAGTTCCTGGGTATCAAGATCTCTGAGGATCTAACCTGGTCCCAACATATTGATGTAGTCATAAAGAAGGCAAGACAGCAGCTATACTTTATCAGGAGTTTGAAGAGGTTTGGCACGTCAACAAATACACTTAAAAACTGCTATAGTTGTGCCATGGAGAGCATTCTGACAGGCTGCATCACTGTTTGGTATGGAGGGACTACTGCACAGGACCGAAAGAAGCTGCAGGAGGTTGTAAATCTAGTCAGCTCCATCTTGGCTACTAGCCTACAAAGTAACCAGGATATCTTCAGGGAGTGGTGTCTCAGAAAGGCAGTGTCCATGATTAAGGACCTCCAGCACCCAAGGCATGCCCTTTTCTCACTGTTACCATCAGGTAGGGGATACAGAAGCCTCAAGACACCCACTCAGCAATTCAGGAACAGCTTCTTCCCCTCTGCCATCCGATTCCTAAATGGACATTGAATCCATGAGCACCACCTCATTTATTTTTCATATACAGTATTTCTGTTTTTGCATTTTAAAAAATCTATTCAAAATACATAATCGATTTACTTGTTTATTTATTAATAATAATTATTATTTTATTTATTATTATTATCTTTTTTTCTCTGCTAGAGCATATATTGCATTGAATTGCTGTTGCTAAGTTAACAAATTTCACGTCACATGCCGGTGATAATAAACCTGATTCTGATCTTAGTGAAGATACTCCCACAATACTGTTGGGCAGAGTATTGCAAGACTTAGGTCCATGTCAATACAGGGTCACTAACATATTTACAATCAACACAGTGTTTGACTTGGAGGGGCACCTATAAGTAGTGGTGTTCCGATTTGTATGCTGCTCTTCACCTTCCTGGTGCAAATGTCATGGATTGGCAGATGTCCTCTCAGTACCCCGAGAGAGTAACTGCATTGCCTTTTGTCAACAGCATGCTCTGTAGCCACTCTGCACTGGTAATGGAGGGAATGAATGTTTTGGGTGCCTAAAGAAGGACTTAGATAGCTTAAGAGAATGAGCAAAAAAATGGCAGATGGAATACCATGTCAGGAAGTATATGGTCATGCACTTTACTAGAAGAAATGAAAAGGTTGACTATTTTCTAAATAGAGAGAAAATACAAAACTCTAAGGTGCAAAGAGACTTGGGAGTCCTCATGCAGGATTCCCTGTAGGTTAATTTGTAGGTTGAGTCTGTGGTGCGTAGGGCAAATCATTTTATTAGCAATCATTTCAAGAGGATTAGAATATTAAAGCAAGGATATACGGTAGTATCAAGACTTTGTAAAGCACTGGTGAGGCCTCAATTGAGGTACCTTGAGCAGTTTTAGGCCCCTTATCTTAGAAAGGATGTGCTGAAACTGAAGAGGGTTCAAAGGAGATTCACGAAAATTATTCCAGGACTGAACGACTTGTCATATGAAGAGCATTTGATGGCTCTGGGCCTGTATTCACTAGAATTCAGAAGAATGAGAAGTGACCTAACTGAAACTTATCGAATGTTGAAAGGCCTTGATAGAGTAGATGTGGAGAGATTATTTCCTATTGTGCGAGAGTCTAAGACTGGAGGACACTGCCTCAGAATTGAGGTGTGTCTTTTCAGAACAGAGGTGAGGAGGAATTTCTTTAGCCAGAGAGTGGTGAATCTGTGAAATTCATTGCCACAAGCTGCTGTGGAGGCCAAGTGTTTATGTATATTTAAGGTAGAGGTTGATAGATTCATAATTTGTCAGGCCATGAAGGGATACAGGAGGAAGGCAGAAGATTGGTGCTGAGAGGGAAAATGGATCAGCCATGATAGAATGGCAGAGCAGGCTCGATGAGCCAAAAAGCCTAGTTCTGCTCCTATATTTTATGGTCTTATGTTACCTTACTTTATTCTTTCCTTGTAGCTGCATCTAGTATACTCTAAGGTTCATGAATACCATTCTAATCCACTGTTTTGAGATTGATAGTTAACATGTAAACTTTGTTTCTCTCACGAGTTACTCTATTAGGTTTTTCTGGGGTAGTGGTCCACATTCCCCAACAGAAATATTGAAGGCAACCCTGTCCGTCAACCTCTAACTTAGAACTTCCACATCAATCACAGTTGAGCTACTAAGCTTTGGTAAGGTAGCTTCAGAAATCAACGTCTGCATACCCCTTGATTTGCAAATCAAAAAGCCTAATTTGCAATCTGTCCAATGCCATCATAGGTCACTTAATTGTCCAGCACTCATGGCTGCTGCTGCAATATTTATAATTCTAAATATATTTAATCTATAAGGACAAAAAAGTGTTACCTGTACACGTAACATCCTGCTACATAAATAAAAATCAGTCCAATGATGACAGTAACTGCAACAGCAATAGCTGTGGATGAAAAAGGAAGAAAATGTCAATTTCTTTAGTGATGTCTGCAATAGTCATTTTAATTAACTGTCAAGAATTCAACAGTTGGGCACTGTTAGAAATATTGGAACAACAATAGCCCATTCAGCCTCTCCAGCTTATAGTACTGTTTAATAAGATTCTGGCTGACCTGAGATTTAACTTAATTTCCTTCTCAACCCCCATTCTTTACCATACCCCTGAATACCTTGTCTAACAAAGTCTTTATATTAACATGGCCTGGTATCAACTGAGAGTCTCAGAAGAAAGTTCAAAGATTCCACCAATGCCACGTGTAGAGGTGTTTCCTACAAGTCCTGGTTTTAATCTTCAGTCTATGTCCCTTAGATCCGACATTCCCAGTCAGTGGAAATAGTTTATCACCCTTTTTCCTTTTGAACTTATAAGTTGAAACAGGAGTAGGTCTTTTGAGTTTCTCCATAGCTAACCTTAGTCCCAGTTCAGCACTTCCCACACTCAACCACCCTTCCCTTCCATCATCTGATTTCCAGACTATGAGCCCACGAATAACAGTATTCCATTTCCTTGCACTATATTTACTCTGTAATTTATAGTAATTTTATGTCTTTGCACTGTACTGCTGCTGCAAAACAACAAATTTCATATCATATAATTCACTGTAAATGAACCTGACTCTGATTCTGAATATCCTAATGACCCTTATCTCTTGATTCCTATTATATATATTGATCTTTGTATTAAATATACAGAGGTTATTCAAATCACTACTCAACCTAAATTCCAAGAACACAACCATAATTTATGACATCTCCCAGGAATTAATTATTCCAATCCCGTTATCTATCCTGTAACTCTACCCTGTATGATATCCCAAGAGCAGTCTAAAGAGTGCTTCAGTGGGAGTTCTGCTCTATTGTTTCTTCATTCAGCTGATACAAAGAGAATACTCTGTAGCTTTTACTCAAATGCTTCAAACCTTGCAATCCAAATACCAACACTCCTTTCCATTTCATAGCTACTGCTAAAACCATTGCTTCTTCTCAAAATTTTCAGTTTTTATTTTACATAGCTACCAAAGACATGAATATACACTCAGGAGTGACTTTATTCGGAACAGGAGATACCTAATAAAGTGGTCACTGAGTGTATTTCTGTATCCTCATGGTCTTCTGCTGTTGTTAAGGTTTGACGTACTGTGCGCTCTTCTGCACACCACTGTTGTAATGTATGGTTACTTGAGTTGCTGTTGCCTTCCTGTCAGCTTGAACCATCTGGCCATTCTCCTCTGACCTCTCTCATTAAGAAGGCATTTTCACCCGCAGAACTAATGCTCACTCGATGGTTCTTTTTGTTTTTCTCACCATTCTCTCCAAATTCTAGAGACCATATTGTGTGAAAATCCCAGGAGATCTGCAGTTTCTGAGATACTCAAACCACCTCACCTGGCAGCAACAATTATTTCACAGTCAAAGTCACACAGATCACAGTTCTTCCCCATTGCAATGTTTGGTCTGAACCTCTTGACCATGTCTGCATGCTTTTATGCATTGAGTTGCTGCCACATGATTTGCTGATTAGATATTTGCATTAACAAGCAGATATACCTAATAAAATGGCTACTGAGTGTATGAAGTCAATGGGAAAAATGTCAAAAGTTATAGGAGGCTAAAAATGTTCCAATAATAGTAGAAGTTCTGTGAGCTAAAAGAAAGGAGGAATTTATCATTGGAGAAGAGGAACTGAGCAAATTAATGTGACGACGGCCTGACAAGTCCCCTGGTTCATATAGCCTTCTTCCTTGGATATTAAAATAAAGGCTGCAGAGGAAATGATTATATTAGTTATAACTTTCTAAAATTCCCCTGATTCTGGAAGGAAGCATTTGACCATTAATATATTACATCCATTCATGAAAGCAGAGACAGAAAGCAGGAAACTACAGAACAATGAGCCCAACATTTATCATCAGGGAAATGCTGGAATGCATTATTAAAGAAATATCAGCAGAGCACAGCAAGTCACAGTACAACCAAGCACATTCAACATAGTTTTACGAAAGGCAAAATGTTTGGGAAATTTATTCAAATTTGTTGAAAATTTGTAACAAGCAGAGTGGATAAAGGGAAACTGATATATGTGGTGAATTTGGATTTTCAGAAGGCATTTGATGAGATGGCACAGTGCAAGATCATTGTGAGTGACATGTTAAAGTGGTCAAATGACTGACTGACTAATAAAACAGAGATTCAGTCTAAATTATCCATTATGAATTTGGTAATCTATAACATACATGCCACAGGGATCCGTGCTGGGTCCTCAGTTATTTGCAATCTATATTAATTCACAACTACCATTGGCAGGAGGTGCAGAAGCCTGAAGTTTCATACCACGCAGGTTCCACACAAACCATTTGCTGCAATCCTAAATGCCACAGCTTAGCAACACTGTGATCACTTAGTAGAAAAATGGACTCCTAATTATGTTCTTTCTCGGGAAAATTGAATATAAGTTATATTTTCCCTGTGAAGTTGCTACAAGTAAGTTTTACATTGTGCCTGTAATTACATATACTTGTGCGTGTGATAATAAGCTTGATTTTTGACTTTGAATAATTTAGACGAAGGAACCAAATGCATTACAGCTAAATTTGCTGATGATACAAAATCAGGCAGTAATGCAAATTGTGACAAGGAGGTAAAGAGTCTACAAAGGGGTATAGATAGGTAGAGGGAGTGGGCAAAAATTTCACAGATGGGGAAATAATGTAGAGGATTAGGAAGTTCTGTATCTGGGTAGAAAGAGCAGAAAAACAGAATGGTTAGGCTGCAGAATGCTAAACTTCCTCATACACATAATACATACATTCTTGTACAGTTGTAACAGAGTTAGGAAGGCAAATAGAATGTTGACCTATGTTGCAAAGTGGATGAAGTATAAAAACAAGGAAGTCCTTCTACAGTTATACAGGAATATTGATGAGACCTCAACTGTAGCAGTGCTTATAGTTTTAATCTCTTTATTTAAGGATGGACTTAATTGTGATGAAGGTAGTTCATAGAAGGTTTATTCTCAGGATTAAGGATTTATCTTATGAGGAGAGATTGTGCAGTTTAAAGCGGTACTTGTTGGAATTTAAAAGAATGAAACATTGAAATTAACATGATCATATTGAAATGTTTAAGAATCTGAGGATTGTAAAAGTAGATGCAAGAGAATGTTGCCACTTATCAGAATATTATAAAAGGGGGACAGTTTCAGAATAAGAGATCTTCCACTTAAAAATCCTCAAACCTCTCAAATGAAAAAATGTCAAAATCAGAGTTGAAACAGAACTTCTTTTGTCAGAAAGTCATGAATCTTTATAAGTCTCTACCTACAGAGCTGTAAAGGTAGTGTCAATGAAATTTATTTAAGGCCAAGATAGGCAGATGTTTGTTCCATCAGAGTGTTACCATTTATGGGACCTCCACCCATTAATCCATCCTTCCATTTACTCCACCACCACTACTTTATCAATTCCTGTCAGAGTTGTCTTAAGTACGAACACTCCTGTGCCTAACATCATTTTATGGTCATACAATCAATCTGTATGTAAGCTGTCTGATGTACTTATATTTATTATGATTTTTTTATTATTGTGTCATTTATCTTATTGCACTGTGTTTTTGTGCTGCATCAGATCCAGCACAATTAATTATTAATTAAATATTCATTATTTTGTTCTCATTTACACTTCTGTCCTGAAAATAACATTAAACAATCTGGAAACTTGACAGTAGGCAGGAAACAGCAGATTGGCTATGATCCAATTGAATGGAGGAGCCCAAATGAGGGGCATAGTTGTTCCTAGTTCTGGCATTTTTATTTTTTGATACATGCTTTTTTAAGCTGGTCATCAAATCAAACTTTTCTGAAGCTTAAACTTTTACTTATCTCCTGGCTCTTCTAGACTCAATTGGATACTTGAAATATTCTGCCTGTCACTAATTTAATTTAGGCACACAATTACCCACACAGAAGTGTAGTTATATTTTGTACCGATATTTCCCAATATATCATTATGAAATGGATAAGAAAGACAAACAAAGACTGTTGGATTAAAGTCAGTGACCTTAATGTTGCTTTACGAAGTAGCAATGAAACTTTGCCAACTGCAATTTAACAAAACTTTGCTATAATTTTACTGATTAAGTAAGCAATGAGTTCAATCCAGCTAGAAGACAAAAATGGTTTAACCCCCCCCCCCCCCCAACCCCTGAAACTTGCAAAGGATGTGGGCATGGCAACTTGATGCTCAAGAATGGGTACTCTCCCAAAACTTTAAAATATCTAGCCTAATTTACCAAGTGACACCTTCCGTCTCCTTTCACTCCAAACACCAACAAATGTTTAAGTCATTTGATATGGATTGTTAAATTATTTAAGTAATAATTTCAATCTATAAAAATGAAAACTCCTGCATTATTTTGGCTCCAGAATGTATACTGTATTATGCTGTCAACATAACTTCTCAATTTAATCAGAGCTAATGCTGGATAACAATAAAAGCTATCATGTTTGCCAGGTTTTCTGAGCATTATTGGCAGAGCTTAAGGAAGCTGACTCTGCATCTAACATATGCAGTCAGCCAAGATATTGGTCTATAATTTGCAGCATTGTCACGGAGAGTACCAGACAATTCATAAGAACAAAAAGCAATGCAGATGAGAAAAGCCCAAAAAAATGAAAATACTAGAAATAATCAGCATGCCTGGCAGTAACCTAGAAGAGAGAAAAACAGAGTGAGCATTTCAGGCTGATGTCCTTTCATCAAATCTTCAAGACTTAGCATCAATTACGATGTAAGTAAGTCATCAGTCCTGACAATAGGCCATCAATCTAAAAGGCTAACTCTATTTTTCTCTCCACTGTTACTGCTCGACCTGTGAGTATTTCCAGGATTTTCTGTTTCCACTCTTGATAGCTCATAATTGGTCTTAGGTGGAAGGAAGGTGTTAAACAGAATCTCCTTTCCATGATATAAGAAAGACATTGTTGAATACAGAACCTTCCAAATGCCTGACATCTACCAACAGAAAGAACAAAGGCAGTAAAAGCATGGAACACCACCATTTGGACATTGTCTTCCATCTTGAGTTTTTCCTGTTCTTTTATCGTTATTGAGGCAAAATCCTGGACTATCTCCTTAACAAGATTGTGGTCATGCTTACACCTTAAGAACTGCAGCAGATGAAGACATTTCACCATTGCTTTCTCAAGGGTAACAAGGGACAAGCAATTAAATGCTAGTTCAGACTGCAAAGCCCACACCCTTTAAATTAATAAATTTTTTTTATTTCTCTTCTTACCAAAGCCACATTATGCTTGAGCACAATTTGTTGGTGACTCTCACTATCTATTATGTATATGGATATACTGTATTGTGCAAAAGTTTTAAGCACGTATATATTGCTAGGGTGCCTAAGACTTTTGCACAGTACTGTAGTAATTTTATGTATTGCACTGTGCTAAAGCCACAAACAAAAACAAATTTCATGATATATGTAAGTGATGATAAACCCGATTCTGATATAGGTCTCTGTTGTGGTCTGAGAGTGGGAAGGGGGCAGGGAGAGAAGGGAGAGGGGAGGGAGTGGGAAGCACCAGAGAGATATTTCATAATGATCAATAAATCAATTATTCAGAAACAAATTACCTTGCCTGGTGTCTCAGGGCTCGGTGTGTCTGCACGCACACCAACCCCGCCATGGCACTCCTTCTCTGCCACCTGTTCCCCATGTGCTCCACCCTCGTCATTCCCAACATCTTTTGCTCCCGCCAGATTTACAAACTCGCTCTCCACTCACATTGACAAATACAGTATTGCACCCTAGCTCTCTCTATATATAAATGTGCCCAAGATCCTTTTACAATACTGTAGATAGAGTGGTGAGTAATTATACCGCTTGGCCACAAGGCTCTAAATTTCTGGCCAAAACACTTGCAAAGAAGCTCATAATCTTGGAATAATCTTAAAATACACCATAAAAGTACAGCTGTATTTCCAGGGGTGTTGGGCTTTAAAATGAAGTCTGGATAAATGTTAAATTTTCATGTTAGTATTGGACAAGTACAGGGATATGAAACAGTCAGAAATGATATTCTTCAGTCAACCAAATAAAGATAAAATTAAGTGAGCATTCATCTATTCCATACATAGTTGACCCTGATATCCAGAACATGGTTTCCCGATAGTATTTAGGAAAGCTCTTATAAAATTGCTGAGGTACAAAGTACAAAGTAAATTTTATTAACAAAGTGCATATACGTCACCATATACTACCCTAAGATTCATTTTCTTTCAGGTGGCACAGCTGCAGAATTAGCAGTGTGTCTCCAATGTGCATGTGAGTGGATTGGGTGGGGTGTGTGCAGTGAAAGATAAAGGCTGATGGAATGTGGAGAAAATACACTGTAAATGGGTGCTTGATAGTCAGGGAGACTTCAGTGGGCTGAAGGGCCTGTTCCCAGGCTGTATGATTCTATTACGGTACGACTGGAGTAGTTGGGAAACAGCATTGTCAAAATTCCTGGTATGACACCACAGTTTCAGGAACACTGCACATTACCAGACATCCCACCTCTCCTGGAAGTTCCAGAAGTCTCCCGCATATTGAAAGTGGCTCCCTGATGCCCACAAGTTATATACAATATCCCAGAAATTGATTTTTTTGAGAGGGAGTGGGAGAGGAAGAGCAAGAGTGAGAGCAAGAGGGAGCATCCTGATTGGTCTCTCTTTGTGCTAAGTAGACCTATCAGTTTTCTCTGTGGGCGGGCTTTACAGTCGACCTCAAAAATAATGAGAGTGTTGCTCGCTGCGCTGTTTGCAACAGTGACTTTTCTATTGCCCATGGTGGGTTAAAATGTAAAAGACATGTTGAGGTGAGTTTAACAGGTGTCATTCATTCATTAGCATAGCTAACGTTATTTAAACTAGCTGGCTAGCTACTAAGGAGCTACTCTATTGATGTCCTACATGATGAGGCCCAACTCCCTGTAGACTTGCTTAAAGCTGTAATAGAATAAAAAAATGACTCCATGATAATACAAGTACATATTTTAATGTCACATTTCCTGCATATACCCAACTTGATTTACAGATTAGACAAAATCACTAAACAAAGTATTACATACACATACAGTCGACCGGTGGGGGGCAGGGGGGCTACCTCCCTGAAATGAGTTTTTGCAGGGTGGGATGTCTGCATTACTTTTCAAATTTCTGATGGTTGCAGCATTTCAATACACAGTTGTTAACTCATTATCATGACCTTGAAAGCATCAGCTCTCAAAATCACCGGCACTCTTCCAGATACTGAAGACCCTTGTTGACTTCACCATGACTGCCCCAATGATTCCTGGAGGCAGGATACTGTTATTAGGTTTGCTGATGAAAACTTTATGAGCCAGATTTATTAATCATGTTTTTATTTATTTTTATTTTAATTAATTAATTGAGATACAGCCTGGAATAGGCCCTTCCAGCCCTACAAGCCATGCAAATTTAACCCTAGCCTAATCACAGCACAATTTACAATGACCAATTAATCTATCAACTGGTACATCTTTGGACTGTAGCAGGAAACTGCAACACTAAGAGGAAACCTGATGCACCATCAATAACTCTCTGAGACGTGAGGCGAGATATAGGCTTTTATTGGCTGGAAGAAAGAACAGGCAGCAATTGACCACCACACTGCATCCTGGAGACTGAGGCCAAGGCGGTGTCCCCAATCGCCTTTATACCGGGGTCCGTGGGAGGAGCCACAGGAGCAGTCAGCGGGGGGGGGGGCCTGTCCAGACAGGTATATGTAGTTCACCACAAAACCAACGCAGTCATGGGGAGAACATGCAAATTTCTTACAGATAGCAGCGGGAATTGATACTGTAAAGCATAGTTCAAGGAGGCCACAGGCCCTGCAATTGTCAACACTGGGCTTGAAAATAAGGGACCTTATAATAATTTAGCACTCATAATAAGTCAGACTATTTTTCCATTCAGATTGGGACATTCCTTATTACTGCATCCAGCTACAGCCTAGTGCTCCTATTAGGAAATCATCAGAAATTTCTCTGTATGAACATCTGGCCGTCTTTGAACATCTGTACTTTGGGGAAGGTGGCTCACATTTTCCATATCCCTCCTGAACATTAAAGGAAAAGTAAGTGAACTGTAAACTGGTTCAGTGAGTAACGTCAGTGACCTTCCCACTCCATCAGTAATCAGCAGACAGTCAGATGTGACTTTCACTGGCAGGAGTTCTAGGAATTTAGGAGTGACAGAAACCTGGATGCATGATTGTCCGTGAGATACCCATTCATCTACAAATTACAGTTCTAGATCCAGACAAATGGGGAATGGAAGGCAATTTAGTCACAGCAAAGTATCAGTGATCAGTGTGAGCAAAGTGCAGAGTCCACTGAGAGAGTGTAAAGTGGTATGAAACTGTCAGAATAAGAATGCAGCTTCAGAGTGATTGGCCCCATAAATACCATTCACTCTGAGTCTTCAGCTGATTCTCTCATTACTGCTTCCATCTACATGTTTGAAAATCTTACTGATTGTGAATTTGTGGCTTACACTACTGTTGATGTGATTTGAGCGAATGGACCCCAGAAACAGAGTACTGAGGAATAAGAAAATTGTGCATCAAAATGACAACAAGATATTAGTGATTGCCATTATAGTTTCCACTAGATGTTCAAAACTGGCTAATGCAGCATAAGCAGGGCTTTCAAATGTAAATGCTCAACCACAAGGTTCACAGCAAATTTGGCTTTCGCTATGTAACTCCACAAAGAAGATGATATAGTCCATCTCAGCGCAAATTCATAAAGGAATGTGTCACAATACAAAGGAACATCACCAGCAGCAGCCTGGAATGGCCCTCGGACACCAGTGTGACCCTGACTTCCATTGAAAAAGCAGTCAAGGTATATACCTCAGGTAGTACTTGAAGCAGAGCTTTACCATCTCTATCCAGATAGGCAGCATCCGCATTATTCTTAGATTTTCAGAGAAAACCTTGTGTCAGAAATATGATACCACAGAGAATGAAAATCCCAAAGGTTCTAATGATGCCAAGGCATCCAAATAACTGCACAATATTAGCCCAATTTTCAACAACACATTGGTATTTTTTTAACCACTGAGGTTGCAAAAACAAATTTCTAACCCCAATTATTTCAAATATAAATTTACCAAACTCTGAACTAAGTTTTCATTTTAACCAAATGTCCTTGATGTGCATCATAGAATTTTATTCATAGAAGCCTTGCATTAACTTTTAATGAATTATCAAAATTCAGAACTTCTGAAGGCTATTTAACAAAATAATAACACCCATTATCATTCAACTGATAAGACTGTGATTCCTAAATTTGGTAGTTCTTTGAGAGAACATGAAAAAGAAGAAAGCCCTTAACTCCGAGTGGAGTCATCAGGATGCCGTCATGACGGTTTTCTAGCAGGCTTTCTTGTTTGTACGAGGCCGAGTTGCTAGCTCGACACTGAACCCAGCACAGATGGAAAGCATGCAAAGGAGCTGGCTAGATTCGAGCTCAGGAGCCTTTGCTCCAAAGTCCGGCGCTGATGCCACTATGCCACCAGCCAGCTTAGCCCTTAACTCCAAGTGGAGTCATCAGGACTCCGTCATGATGGCGGTTTTTTTAGCAGGCTTTCTTATTTTTATGAGGCCAAGTTGCTTATTCCCAATTTCCCTCGGGATCAATAAAGTATGTCTGTCTGTCTGTCTGTCTAGCTTGACGCTCAACCCAGCACGGATGGAAAGTGTGCAAGGGAGCCGGCTGGATTCGAACTCAGGAGCCTTCATTCCGAAGTCCGGTGCTGATGCCACTATGCCACCAGAGAACATAATGACTCCATATTATCAGTGTGGTTAATTTTCCATAAATTAACACAAACAACTTTATCTGTAAATCTAACCTATTAATCTGTGATACTCAGCTAAGCACCTTTAGGGAAAGAAATTAAAAGATATTCACATATCATTGAGTGACACTCAGTGGCCACTTTATTAGATACACCTGTACACCTGCATGTTAATACCAATATCTAATCAGCCAGTCATGTGGCAGCAACTCAATGCATAACATGGTCAAGAAGTTTAGTTGTTGTTCAGACCAAACATCAAAATGGAAAAGAACTGTAATCTAAGTGACTTTGACCATGGAATGATTGTTAGTGCCAGACCGGGTGGTATGAGTATCTGAGAAACTGCTGATCTCCTGGGATTTTCATGTATAATGGTCTCTAGAGTTTACAGAGAGCGGTGCAAAAAAACTCAAAAAACATTCAGTGGACAGCAAGGTCAGAACAGAATGGCCATATTGATTCAAGCTGACAGAAAGGCAACAGTAACTCAAATAACAGTGGTATAAAGAACAGCATCTCTAAACATGTTGAACCTTGAAGCACATGGGCTACCATAGCTGAAGACCACAAACATACAGTCAGAGGCCACTTCATCAGGTACAAGAGGTACCTAGTGTAATACATTATACTACAGGAATGTTATTACAGCACTGTAAATAGATAATTTTTATTCCTTGGAAAAAATGATTTTTCTTTAATAGAACTCTATCCCATTTAAAACAAATGAAAATGTCAACTTTTCACGAGCTTCCAAACCTCCAAAAAGTCCTTTATAGCCAATGAAGTATTGTACTGTTAAATGCCAACCAATACTCCCAATGTAAGGATGTTGTAATGGTATGAATTGAACTTAAATATTGAAAGCCCTCACAAATAGTAATGAGATAATAATCAGCTAAGTAGTTGGCTGATAGATAAATTCACTTTTAAAAATTTCAAAACCCTAACAACGTAAACATACTATTTTCTTTACGACTCAATATAATGATTCAAATGCCCGAGCATTTCTGTTTCTTTAAAACTAGTTTTACAACCACAATGACAGTATATGGTTGTCATTGAATTGATTTACTTTCCATTGAAGGCATGTAATAGACCCCAACACGCGATCAGGGAGTTGTAACTCGCAGCTCATCAGCCAGCCGACACTGTTTATTGATCAGAAAACAGATTGTGTTCATGATATTGCAATAAGATATTTTAATTACTGCTGTACATTGCACCCCGACCTTCAGTCCATTAGCACAGAATTAACCTACATGCGTGACTTTAAAGGAGTAGAAGCCTTAACTAGTCTGCCTTGTAATTGTATCAACATTATCAATACCAAAAATCAATAGCCAATAGTCATAGACTCTTACAAAGCTTTCAAAATGCTTCCAGTTTAGTTTGTCAAGCGATCTTACTTATCAAAATCTCTCAAATGTCATTAACTTAACAGCGTATTCATTGCATACCAAACTCTTATTGTAATAGTCAGGCATTAAGGTTGCAGGATTTAGTAGTGAAAAGTAATTACCTTTGTTATGCACATTAAGTTCAAATCAGATAGATATCTAATTGGGAAAGAGATTGAAGGTTGGACGTATATGATTAGAATGAGCAGATTGAATTCAGGGACAGGAGCACACAATACAGCAACATTTATACCTATTGCATCCTGTGTAGGCATTGAGAATATTAGTAGTATAGTAGCGAAGAGCAGCTCTATTGCCACATGTCACTACACTGACCCGGGAAGGTGCCTAAATCGAACTCTGTCAGAAAATAACCTAACTTTGTAATATATCTTTCTTTACAATTTAATGGGAAGGAAACTTACATTACAGCAACATTTTATCATGTAATTACAAAACACAGTAAATGAATTTGCACTGCTACTTATTCCAAGCAATTTTTTCCTGTTTAAAATATGAGTAATTTATTATATGAATAATCAACATCAAAGAAAAACTAACAAGGAATATAATTTTGAAATAATCTGACTTAGTTAATTAGAATAAATAAGGTATTTGGTAAGGGATATTCATGTCTGAATAACTTGAGCTAGCTAGGTACACAGGTAGGTAGATAGAGGTAGTTATCGTATTTACTGTCTTTCAGTAGGTACAACAATGAGGGTCAATGAAGGAAGTGCATTTGATGTCACAACTAATTTATGGCTAACAGGAGAGGGCACAGTTTTAAGGTGCTTGGAAGTACGCACGGAGGAGATGCCGGGGTAAGTTTTTTACGCAGAGAGTGGTGAGTGCGTGGAATGGGCTGCTGGCGGCGGTGGTGGAGGCGGATACGATAGGGTCTTTTAAGAGACTCTTGGACAGGTACATGGAGCTTAGAAAAATAGAGCGCAATGGGTAACTCTAGGTAATTACTTAAGTAAGTACATGTTCGGCACAGCTTTGTGGGCCAAAGGGCCTGTATTGTGCTGTAGCTTTTCTATGTTTCTATCTAAACTGATCATCACAAGGCTTCTGACAAAATCCTGTATGGCAGACTGCATACAAGGTAGAATGACAAATGGGAATTCAAAATTTGTTCAGCAACAGAAAGCAAAGGATAATGAAAGCAGAAAAATGATGGGAACACTCAGCAGGTCAGGTAGCATCTGCAAAAAAAGGAAAAAAAGAATTAAAGTTTCAACTCCAAAACCATTTGTCAGGACATAAATCCCAGATCTGCTGAGTATATCAAGCAGTATCTGTTCCTTATTTCAGATTTCCAGCATTTGCTTTTTAATTATCAGCAGAGAACATTGGTTGATGAGTATTTTTATGAATGGAGGGCTGATTACAAGTAATCACGAACACCTTGACAGTTGCTCTTTATAATGATTTAGACTAAAGGTAAGAAGTATGACAAAGAAGCTTGCAGATGACATATAAAAACTGAGCATGTGGGTTGACAATAGGAAGTTACAGATGGTCTGATCAGTTGGATCGAAAAATGGCAATTGGGAATTAGTCCAGAGAGATGTAAGATATTATAAACACAAGAGATCCACAAATGCTGGAAATCCCGAATGCTGGAGGGATGTGGAAGGTCAGGCATATTCTATGGAAAGGTATAAATAGTTGAAGTTACGAGACAAGATCCTTCATCAGTATGGTATTGTATTTGGGAATGTGCAATAGAAGAAGGGATTATGCAATTAATGGGAAAATATTGAGTGATGTGGAGGAACAGAGGGACCTTGGAATGCACTTGCAAACGACCTGAGAGGTAGTAGAATAAATCAATGTTAGTTAAAAGACAATAAGGATGCTTTCACTTATTAGCCAAGGCAGGGAATATAAAGACGATACTACTACTGCTGTACAAACAGCAGTTAAGTCACAGCTTGTGCTCGGCATACATACCTGGTCAAATTACAGGAAGGATGTAATAGCATTGGAAAGAGTGCAGAGAATTGTGAAGATGCAAGGTTGGAAAATTATAGCAATGAGGAAAGACAGAACTGAGGTGCGTAGGTTTATGATGGACTTGGATAGAGTAAGGAGCAAGTGATTGTAAACAAGGCATATTATGTTTCAAGTTCAAGTTCAGGTTTAATTATCATTCAACCATATATGAATATAGCCAAATGAAACAATGTTCTTCTGGGGCCAAGGTGCAAAATGCATTACCAATAGCACAGAGCACATATGGTTACGATAGCAGAAAAACACACAAAATATAATATAGCCCAAGTCCACCAGTGGACTACAGTCCACCTGTAGATTGATGGTACATGGGATTTTGGCTCGATCCAACTTGTTCTTCCAACAAATGAACACCGGAGAGCAGCACTGAGCAAACACAGGATGGGCCAGCCACCAACCTGTACAGATTCCAGCAAGCCCACAGAGGTCTCTGCTCTCTCCCACACTGCCTCCGGTGCCTCCTCAGGAACATCATACTGCAGAATTATCCCATCAGCAGGTTGCTCAATAGCGATGGAGCTGGACTTATTGTGTTAGCGCCAGAAATTGTTGCATACCTTTGTTGTGATAAGACAGTGTGGTGTGCAAGTGATTGTCTTGGACATTTGATTGTGATTACAAGACCCTGTTGGACATTGGTAACATGGAATATTGCAAGTTTGGTTCACTAGTTCATTGGTGAGACTGACGGTGAAGGAGCTGCAATACCTCAGTTGGAGCAAGGACTAGGCCCTCGCCACAGAGTGACCTGTCACAGTCGCCCAGGGTGAAAGACACTGGAGGCAGTGTAGGAGAGAGCAGAGCCCTCTGTGGGCAAATTGGAATCTGTACTCGGTTGGAGGCTGCCCCTCCCATTGGTGCTGCCCTCTGGTTTTCGCTTGGTGAAAGAACATGTTGGACCAGGAAAACTCACAATCAATGTACAGTCATGCTACTCAGGGACCTGGGCTATATATTTTTTGCGACTGTATGTTTTCATGCAATCGTAACTATATGTGATATTTATGCTATGTGCTATATGCAGTGTGCTGTTTCCTATTGAAAAGGTGTTTTGTACATTAGCCCCTGAGGAACACTGTTTCATTTGACTATATTCATGTATGGTTGAACGATAGTTAAACATGAGCTTGAAACAGTCCCTTCAGCCCATCTAGTCCATGCTGAACTATTATTCTACCTAGTCCCATCGACCCACAGCTGGACTATAGCCTCCATAATCCTCCCATCCATGTATCTATCCAAATTTCTCTTAAATGTCCATCACTTTTACTGGAGCTTGTTCCACACTCGCACCACCCTCTGAATGAAGAAGTTCCCATTAAATATTTTACCTTTCACCCTTAACCTATGACCGCTAGTTCTAGTCTCAACCAGCCACAGTGGCAAAAAAGCCTGCTTACATTTACCCAATGTAAACCCCTCATCAAATCTCCCTCTATCAAATTTTCCCTCGTTTTCCTACACTCCAGGAATGAAGTCCTGACCTGTTAACCTTTCCTTATAACTCAGGTCCTCAAGTCCCAGAAACATCTTTATAAATTTTCTCTGTACTTTTTCAAACTTATCAATATCTTTCTTATAAGTAAGTGACCAAAATATGTATGCATTTTAAAAATAAAACTTCCACAAGCAACTGTGAGGACAATTCAGATTTGCTTGGAAATCAGTGGGGCCTAAAACATGCACAGGACCCTTCCTGAATAAGGAAACTGCCAGCTTATAAATTCAGCCAATTTTCACAGATATCCAGATAATTTTACGGGTCTTCTCATTGTACAATATTTACAGGGTCACAGTAAATTAAAGCCTGATCCAGTGTGAAGACTCCTGACAGAAAAACAGATTGAAAAGTATTGAAAGTTGCTGGGTAATGATAGCCTGGGGAGGAGGACAGGAAGGAAAAAGACTACATAAAAATAGTCAACAAAGGCTGTTATTCACTTCTAATCTTGTAGTTAATAAAATCTCTCCCATGGAAAAAGGTCAATGTGTGCTACGTCAGTTTCAATTTAACTCTTTCCTGTCCAGGATGGCTTGGTTGAAATGAGAAAAAAAAATTCTGTTTATAGAAAATATAACTTGGTGTGCAGCCAAGTAGTGGTTCGGCCGCATATCTCCAGTCACCCAGGTTGAACGCCGACCTCAGGTCCAGACTGCGGAGTTTGCACGTCCTCACTGTGACTGCACGGGTTTCCCCTGGGAACTCCAGTTCCCTCCCAGGTCTCAAGACATTCTGGTAGGTTAACTGCTGTCTGTAAGCAGTCCTTAGTAGGGGTGGACGGCAGAAGCATTTGAGGTCAAGCTAATTGGCATGTGAGAGAAAATATGATACAGAGGAATAAAAACGGGAACAGGATTGATGGGAGTGAACTGACAACTGGCATTGATTCAATGGTTCTCCAATGTTGTGTGAAAATATGAATATTATTGAAATTGGATAGAAATATTATGACCATATGAAGAAAAAGATTTTGATCGACTGTTGCTGACAACCAATTTTATTTTAATGGGGTTCCATATTAACTTGGCTCAGATGATAGCATATCCATCTCTGAGTCCTAAATAACACACACAAAATGTTGGAGGAACTCAGCATCTATGGAAAAGAGTAAACAGTTGACACTTTGGGCTGAGATGCTTCATCAGGACTCCTAAATATCATAAATTTATGGCACTGGCTAAACACAATTCCAATGCCACATTTTGCTGGTGACATCGCTGTTGTTGGCCAAATCAAAGGTGGTGATGAATCAACACATAGGAGGGAGATTGAAAATCTGGCTGAGTGGTTCCTCAAAAACAACCTTCTACTCAATGTCAGCAAGACCATGGAGCAGATTATTGAGGAAACTGGAGGTCCATGAGCCAGTCCTCATCAGGGGATCAGGAGCTGGAGAGGGCCAGTACCTTTAAATCCCTTGGTGTTATTTCAGAGGACCTGTCCTGGGCCCAGCACATGCATGCTATTATGAAGAAAGTACTACAGGCCCTCTACTTTCTAAGAAGTTTGTTAAGATTCAGCATGTCATCTAAAACTTTGAGGGACTTCTATAGATGTTTGGTGGAGAGTATATTGATTGGCTGCAAAACAGCACGGTATGGAAACACCAATACTCTTGAAATGAAAGTCCTACAAAAAGTAGTGGATACAGCCCAGTCCGTCACAAGGAAAGACCTCACCACTATTGAAAACATCTACATGGAGCGCTGTTGCAGGAAAGCAGCAATCATCATCAGGAACCCCCACCACCCAGGTCATGTTCTCTTCTTGTTGCTGCCATCAAGAAGAAGGTATAGGAGGAGGACTTACACCACCAGGTTCAGGTACAGCTATTACCCCTCAACCATCAGACTCTTGAACCAGGGGGGATAACTTCATCAACTTCACTTGCCCCATCACTGAACTGTTCCTGCAACCTATGGACTCCCTTTAAAATACTCTTCATCTCATATTCTCAGTATTTATTACTTGTTTATTTATTATCAATTCATTTCTTTCTTTCTTTTTGTTTTTGCACAGCTTGTTGTCTTTTGCACACTGGTTGTCTGTCCAATTGGTGCAGTCTTTCATTGATTCTATTATGGTTATTGGATTTATTACATCCACAAGAAAATGAATCTCAGGGTTGTATATAATGACATATATGTACTTTGATAATGAATTTACTTTGAACTTTGAAATTTGAGACCTATGTCAGAAATGTGAGAAGCACTGGGGAAATGCCTTCCCTCCGAATGGGCCAAGAAGCTGGCTGCCTGCTCCAACCGTACCGTAGCAAAGCTCCCAAAGTACTTTGAAGGAAAATTGAGAATTCTCCCAGTGTTTTGCCAATTTTCCTCATTCAACTAATATCACCAAAGGTCAGTTCAGCTCATCATTCATCTCACTCTCTCTTGAATCTTGCCCTGCGGGTGTTGCCTGATTGCAAACACAAGTGCAGCGACGTCACCTAGATATAATTTATAATGGGTGAGCAGCAAACACTTGAGAGATAAGATTAAGGTGAGTTCCTTTCCTTTAATAAGAATGTGGAAATGATTAATGTCGCAATATCTTAATACCTCAAGTGAAATTTTAAATAAGTAATCAAGGTTGAAAATAAAGACTCAAATCATTTTTCTGGAAATCAAACATCATTAGTGAAAAGCAGAAGATATCTGTAGGCCCATTATCTCTAATTGGAAATATACATGGCTGTAACCTAATTTGTAAATGCTGTGTTTTTGGTAGATTAGGAACACTGTATGTTTATTGCATTAGCAAATGACATTGACAAAGGAAGCTTGCCATCTCTCCAATGCACACTATAGAAGATATCTCTTTTCAGCTTTATGCAAGACATTTACTAGAAATTGAACTCAGTTTCCAGATGAAGATTTCATTCTCTGAAACCTTTTATCAGCCAGTGAATGAAACGGCTTCATTGCCTACTCCAAAAAGAAATGCAAAAATGTATCCCCTGAATATCCTCTTATCTTGAAAAACCTATTATCAGAATGAAATATTCCAGTGAATATGGTACTTCTTGAAGACCCAGAGAATGCCTGAAGCTACTCAAGCTAAGAGAAGTAAGACCCAATCCCCATTTGCACTAAGCTAGCTAATCTGAGTCTATGCAATGATAGGAGTACCAAAGCTGTATATCATACACACAAGAGATTCTGTAGATGCTAGAAATACAGAGTAACACACACAAAATGCTGGAGGAACTCAGCAGGCCAAGCAGCATATATGGAAAGGAATAAAGAGTTAATGTTTTGGGCCAAGACACTTCATCAGGACTGGAAAGGAAGGGGGAAGAAGCCAGAATAAGAAGGTAGAGGGAGGGGAAGGAGTACAATCTAGTAGGTGATAGGTGAAGCCAGATGAAGAGAAGGTAGGTGAGTGAGTGAGAGGGGATGAAGTGAGAAGTTCGAGGTGATAGGTGGAAAAGATAAAGGGCTGAAGAAGAAGGAATCTGATGGGAGAGGAGATTGAACAATGGGAGGAAGGGAATGAGGAGGGATACTAGAGATATGTGTTAGGCGGGTGAAGAGAAGAGATAAGAAGGGAGCCAGAATGGGGAATGGAAAAAGGGAGAGGAGAGTAGAGAAGAAAAGATGAGAAGGCAAATTATTCAGCAGCCCTGATGAATATCTTACATGTGGATATTTTCTATTTGTATTTAAGTAATGCTCTATTAACTAAGAAGTCATTTCAATGATGATTAGTTGTTAATTTGAAGGCAATTTGGCATCATGAAGCTTCACTATGGAACCGTAACAAATTTAAAGTAACATGAGCCACAAATTTAAAAGTTCCCTTCTACTTATGAAACTACCTCGCCTACAGGAAGAGGGAAAGGAGAGAAACTGGCAAATGTAAACACTGACACTTCTTGTAATATAAAAGTACCTAATGTTTTGGTCATTATCTGAGTAAATTCAGCCAGTAACACTGTTCAATTCCTGCCATTCCTGTAAGGAGTTAGTACACTCTCCTCGTGACTATGTGGGTTTCCTCCAGATGCTCTAGTTTCCTCTCCCATTCCAAAGATGTACAAGTTAGGGTTAGTAAGTTGTGGGTATGCTATTTTAGCATCAAAAGCATGGCAAAACTTATAGGCTGGCTCCAGCACGTTCTCATCAAAAACAATACATTACACTTAGACACCAAAAAACCCTTTACCTTTATCTGTTGGTGTGATTTGGGGATTAATCTGAAAGTGGTAATAAGAAAACTCATTCAAGCAAGTCAACATGTTGTGATAAGGAGAGAGGTCCTCTATGAGATCTTATTTGAATTTAGATGGACAATTAAGGTGATTTAAAGATTAACGTATACCAGCTCTAATTACAGTATAGTCCATTATTTCTGTGGCAACAAATGATCAAAACTCTCACAAACATCATGGCAACATAAACTGGATTCAGTACATTTGTTCTGAATCCATTCTTTCCATCTGTGTCAACACTTCTACAGCAAAATTAATTAAGTAATAATACAACGGAAGTTTCAGGCTGGCTGGTTGAAATGTTAATGACTCTACATTAACAAACTATGGGATAAATGAACTCTATTACCCTAATTGCTGAATCATTCAAGCAAGATATTTCTCTGAAGAAGATCATAACTAAGCATTAATAGCCTTAATAAGACGAGAGAACTGAATTTAATACGTAACTTCAAATTGATTTTTTTTAACTACAAGTCCCATCTCAGAACCGTTGGTCCATTTGAAGCCCCTTAACTCCTAGAGTTGGAAGTTGATGTCAGTCCAGCACAATTTTCTGCCACAAACATCCACTGAAACAGCTGATTAGGATCATATCATTTTTTAGCATGTATCCTGAAAGAGTATTTTGAGTGTTATGGCCTTCTAATTAGTAATTTTATGTCAGTAAGCTAGTAGCTGTCTTATGCTTTTGTTTTATTATTTCACCAATATCATCAAATATTACGATTACCTTGGCAGCATTGATTTAACAATATGGGTGGTGATGTCTGGCAAAAGAAATGTAACAATCAATGCAATGATTACCAATTTCACAGAAACCTAATCCACAAATCACAGGTATAAGAGGATTCTATTTATTGGCAAGACAATATACTTTTGAAAACTTGGTTTTGACAGCACCTTAAACTCAAGTAAAATGCCCCAAAGACCTTTAAAAAAAGAAGCATCAGGCCTAAAAAAAAACATGTTTACAAGCCCAATTAAATTTTATTTTGCGATAATCTTTTTCTCCTTCTGTACTTCATCACAGAGGAAACAGAGGAGCAAACAAATATATTCAAACAAATTTGTACAAAGTTCAGATTTCTATTACTTCTTAAATTTATTATCAAAGAAGAATAGTGAGCTTTTATCCACAAAGAGGTCAGTGATTGGACGAAGTTAAAAGGCAAAAAGGCCTTACGTTGCAGTTTCTTGGATGATTTAGCACATCTTCAGTATCTAGGATTGAAATGATATTTGCTTTTAAAGTCCATTATTTCCATTATTCCCTGTGGTAACTTAATGCATCTTAAAGTTGAATGCTGGGGCTCCCCGTTATGGCATGAAGTACACAAGACAATTGAAATAGGAAACACTGACTAAGTGGTCTAAGCAAGTGCTCTACTTATTGCTGATTAAGTTGGAAGATGACAGTGATGGATGACAGTCAGCTTCCCTAGTTTGACCAAACAGGGCACCTCACCAGGGATCAATTATTAAATATTGGCAAAGGCTTAAGTGCACAGACCACTGCATTTATCGGCATAGATTCAGTTGATTCACCTCCTGACACCTGAAAGCCTTTCCATCATCTACAAGGCACAAGTCAAGATTCTGCTGAAAGATCTCCATTTACCTGAAAGACTACAGTTTCAACAACAGTTATGAAGTTTGGCAGTATCAGGACAAAGCAGCTTGCTTTTTAGGCATCCCATCACCATCTAAACATTCAATTCCTCCTCTACGTGTTCACATACAGATTCAGAAAGTACCAACTGAAAATGCATTGCAGTTTATTGCCCAGGCTCATTTGCATGATCTTAAGTAATACATACAGATTCCCCTCTCAGCACCCTAACTTGGAAATAATAATTGCCCTTTCCTTATCGTTATCAAGTGAATCCTGTAACTCACAACCCAACCTCACTGTGGGAGTACTTTCACTAGGCGGACCTTGGCAGTTCAAGAAGACAGTTTATCAACACCGTCCTGAGGCCAGTTAGTGATAGACAATAAATGTTGGCATTGCCATCATTATCACAAAATGTGAAATGAAATGGAATTTTGCATAAGAAGTAACTGCACAAACTAGACCTGAAACTTTGTTACTCTCTCTCCTCATACACTGCCTGAGTTATTAAGTATTTCTGGCATTTTTTTAGCTGTCCTTTTGCATAAACCCAGATTACAATGTGTTTTTTAAGGCATTAAATTTTGGGTAGAGTAATTGGATGGTATAAATATGGTACTGTAAATAATAGGGTAAGTAGAGAGAAGATGTTTTGGTTAATTGGAGAAATAATCTAAAAATCAGTCAGGATCTTTAGGACTACAATAGAAAGCATACAGAGGAACAACTCATATTCTGTCTGGGTAGCCTCCAATCTAGTGGCATCAACATGGATTCCTCCAACTTCTGGTAATTCCCCCATCCCCTTTTTGGACTCCCCTCTTACCCCTTCTCTTCTCCAAACCTGCCCATGACATCCCTCTGGTGCCCTTCGTCCAATCCTTTCTCCCATGGTCCACTCTCCTCCCCTATCAGATTCCTTCTTCTTCAGCCCTTTACTCAGCCACCTATCACCTCCCAGCTTCTCACTTCGTCCCTTCTCCCCCACCCACCACCTTCCCCTCACCTGGTCTCACCTGTCACTTACCAACTTGTACTCATTCTCCTCCCACCACGTTTTTAGTCTGGTTTCTTCCTTTCCAGTTGTGATAAAGGGTCTCAGCCCAAAACATCGACTGTTTATTCCCCTCCACAGATGCTGCCTGATTTGCTGTGTTCCTCCATCATTTTGTTTGTTGCAGAGGATGGAATTTCATATTTTGTTCTGCAAGGTGGAACTACTTATTAATTTCAAGCCAGAGACTGACAAATTCTTGTTAGCCAAATATTAAACAAAAAGTTTCTAGAATTAAGTCACTATTGTAGGAAACAGCTGCAAAAAGCTTTATTACACCTGTACCAATGAACACAGTTGATATGTAGACTCCAATTTAGACTGCAGATACCCCACATTTAACAAATCATCTCAAAATATTGAGGGACTTCCTGGTGCATATAGTAAGTTTAGTGCCCCAACAGCACCAACAATGCCCAGACTCAGTGACTTGGTAAGGGCAGGAACATTATTCACGACTACTTCAGAAAAGATGGCCTTCAGGCCCATGGTAGTCTAAGTTTTCTGAAACCACTACAGTAGTGAGGGAGTACGGCACTATAAGTAGAAGCATCCTGTTGATAAAATCAAGGCCACTGCTATCTGAACAAATACCTGACATCAATCAATATCACATCAAAGCATATCGATCCATATTTATTACAGTGCAATACAGATATTTAAACAAAAACTACTGAACATCACTCAGAAAAAAGGACTTTGCAATATGGAACAGATTTTTCCGTTTGATTCATTAGAACCATTTTGGACAAGGTCAGGCAGAAAGCAAATTTTAAAAAATCAGGGTGAGTGAATAGGTTTCTGGAAGACCAGGGGAGCTCAAGTAATCGGTACTGGCTTTTTAACAAAAAGGTCAGATCCTCGCAAACTGTAAAACAAACCAAAATCAGAAGTATGTACTTAGTTTCTACCTTGATATTGGGTGACAAGTTATATCATTCAAAAAATAAATCTACGTACAGTTTCTAATTTAGAACCCTGGTTTCCATGCCATCAGATCCAGGAGATTTGTCTGGTTTAAACTCCATATTTTTCTCCAGTATTTTCTCCTTGCCAAATTGATAACTTTAAGTTCCTCAAGGACATTTGTCTATTGGTATCCCTTCATTTCGGATACTTATTCTATCTTCTGCAGTACAAGTAACACAAAATATTAACCTCGTGCCTCAAGCAGTTCTTTATTCCCACACAATTTGTCCACACCTAATCCCTAAGCCATTCACATTTATTTTTACTGCTTTCTTTTTGCATAGTTATCAAAGTTTTTTTAAGTATTCCTAATTTACTTTGATAATCACAATCTATGTTTTGATCAATCAATGAAATTTCCTGGAATTGAGTCAATTTGTTACCACTTATGTCAACATTATAAACCTCTTCTTTTAAGCTAATACCATCATGAAACTCTCTAGTTATTCACAGAAGGACCACTGTTCTTCAGGACATCTGATTACTCAATGGGTGGTACATATAGATTTATAGGTTAACACAGTATTGAAGCAACACACAAAATATTCTAGAACAACTCAGCAGCTCATGTAGTCTCTGTGGATAAGAATAAATAGTCAATGTTTCAGGCCAAGACCCTTCATCAAGATCTTGGCTGATCTACTTTATGCAGTTTTCCTTAACTATCTCCATAATCCCTTGATTCCTTTAGCATTTAGAAAAATTGATCTGTGTTTTGAATGCAATCGATGTCTGTGTCTCCATTACACATTGGGGTGGTGAAATCCAAAAACTCACCAACCTCTGATTGAAGAGTTTACTCCTCATCATAGAACTAAATGTGCTACCTCTTAATTCAAGTATGATACAGCATACAAAATTCTTCAACCAGGGGATACATTCTCCCCCATTCTACTTTGTTAAGTGTGTGTGTGTGTGTGTGTGTGTGTGTGTGTGTGTGTGTGTGTGTGTGTGTGTGTGTGTGTGTGTGTGTGTGTGTGTGTGTGTGTGTGTGTGTGTGTGTGTGTGTGTGTGTGTGTGTGTGTGTTTCAAAGAGCTCGCCTCTTCTAAAGTTTAGATTTGACACAGCAGCTAAGCCAAAAAATTAATTTGATGAATTTTCACTGCATTCCTCTACAGTAAGAATATTCCTCCTTAGGAAAGGAGATCGAAACAGTACACAAAACTTCAGATGCTGTCTAAGACCCTATATGTTGTAGGCAGATGTTCTTATCATTGTACTCAATCTACATCTGCATGTTAGCTTTCAATGTCTTAAGTCCATGGATGCCCAGGTCCCTTTAAGTTTTAACATTTCCCAAGGTATCATTTTTGAAGAACACCCAACATTTTCTTACTAAAGTGGATAATCCAGCATCTTTCCACAGAATTCTCCTTCTGACATGTTATTGCTCCCTCACATAGCCTGTTAAAATCCCCTGTAAATCTTTTCTGTCCTCACTACAACTCACATTCCCGCTTTGATTTGTGTCATCAGCAAACCTTGGTATGTTACATTTGATTGTTTCAGCCTAATTGTTATTTTAGATTTTAAACAGTGGAAGCAAAGTTATGATCCCTGCAGTGCCCCACTACTGATAGTCTGCCAACTCAAGAAAGACTGATTTACTCTTCCTCCTTCTTTTTTCATGTCTGAGGGAAAGGGATGAATCTGTTGGAGAAATTGTTATATTGAAATCAATATGCCACTGTGCAGTAAATAAATGGGTGTGAGTAAAATACTTTGTAATAACTTGTAACTTGAACCACAGATTATTCTTCATCCTAGCCATCAAAAGAAAGATAACTGCACTAATGAGCCTGTAAAACACCAACCCATTGAAAGTCTATTGCTATACAATGAGGTGCTCCTGCTAAAATGGATGTGAACCATTATAAGGTGAGTATTAACTTTAATGTACTCAGTAAAATATGATGAATACTCCAACCTGTGCCCAGTTATTATAAATTGAAATTAGCTTGTTCATCTTTTTCTGACGAAAGAGTATCCTAACACATCAAAGTCTCAAAAACAACATCTAGACATGCCTTTAGGCAAGCTATCATTGGTGGAGTCTTAACAAATTAAGGATAATCTATTAAACCTGAAGGGACAGTAACTGTAGAGTTAATACACTTTGTCACTTGGCTATGAATGAGAAAAGGAGAAGCAGAAGCTGATGTTTCATTACTGAGGGGTAGGCAGTGCAAAATTAGCTGCTCCATTCAGCCGTTACCTGAGCTGAATGCATTATTGATTGTCTGCACTAGGCTCAAATTAGAAAACAGCAGGACTTCATCTCAGAGACGCTGCTAGCCAGTACTTAGATGTGCTTATTTCCGAACGGACATTGAACCCATGGACACTACCTCACTACTTTTTTTTAATTTTTTTTGCACTACTTGCTTTAACTTAACTATTTAATAAACATTTATATACTTAATGTAATTCAGTTTTTTTCTCTATCTTTATTTATCGTGTATTTCATAGTACTGCTGCCATAAAGATAACAAATTTCACAGTATATGCCGATGATATTAAATCTGATTCTGATCTGCCTGGTCAAGAGGAGAGTTTATAACAGATTCTGCCAATGACTTGAAGGGATCTGTTGACCTCATTAACCTGTTCAATAGGTGTTACTGTTAACTATCATTACAAAGAAAAGTCAGGCCTAAATTATGGAAACAATAGAGTCATAAACACTTAGTGCAAATAATTTCTGATGCACTATTACATATGCAGCCAACGTTTATGTCTTCAAAGTTCTAAGTTCAAAGTAAATTTGTTATCAAAGTTCATACAGTACTGTGTAAAAGTCTTAGACACATCTTACTCTTCCAGTAAGGTGGTGGTGTGTTTCAAATGCAGCGGCCACTCGGGGGCCAACCAAAGGTGCACTTTTCTTTTTAAAATGCATTTTAAATTGTAAGACTATACTGTACTTCAAGATCAACTGATACAGCAGGTCTGCTGCATCAGTGATCTGGTCATTGTTCAGAGCTGCTTGCTGGGGTGTCAAAGGAGCCAGAAGATGAGTCGGAGAAGGAGAAGCCAACGGGTGGCTGGGAGAAGGAGAAGCTGGCAGGTGGCCGAGTGAACGAGAAGCCGGCACTTGGCCAGGAGAAGGAGAAGCCAGCGGGTGGGCCTGAGTAAGAGTGGCGGTCAGCCAGGAGAAGGAGAAGTCGATGGGCAGCTTGGAGAAGGAGAAGCTGGCAGACGTGTTGGGAGAAGGAGAAACCGGAGGGTAGCCAAGAGAAGGAGAAGCTGGTAGACAGGCTGGAGACAATGAAGGTGGTGGACAGGTCGGAGAAGGTTTGGAGGAGCTGACCTGGATACTCAAACCCTGATACTCAAAGACATTGAAGTTGGTGTATTAAAGCAGCGTGCATATCTAACTGTGAGGGACTGTTTGGATGTTTCACCTGCAATTGCAAGACCCTGTCCCACAGGCCTGTTTTCGTTGTTTGGTGGTGTGACAGGCGTTGAGGTAGCTGTGTGGCTTTGGTTGTAGCTTAGATGAGGCCTCAAGCAGGCTTGCCCGCGGCTGCTGTAGTCCAGGTGAGATGACACAGTGTCTGTGGTGTTTTTCTTTTCTCTCTCACTATTTTGAACTTATGTTATCCACCTCGGCCCCAGATGAACACGGTCTGGTTCGACTGTACCCATGTATGGTCTGAATGATATTTAAACTTGATTTTGATTTGATATATAGCCAGGGTTCACAGAAACATATAAAACTTACAGCACAATACAGGCCCTTCAGCCCACAAAGTTGTGCCAAACGTGTCCCTACCTTAGAAATTACTAGGCTTACCTATAGCCCTCTATTTTTCTAAGCTCCATGTACCTATCTAAAAGTCTCTTAAAAGACCCTACCATATCTGCCTCCACTATCATGGCCGGCAGCCCATTCCATGCACTCACCACTCTCTGAGTAAAAAACGTACCCCTGACATTTCCTCTGTACCTACACCGCAGCACCTTAAACCTGTGTCCTCTTGTAGCAACCATTTCAGCCCTGGGAAAAAGCCTCTGACTATCCACATGATCAATGCCTCTCATCATCTTATACACCTCTATCAGGTCACCTCTCATCCTCTGTCGCTCCAAGGAGAAAAGGCCGAGCTCACTCTGTCTGTTTTCATAAGGCATGCTCCCTAATCCAACATCCTTGTAAATCTCCTCTGCACCCTTTCTATGGCTTCCATATCCTTCCTGTAGTTCACGACCAGAACAGAGCACAGTACTCCAAGTGGGGTCTGACCAGGGTCCTATATAGCTGCAACATTACCTCTCGGCTCCTAAATTCAATTCTACGATTAATTAAGGTCAATACATCGTATGCCTTTTTAATCACAGAGTCAACCTGCGCAGCAGCTTTGAAAGTCCTACAGTCTCGGACGCCACGGTCCCTCTGATCTTCCACACTGCCAAGAGTCTTACCATTAATACTGTATTCTGCCATCATATTTGGCCTACCAAAATGAACCACTTCACACTTATCTGGGTTGAACTCCATCTGCCACTTCTCAGCCCAGTTTTGCATCCTATCAATGTCCCACTGTAACCTCTGACAGCCCTCCACACTATCCACAACACCTCCAACCTTTGCGTCATCAGCAAACTTACTAACCCATCCCTCCACTTCCTCATCCAGGTCATTTATAAAAATCACGAAGAGCAAGGGACCCAGAACAGTTCCCCGAGGCACACCACTGTTCACCGACCTCCATGCAGAATATGACCCACCTACAACCACTCTTTGCCTTCTGTGGGCTAGCCAGTTCTGGATCCACAAAGTAATGTCCCCTTGGATCCCATGCCTCCTTACTTTCTCAATAAGCCTTGCTTGGGGTACCTTATCAAATGCCTTGCTGAAATCCATATACACTACATCTACTGCTCTTCCTTCATCAATTCATTTAGTCACATCCTCAAAAAATTCAGTCAGCCTCATAAGGCATGACCTGCCCTTGACAAAGCCATGCTGACTATTCCTAATCATATTATACCTCTCTAAATGTTCATAAATCCTGCCTCTCAGGATCTTCTCCATCAACTTACCAACCACTGAAGTAAGACTCACTGGTCTATAATTTCCTGGGCTATCTCTACTCCCTTTCTTGAATAAAGGAACAACATTCACAACCCTCCAATCCTCCAGAACCTCTCCCGTCCCCATTGATGATTCAAAGATCATCGCCAGAGGCTCAGCAATCTCCTCCCTCGCCTCCCACAGTAGCCTGGGGTACTTCTCAAATGGTCCCGGCGACTTATCCAACTTGATGCTTTTCAAAAGCTCCAGCACATCCTCTTTCTTATTATCTACATGCTTAAGCCTTTCAGTCCACTACAAGTCATCACTACAATCACCAAGATACTTTTCCATAGTGAATATTGAAGTAAAGTATTCATTAAGTACCTCTGCTATTTCCTCTGGTTCCATACACACTTTCCCATTGTCACACTTGATAGGTCCTATTCCTTCATGTCTTATCCTCTTGCTCTTCACATACTTGTAGAATGCCTTGGGGTTTTCCTTAATCCTGCCCACCAAAGCCTTCTCATGGCCCCTTCTGGCTCTCCTAATTTCCTTTTTAAACTCCTTCTTGTTAGCCTTATAATCCTATAGATCTCGAACATTACCTATTTTTCTGAACCTTTTGTAAGCTTTTCTTTTCTTCTTGACTAGACTTATTCAGCCTTTGTACACCACGGTTCCCGTACCCTATCATAACTTCCCTGTCTCATTGGAACGTACCTATGCAGAACTCCACACAAATATCCCCTGAACATTTGCCACATTTCTTACATACTTTTCCCTGAGAACATCTGTTCCCAATTTAAGCTTCCAAGTTCCTGCCTGATAGCCTCATAATTCCCCTTACTCCAATTAAACGCTTTTCTAACTTGTCTGTTCCTATCTCTCTCCAACGCTATTGTAAAGGAGATAGAATTATGATCACTATCTCCCACTGAGAGAACTGACACCTGACCAGGTTCATTTCCCAATACCAAATCAAGTACAGTCTCTCCTCTTGTAAGTTTATCTACAAAGGTACATATTGTTTCAAGAAACCTTCCTGAACATACCCTAACAAACACCACCCATCTAAACCCCTTGTTCTAGGGAGATGCCAACCTATATTTGGGAAATTAAAATCTCCCATCATGACAACCCTGTTATTATTACACCTTTCCAGGATCTGTTTCCCTATCTGCTCCTCGATATCCCTGTTACTATTGGGCGACCTATAAAAAACACCCAGTAAAGTATTGACCCCTTCCTATTCCTAACCTCCACCCACAAAGACTCCGTAGACAATCCCTCCGTAACGTCCACCTGTTCTGCAGTCATGACACTATCTCTGATCAACAGTGCCACGCCTCCACCTCTTTTGCCTTTCTCCCTATCCTTTCTGAAACATCTAAGACCCTGCACTTGAAGTAACCATTCCTGTCCCTGAGCCATCCAAGTCTCTGTAATGGCCACCACATCATAACTCCAAGTACTTATCCACGCTCTAAGCTCATCCACTTTGTTCACAATACTTGCATTAAAATAGACACATCTCAAACCATCCATCTGAGCGTGTCCCTTCTCTATCACCTGCCTATCCTTCCTCACACACTGTCCCATAGCTTTCTCTTCAGTTCAGTTCCCACTCCCCCAACAATTCTAGTTTAAACTTTCCCCAGTAGCCTTAGACTTTCTTAGTTCCCAAGACTTTTAGACAGTACTATGCTAATTTGATGTATTGCACTATAGTATTGCTGCAAAAATAACAAATTCCATGACATATGTGAGTGATGATAAGCATGATTCTGATATGGGTCTCTGTTGTATACTGAGAGTAGGAAGGGGGCAGTGAGAGGGGAATGAGCAGGAAGCTCCAGACAGACATTCTGGAATGATCTATAAACCAATTGTTTGGAATCGAATTACCTTGCGTGGTGTCTCAGGGCTAGCCATGTGCACCCGCCACACCCCTGGCACTCCTTGACTGCTATGTGTCTCACACCCCTCCCATGACACTCCACCTTTGTCATTTCAAACATCCTTTGCTCCTGACAGATTTACAAACTCATTCTCCACTCCATGTTGACAAATACGTACAATACTGTGTAAAAGTCTTAGGCACCCTAGCTATATGTATGTGCCTAAATCGCTTACACAGTACCATATATGTCACCATATACAGCTCCGAGAATCATTTTCTTATAGGCGTACTTAATAAATCTATAATAGATAGATAGATAGATAGATACTTTATTCATCCCCATGGGGAAATTCCAACTTTTTTCCAATGTCCCATACACTTGTTGTAGCAAAACTAATTACATACAATACTTAACTCAGTAAAAAAATATGATATGCATCTAAATCACTATCTCAAAAGCATTAATAATAGCTTTTAAAAAGTTCTTAAGTCCTGGCGGTAGAATTGTAAAGCCTAATGGCATTGGGGAGTATTGACCTCTTCATCCTGTCTGAGGAGCATTGCATTGATAGTAACCTGTCGCTGAAACTGCTTCTCTGTCTCTGGATGGTGCTATGTAGAGGATGTTCAGAGTTATCCATAATTGACCGTAGCCTACTCAGCGCCCTTCACTCAGCTACCGATGTTAAACTCTCCAGTACTTTGCCCACGACAGAGCCCGCCTTCCTTACCAGCTTATTAAGACGTGAGGCGTCCCTCTTCTTAATGCTTCCTCCCCAACACGCCACCACAAAGAAGAGGGCGCTCTCCACAACTGACCTATAGAACATCTTCAGCATCTCACCACAGACATTGAATGACGCCAACCTTCTTAGGAAGTACAGTCGCCTCTGTGCCTTCCTGCACAAGGCATCTGTGTTGGCAGTCCAGTCTAGCTTCTCGTCTAACTGTACTCCCAGATACTTGTAGGTCTTAACCTGCTCCACACATTCTCCATTAATGATCACTGGCTCCATATGAGGCCTAGATCTCCTAAAGTCCACCACCATCTCCTTCGTCTTGGTGATATTGAGACGCAGGTAGTTTGAGTTGCACCATATCACAAAGTCCTGTATCAGTTTCCTATACTCCTCCTCCTGTCCATTCCTGACACACCCCACTATGGCCGTGTCATCAGCGAACTTCTGCACATGGCAGGACTCCGAGTTATATTGGAAGTCTGATGTGTACAGGGTGAACAGGACCTGAGAGAGTACGGTTCCCTGCGGCGCCCCTGTGCTGCTGACCACCGTGTCAGACCTACAGTCTCCCAACCGCACATACTGAGGTCTATCTGTCAAGTAGTCCACTATCCAATCCACCATGTGAGAGTCTACTCCCATCTCCGTTAGTTTGTGCCTTAAGATCTTGGGCTGGATAATAATAGAATAATAACTATAATAAAATCAATGAAAGACTACACTAACTCAGGTGATCAACCAATATGCAAAAAAACAAAATGTTGTGCAAACATAAAAGCAAAGAAATGATTTTAAAAAATCAATCAATATCATGAACATGAGATAAAGAGTCCTTGAAAGTGAGTCCACTGGTTGTGGGAACATCTCAATGATGGTTCAAGTGAACTTAAGTGAAGTTATCCCCTTTGGTTCAAATGCCTCAACACAAAATGCTTGAGGAATACAGCAGGCCAGGCAGCATCTATGCAAAAAAGTACAGTCGACGTTTCAGGTCAAGACCCATCAGCAGGACTGGAGAGAAAAGGATCTTTTTTTTTCTCCAGTCCTGCCGAAGGGTCTTGCTGCCTGGCCTGCTGAGTTCCTCCAGCATCTTGTGTGTGTTGCTTTGATTTCCAGCATCTGCATATTTTCTCTTGTTTGTGATTGGTTCAAGAGCCTGATGGTTGAGGTTTGTTGAAAGTGCCATCTCAATGAAATAATTAAATTGTGACGCAAATATCATAATAATCAAAGGGTCACAACAAGGGTACAGCAGCCGGAAATTAGCATAAAAATATTAGTGCATTAAAACATAAATTCAGAGGGAATTTTCTTTACTGTTATTTTAACAAGAATGTTATTTCTAACAAACATATTCACACTTGAATGTTTCAAAACACTGTGGGCAGCTGGGAGTGTATAATGAATATAATTTGATTGAAAGGATCCAATATCATCATAACCAATTAGATTAAAGCTTGGGTTATTTTTGGCAGTGCTAAACCCTAATGCTTGATTGAATTAGAACCATTTACAGACGTGGTGACTTCATTTGCAGTCAATTCTAGGTGCAACCAAACCTGTGGAATTGTAGCTAAAAGGAAATTAATTTTCTTCAGACCACAGGACACTAAGGGTAAATTTAAAATAGAAAAATTATGACACAGAAGGCAGCCACGTGGCCAGTTGAGAAAAAAGGGTGCTCCTGCCTCACAGTCCAGCTACCTAGACTTCAGCCTTATGTCCAGTGCCATCTGTGTGGATCTTGCAAATTCTCTTGCGACTACCTTGATTTCCACTGGATGCACCAGTTTCCTTCCATGTCCTAAAGAAGTGTTGGCTGCTATGTTAATTTGGTACTGTAAATTACCCATAGTGCAGGTGGTTGATATGAGAATAGGAGTGAGTTAATGGGTATGAAAAGCAGATAAGTCACAGAGATGGATGAAATTGTTCAAAGGGCCAAACAGACTCCTATAATGAGAAAATTTGAGAAAAACTACCCTGATGAATCTTGTATTCCTGCACTTTATCCTGTAGATCATATATGTCAAACTCAAGGCCAGCGGGCCAAATCCGGCCCGTGGTGGAATTATCTTTGGCCCGCAAGATAATATCTAATTACTATTAAAGCTGGCCCCAGTAATCGAAGCGCCTATGGCGTATGATATGGCTAATGCTGAGTTTATTCAGGTACCAGGTTTTCAGGGTTTTTAGTGTTTATTCGGCAGTCTTGCTCGGCAGTCTTCTTCATAAGAAACAGAATTTGTAAAGTGAAACACTTTGTAGTTATAGCAGAGACTGAGACACATGAGAGCAGGCTGAAAAAAACGGAGGCAACGAAAGCTGCGTTCGCACACGTCCGACTGATCCGGCCCGCATGAAGCTGCATTTTGCTCAATCTGGCCCGTGACCTAAAATGAGTTTGACACCCCTGCGTAGATCATGGTTCTCCACGTACATATCATATTTTTGAAAGATTTTCTGTCTTTGCAACACATTAATGCAGTGAATTCAGATTTCCTTCAATCTCTGGGTAAAAATATTTGTTTCAAATCTTCTCTGACCTTTTACTTTTAAGCCTCTGCCGAGATGTATAAATAGAGATTGTGGGCAGTCATTTTACCCTTTAGCATGTGAAGACTATAGTGATAATGGCAGCACAAATTTAACATTTGGCAGAAAAATTAGAGGAGAATTGTAGAGTTGTTTCTTCAGACAAAGAGTGATGGAAATCCAAAGCTGTCTTTGCAAAATCCTGCAGATTCACAGCAAGGTAAATAAATCAGCCACAATGTCCACTCCAGTCCAAAATCCCCAATATTAAAGCCCCTGGACTGGCCATGTTAATCATACGCTCATCGCCAGAATCACACACTCAGTCATGGGAAGGTATTACCAGGCAGGCAAATGACATGAAATGAAATGAAAACCCTCCTTGAAAAAGTGCTACTTCTAAATGACACCTGAGAATCTCTGGAGAGTAATGTTCTATGGTTCTATGGTTCTAAGGAGCATCAGGATAGCAACGATAATCGATCCTGAGAACCTGTGTGTATCAAAAACACACCACCACTTTGCACAATCAGCAGGCCTGCTCACAACCTACCCATACACCACCTCAACTATGGAAAGGTCTGTAGAATCCACGTTGGCCATGTTAGCCACTTCAAAGCCCAGAAAACAGCAGTTAAATCAAGTCATCTTCTTTCCAAGGAAATGGTCTAAGAAAAAATCATAATGGAGACAAAAACATGCTTAATTTGTTATAACCTTTAAGGCTCTGGGCCTGGAGATGGGAAAAGGGATTCTATCTTGTCTGGAATGGATTGATAGGCTGAAAAACCCTTTGATGTAAATATCTGATTATTAGATGAATAGGGAAACCTTGAAATCAATAAAAAATTAATATATTAAATAACATTGAAGTTTATATATAAACAGATAAATATGCCAATTCCTGGTTACTGGACATAAAATCTAGCCCATGTAGTGTGCTGTATTGCAGAAGAGCTAAATTACGAATTGCGCTAGAAACTTCAACAGATAACACAGTGCATCACTGCTCAACAGACCAGACTCATGTATCAAAACTATGAGTTCCACATTCCAAGCTTGCTTTTAAATAACTGTGGATTCCTAATTGAGTTTCCAATTCAAAACTAAATGATAAATGAGGCAACTTTATAGCCATTGCAAAATAATGTAGAGAGCCAGGGATAATTTCCAAAAAAAATAGAGTATAGAAGCATAACTTGAAGTAAAAAGGAATGAAGTGAGTATAACAATAAAATTTTGTGCTGTAGAGGTCTAATTTTGACCTGTGTTCCTGAACACAGGATCTATGTTCAGCAGCCTCAACCATCAGGCTCTCTTCAAATTATAAACTCAAATTATATATTCGCAGACTAGAAAGTCTGCGAATGTTGGAAGTCCAAAGCACCACACAAGAAGTTGGAGGAACTCAGCAGTTCAGGCAGCATCTATGGAAATGAATAGATAGTTGATGTTTCAGGCCAAGGCCCTTCTTTAGGACTGAGAAGAAAGGGGGAAGATGTGAGAATAAAAAGGTGGGGGGAGGGGAAGGAGGCTAACTAGAAATTGATAGGTGAAGCTGGGTGGGTGGGAAAGGTATCAGTATGGTCCCTTAATGTTTATGGAATCGATCAGATCAAAGGTATGGGGGGGGGGGGGTCACTGCACAGATTTGGAAGTAGCTACAGAGAGTTGCAAACTCAGCTTGATCTATCAGGGGAACTAGCCTCTCCAGCACTGAGGACATTTTCGAAAGGCAACGCCTCAAATAGGCAACGTCCATTTTTTAGGACCCCCATTATCCAGGACATGCAGTCTTCTTAGTACTACCATCAGAGAGAAGGCACAGAAACCTGAAGAAACACATTATGTTTTACAGCTTCCTCCCATCCAGCATCACATCTCTAAATAGACAATGAACCAACCCATGAACATTACCTCATTATTTTTGCTCTTTTTGCACTATTTATTTATTTTAATTTGTTATTAGAAATAGTTGTTATTGCTATTTATGGTTTTTATGTACTGCACTGTACTGCAGTCACAAAACAACAAATTTCATGACATATATCATTGATATTAAACTTGATTCTGATGCCCCATCAAACAGAACAGATTCTTTTATTATTTTCGCACATACACAGATACAGTGAAAAGCTTGACTTGCATACTAAAGCAACACACACAAAGTGCTGGAGGAACTCAGCAGGCAAGGCAGCATCAGCTTTGGATTTCCATCATCTGCAGATTTCCTCCTGTTTGTGACCTGCATACGGCTTATGCAGTTCAAATCATTGCTTAGTGCATTGAGCTGGAATAAGGTAAAATAGTAACAAGGCAGAATAAATTGTAAAAACTATCAAGAAAGTGCAGTGCAGGTAAATGATAAAGTGCAAGCTTATAATGACCATAAGACCATAAGACAAAGGAGCAGAAGTCGGCCATTTGGCCCATCGAGTCTGCTCCGCCATTTTATCATGAGCTGATCCATTCTCCCATTTAGTCCCACTCCCCCGCTTTCTCACCATAACCTTTGATGCCCTGGCTACTCAGATACCTATCAATCTCTGCCTTAAACACAACCAATGGCTTGACCTCCACTGTCGCCCATGGCAACAAATTCCACAGATTCACCACCCCCTGGCTAAAAAAATTTCTTCACATCTCTGTTCTGAATGGGCACCCTTCGATCCTTAAGTCATGCCCTCTCGTACTAGACTCCCCCACCATGGGAAACAACTTTGCCACATCCACTCTGTCCATGCCTTTCAACATTCAAATTGTTTCTATGAGGTCCCCCCTCATTCTTCTTAACTCCAAGGAGTACAGTCCAAGAGTGGTCAAACATTCCTCTCATTCCCGGAATCATCCGAGTGAATCTTCTCTGAACTCTCTCCAATGTCAGCACATCCTTTCTTAAATAAGGAGCCCAAAACTGCACGCTGTACTCCAAATGAGGTCTTACCAGTGCCTTATAAAGCCTCAACATCACATCCCTGCTCCTATACTCTATTCCTCTAGAAATGAATGCCAACATTGCATTCGCCTTCTTCACCACCGACTCAACCTGGAGGTCAATCTTAAGGGTATCCTGCACGAGGACTCCCAAGTCCCATTGCATCTCAGAACTTTGAATTCTCTCCCTATTTAAATAATAGTCTGCCCATTTATTTCTTCTACCAAAGTGCATGACCATTAACTTTCCAACATTGTATTTCATTTGCCACCTCTTTGCCCATTCTCCCAATCTATCCAAGTCTCTCTGCAGACTCTGTTTCCTCAGCACTACCGGCCCCTCCATCTATCTTTGTATCATCAGCAAACGTAGCCACAAAGCCATCTATTCCATAATCCAAATCGTTGATATACAACATAAAAAGAAGCGGCCCCAACATGGGCCCCTGTGGAACACCACATAACAAAACATAATAACTATTTAAAATAATTTTAAAAATCATTAAAGTATCATAAATAATCATAAAATCATAAAAGGTTACATCATAAGATCGTAAAGATGAAACATTCACATTTGCCTGCATTCCAGATTTAGAGAGTGTCGGCTCATTTCTTCACCATCCTTTCTAGGTTCTTCAAACTTCCTTGAATCTCCCATCATTGCAGCCATGCCCACTGGCTGTAAGAATCCTGGTTATTTTAAGAGCTAACTGTAATATGGAGTGTCACATAGTAACAATTGACAGCACATCGATTGGAAAAAAGGGTGGCACAATAGATACATCCTCCATTGGTCAGGGTCACTAATGGATATTCCATCCTAGCTGTCTATGTCAAAGTTCATATGCAATCTAAAGCAATACAATACAGAAAGCAAGTTGATGGATCCAAAGAAAAGGCACAGACCACTAGTTTGGCACCAGTGGCATCACAGGGGTTGCCAATCATCATTGAAGTCAACATAGATCTGCCATAGTGACACCAGCTCCAGTTTTTTCCTTGGGATTTACTCCCGAAGTCTTCCCCATGCATGGGTATGCTCATTTACAGCCCTGACAAAGGGTCTTGGTCCAAAATGTCATCTGTTTATTCCTCTCCATAGATGCTGCCTGGCCTGTTGAGTTACTCCAGCAATTTGTGTGTGCTACGCACTTCCTTTGTGTGTAGTTTTCTGCCACACTTCACAGATGATGAGTATATTGTTAGAAACATTATTCTGAAATTGAATAGGCTAGATGGTAATATAAAAGTGTTATTTTTCTATGTCCATGGTCAAGTAATAATTAGAATGAAAAATGTTAGTTAATACGGGTGAAATTAATGGATGTAATTAATTTCTCCCAAGTCTGGTGATTTTAAATGGTTTTGTTCCTATGACAGTGATATTGGCTACTTAATGATCTCCTGGGAGAAGAACCATTAATAACAGTTCTGTAGATCTGCCTTTGCAATGTAACAATCCTCTGGCTTCCTCTGCACTAAAGTTAACTGTGAGGACCAGGAATTGGGATGATCTGCTGAAATTACTATTCTTATATCAATCTTAATGTGTAAAAGGAAGCTTCCACCACCACAGGGCATCTGAGAGTTCCAGCATTTTCTGTTTTAGTTTCAGATTTCTAGCATCTGTGGCGTTTTTAATTCCCATCTGAATATGGTTAGGCGTAGAGTCATAGAACACTACTGCAAAGTAACAGGTCCTACAGCACATCTAGTCTGTGATGAACTATCAATCTGCCTAGTTCCATCGACCTGCAACTGAACCACAGCCCTTCATACCCTTCCCATCCATGTACCTATCCAAATTGCTCTTAAATGTCAAAAACAAACCCACATCTACTGGCAACTCGTTCCACACTTTCACCACCCTCTGAATGAAGAATTTCCCCTTCATGTTCCCCTAAGATATTTCACCTTTCACCCTTAACCCATAATCTCTAATTCTAATCTCACCCAACCTCAGTGGAAAAAGCCTACTTGCATTTATACTATTTATACCCCTCATAATTTTGTAAACTTTTATCAAATCTCCCCTCATTCTTCTACACTCTAGGGAATGAAGTACTAACGTGTTTAACCTTTCCCTATACCTCAGTTCCTCAAGTCCTGGCAACATCCTTGTAAATTTTCTCTGTACTCTACTTTTTCAAACTTATTGACCTCTGTCCTATAGGTAGGTGATCAAAATTGCATACAATACTTCAACTTACACCTCACCAATGTCTTACACAATTTCAACATAACATCCCAACTCCTGTACTCAGTACTGTCATTTATGAAGGTCAATCTGTTAAAAGTTTTTTTTATGACCCTATCTACCTGTGGTGCTACTTTCAAGGAATTATGGATCTGTATTCCCAGTGCCCTACCACTCACCATGTAAGTACTACCCTTGTTTGTCCTCCCAAATTGCAACATGTCACATTTGTCTGCATTAAATTCCATCTGCCATTTTTCAGCCCATTTTTCCAGCTGGCCCGGATCCCATTGCCATCTTTGATAGTCTTTCTTACTATATACCCCCAATCATGGTGTCACCTGCAAATCTGACGATCTAGTTAACTACATTTCCATCCAGATCATTGCTATAGATGACAAACAACAATGGACCCAGCACCAATCCCTATGGCACACTATAGGTCACAGACCTCCAGTCAGAGAAGCAACCAACTACTACCACTATCTGGCTTCTCCCACAAGCCCAGTGCCTAATCCAATTCACTACCTCGTCTTGAATACCAAGCGACTGAACCTTATTGACCAACCTTCCTTGTTAAAGGCCTTGCTGAAATCCATGTAGACAACATCTATTGCCTTGCCTTCAACAACTTCCCCGGTAACTTCTTCAAAGAACTCTATAACTTTGATTAGACATGACCTACCGTGCACAAAGCCATGTTGACTATCCCTAATCAGTCCCTGTCCATCCAAATATTTATAGATTCAGTCCTGTAGAATACCTTCCAATAGTTTACCCACTACTGATGTCAGCTCACAGACCTATAATCTCCTGGCTTATTCTCAGAGCCTTTCTTAAAGAATGGAACAAAGCTAGCTATCCTCCAGTCCTTCAGCAACTCACCCATGGCTAAGGCCA